>NW_026267146.1:3298222-3299186 GCF_000697945.3 Frankliniella occidentalis | reverse complement strand
CTCTCTCTCTCTCCCTCCCCCCCACCCTTTTTCTAGGACTGCCACTTTCTATCCCCTTCGCCTCCCGGGAGGTTTGCCCCGTGCACCCCCACCGCACCCCTCAAACCTCTCTCCTCCCTCCGGTCAGTCCCAGGCAGCGTCGACGTGAGCCCTGCTGGGCGGGGAACGCGTGGCCGAACGATACGGCTCCGAACGGCCCCCCTGTGCCCGTGGTGCCCACCACCAAGGTCGACAACCTCCCAGCGACGTGCCCCAGGGGACTCCCAGGGGCTAGGCGCACAATTCTATCACACGACTGAATGACACGGCAGGGTAGTTTTAGTTGTAATCTGTGCAGCATGTATGTAATCAGAACTTGCAGGCTAAATTGGCAGAAAGTTCCGGACGATAATTTATGCTGTTCTTTTTTAATTTATACAAGTTGCCAGCTTTATGAGTCTAGCCCTAGCACATAGCGATAGCACTATGTACATTCAATATATTAAATTGAATTTTTTTTATCGTTCAGAATGGTTTTGACTTAAACTATTTCAATCCACAGACAGCAAAAGCAATAAGGAATTTGTTTTGGCGCATCTTTATTATTTGAAGTGCTACTTAGGACCGCATTGCGTGCCGGGGGAGGGAGAGGAAGGGGGAGGGGAAGGGCTCTCCTACAAGAAAGGGGACGCCTTTGCTAGCTGCCCGCACTACTGGCGCCACCACCGCCCAGTAACCGCAACGCCCCCGCCTTCTGGATAAACAAACAAGTAAACAAGGCCGCGAAACGTCTTTATGCCCACCCCAATTCCAATTATTGTTGCCAAGGCAACCGTAAAGTCCTTTATAAGCGCCAGAAGCGAGGCGCCACCATGCCCGCCACTACACACACACACGCGGCTCCACACAGCAGCCGCCAGGGACGGCCGAAGTAGTGAGGCACCTGCCAAACTCGAAGGAGCGTTTAGTGCGAGAGTAAGCGTAT
>NW_026267146.1:3296191-3297682 GCF_000697945.3 Frankliniella occidentalis | reverse complement strand
CCCTGGAGCCCCCACCACCCCATCCAAAGCTCGATGCTGGAGGCGCCGTTAATTGCCCACACCCCTACACGACTGGAGCCGCCCATCCCTCTGGCTTAGCCAACCAGTCCAGACCCGATTACTGTTTCTGTTTCTTTTTCTACTTCTTCTTCTTCTTGTTGTTTTCCTTGTTTTCCCTCCAACCCCTTCAACCGCGGCGTGCGCGATCGTTCGATGCAACGTCATGGTGACTACTTCTATTAGAGAATTCGCCGACAAAAACACTGGACCAAAAAGTACACAAAACGAACGTATAAGTATACTGTAATCCTGTGTAGGGATGGACACATGATCGTTGTTATTCTTTTTCACTTAACGCGGTGGCAGGTGGCCATAATACTTTAAGCTTAACTGTGAAAATTAGTTCGTAGGTTTATGGGAAAATTTGCTATGATGTGTGTCGTAAAATTACAATTGAAAATTGAAATTTCCAAGCACTTTCGTATCAAATTGGTATTGATCGACAGGCAAGAATGGGCTGTCGCAAATTTACGACACACTTCGTAAATAAAAATTACAACAACTGTTGTAAATTTACGAGGATGTTTTTTAGTTAGTGGTTTAGGAACCAGAGCAGGCACGACTCTTTCTCTGGCAGCGTACAGATATCACAATGCGGATTTTCAAACGAGTCTAACGCTTAGTTTGCAAAAGGGATCCACTCGCGGGCGTTTGTTCCTGTCGTTTAACAGCCGAAGAGCTTGGCGCAGAGCTAGCGGGAGGATGGGAAGGGGGTCAAGAGAGTGGTAGTCATGCAATAAAGCACGAAGGCGCGTATCACGCGAGCAGTTTGTGGACGCTACAGGAGCAAACGCTACGTACAGCGGTGGCAAAAAAGAAGAAAAAAAGAAAAGGGAAACACGATGTGGTTCTTTCATGTCTCCTCTCGCGTCTCTGCTCTCTTTCCCTTCCTCTCTCCCCCGACGACACGCCTCCCCCTCCACGCACATAGTACGTGTAATGAGATGTGAGTAAACAGCGCTTGTCGTTTGTGTCGCAGTTTGACTTTACGGTCCGCGCAGGTACAGGATATGACGACGCCACCACATAGATCGACAAAGTAACGCTGGGGAGCACGCAAAAGAAAGCGTTTCGCTGCAACGGTCAACATGTTGAGTTTTTGCGTGGATTTGCAATGAAAGTTTACAGAAACAGAACGCGATACGGCCCCGCATAGCTTCCATTCCATGCGGCCCTTTTTATTACAACTGCATATAAAGGGCAAGCGGAAACTGTTTTGTACAGAGTACGAAACCCGGGCACTCGCCGCGCACTCGGGTTTTGTGCTATCACCGAGTGAATTAAAACCAAAGCCGGCACACTTGACTAACGGCCCGACCGCGATAAGACGCTGCCCGGACGGCGACAAAATTAATGTGATCCTCCTCGGTGGTGCTGCGGGCGAGCGGGGCACGGGCAAGAACTGCAGGGCGGAGCGGGAAGAGGAGGGGG
>NW_026267146.1:3294652-3296061 GCF_000697945.3 Frankliniella occidentalis | reverse complement strand
CCCCCCCCTCCCCTCTCAGGCCGGACCAACCGACCGAGAGACCAAGAGCGTGACTGTAGAGACCCCACTGTGGGGGCCCCACCAGCCCGCCCGGCCGCAACACGTAACGCGCGCAACTCATCCCCGTCCCAGGAGATGACAGACGCAGGCTCCGCCAGCCAGGCATCGCCACGCCACGCCCCCGGTTCTGCAAGTAAGGCGCTATCTGCCACGCGGAGAGGACGACTACCCGCAAAGCATATCACGGAAAACTGGTTGGCATCTTAGGACGACAAAATATTGGCGCCCTCTGATGAACGCCAAGTTTTGGCGTCATTTGACGGGTATTGGCGTCCGTTTGGAAGAGGCCAGAATTTGGCCTCCCCCATTTACCTTTGGCCGCCAAATCGTGACGTCTTATGACGCCAAATCTTGGCGTCTTATGACGTCAAATCTTGGCGTCTTATGACGTCAAATCTTGGCGCCTTATGACGTCAACCAGTTTAAATTGATAGCCTAGAGCCATTTTACTTTGGTAACCATACTGAGTGTGCAACTGCTGAACACTTGCAAGCGTGCAACTGCTGAACACTTGCAAGTGTGAAACTGCTTAACACTTGCAAGTGTGTAACTGCTTAACACTTGTAAGTGTGCAACTGCATGTTGAATACTTTACAAGTGGGCAACTCCATAGTTGAACGCACTACTTGCAGGTTTACAAACTCGGTAGGTGTACACTTGCAAAGGTGCTACTCGAACTTCCTTCTATTAACTCTCAATGCGGAGGGTGCTCATTTCTTAACTTTAGAGTTTCACACATACAAGTACACACCTATCGAATTGAAGTGTTAAACTTGATGTTTTTGCACACTCAAAAGTGTTGAGCAGTAGCTAAATAAGTTTATCAGAGCATTTTTCTGGCCATATATTCCTTTTATGGATAGAGAATAGAGAACATGCATCGTATAAAATTTTCCAAATTGGCCGCTGTACGTTTGTGTGGCTTTTGATTTAACCTGCTCCTGGAGAGTAGATGGATAGAAAGAGGTTCAAAAGGGATAGAGCGAGAGGGCAAAAGAGGCACAACGAAAGGAGAAGATAATTGGAGACTTTGGAGACTTGTGGTGAATGGTATTGGTGGTGGTGCGTCGGCCACACAATGCGCACGTGGAAAAGTTGGCCCTGCGTCGGGGGTGCAGCTGTGCCCGAGGCCGCGCAGGCGGCGCCTCTGCGGTGGAGCCGAGCGTGAGCGCCAGGGCGTGCGTGACCTCCAAGGGCCTCCTCAAGTTGCGCTGGGGGGACGACCGTGCGACCGATTCACTCGGCCCGGTAGTACAGTCCCGCCAACAAGCCGGCCCGCCAACCTTCAAGGAATGGAGTGAGAGCCTCTGTGAAGAGTACAGGGGGAGAGGGAGGGAGGGGGGAGAGAG
>NW_026267146.1:3293156-3294522 GCF_000697945.3 Frankliniella occidentalis | reverse complement strand
GGGGGGGGAGAGGGAGAGAGAGTACAGTCTCGTGCACCTATAGCCGCAACACTCGCTGCCTCTCTCGCACGTATGATTGGATACCACTGTCAAGACGTCGGATCCGGAGTTTCGAGTAGTTTGGCGCTCCGCCCAGAGGGTTTTCGACTCGGCGCGAGCATAGCGGCGCAGAGCGCCTGCGAACTGCGGGGTAGGCAACACCACTTGCACTCGTGCGCGCGGGCGGCCTTTCCGGCACCCAAACACCGCCGCTGACTAGAGGCTTGGAACCGAATTTTCTTTTCGATAAGGACTTCCGATATCATCAGCGACACCCTGAACATTTTAGGTCACTTTCCGAACCCCTTTCATGAAATATCGTGCGTGGACGGAGACGGATGGGCTGTAAAAGTTTTCGCTCAACAACGAAGTAAAAATGGACTTTTCCCGCCATCTCTCAGCCAGTGGTTCATTCAGATTCAACTATTATAATATGAAAGTTTACAGGGAAATGCAGCAAAGAGCTTTTGTGGACATCGGAATAATTTAATTCTCGTATTTTCCCGATGGTGCGCCTAGTTCAGACCACAGACCAAAGAGCAGCATAGTGGTGGCCAAACGGGCGGACAATAACTGGTGCTGGGCTGGGCCTGGGCGGGGTGGGGGTGGTCAGTTTGTGGCTCTTCATTCGGACGCACGTAAAAGGGGACGTCCGCTCAGAGAGCTGGGGCGAGGGGAAGTTGGTTGGACACTGTGGCGGGGGAACTAGCCTGGCCAGCGGCGAGCGTTTGAGTTGCAAGGGAAGAGCTTTCACTGCTGCCAAGTAAACAGCAGACGGAAACCTGAAAAGGATTTAATATTCCATTCCGTATAGAATCATAGTAAAATGTTAGTTTACTTGATTGAATATTTAAAAGCGCAGCAGCAAAGAGATGTGGGAGAGCGTAAATGTCGCAAAGCATGCTAGAGTGGTAGCTAAAGTAACATTCCGTAGTTAGAGGAGATGGACTGAGGTGAGCCACACCGTGTGCGACCAGCAGCAGTAGCAGCAGTAGAAGCGGCAAGCAGCCCGTGTCGTCAGAGATGCAAATTGGACGCTGGAAGGAGGAGAAATGAAGAGTTCCTGGAGATGGGGTTGCGGCAGAGTGCCTGCCTGCCGTGCGCCTAAAACAGGGGAATAAGGGAATGTGGCGTGGAGGATTGAGGGGAGGAGGGAAAGGGGAGCAGGAGAGATGGGCGGCAATCTTTGGGCCCCCTTTATTCGACTGCGCGGCGCGTGTCTGGCCGTGCGAAGCGGTGGCGGCAGCAGCACCGGGAGGAATTCCATTAACAGTTAGATGTGGGTCCCCGGCGGCTCTAAGGAGGGGCCCCATCGGGCGGGGCGGGG
>NW_026267146.1:3288717-3292066 GCF_000697945.3 Frankliniella occidentalis | reverse complement strand
AATTTGAATATTTTCTTTCTTCAAAATTAGAGAATGTTAAGGGACCTTAGGGGAGGTTGCAAACCAAGTTTGGTGACAATTAAACACTTTCTATTTTTGTTATGAGAGTTACGATATTCTGCTAAAATCTTTTGATATATTTGATCGAAGGGTAGGAAACAAAAATCAAATCTTTAGCTTGGTTTAGAATCAGTTTTCAATTCTCTTTCCAATGGTGTAGTCAGTTTTGTTTTTATTGCAAAGATTAGAGTGTTACCTATACCCCCACTCAAATACGCTGTTTTTGCCTCAAAATTTTGGGTATTTATATCTCCTAAACCGTTTGAGACTCAGAGTTAAGATTTGGAGTGGGATCATACTTCAAGAATACCCTTTATTTTCGAGTCAAAACCCAAAATCGGTTACCAGATTCGAAACTTTTGGTGGATTAGGGAAAGAACTAATCTCATACACTCGGTCAGACTTGTCCACAGCATCGCTCCTAGCTCCCCAGATAGTTCTCTTTCTTCATTTCTAGTGATATTTTGACTTTGTGAAGTTATTTTATACAAAAATGTCACTGATTATACAAAAGATTACAAGAAATTATAAGATTATAGAATGATTATAGATTATAGATAATGATTATAAAAGATTATGGATTATAGACGTGATTATAAGTGATTATAGGGTCGTGTACTTTTGATTATACGAGTTGCAGACCCCTCGCTTATGCATTGTGGTGTGCATAAACATGCAAAAACGTTTACTTGAAGTTTACTGAAGTTTAGGTCATAAGTATGCACAGATTTTATGCACATAATTACGTACGAATTGTCCATAATTATGCACTCTGTTAAAATCCTGCGAAGCAATGCTTTGCAATTCCAATGGATTTTGATCCTCTGTAACTACGAAGCATTTTTCTTTGTCATTGCGAAGCAATCCTTTGCAATTGCGAAGAAAAATGTTTCGTAGTTACCAAGGATCAGAATCCTTCGAAATTGCAAAGCATATGGCTCCGTAGAATTTTAACAGTGTGCACAAAACTGTTCATAGTTATGCAAACAATTGTGCGTAATATTGTGGCTGTATGAAATTCTGCATGTGTTTGCACAAACACATTAGTGTGCACAGTGTGGGCGCGCCCCGACACGTGTGCTGCAGAAGAAGACCCATATCTACTAGTAATAGTCACGCTGCTCTGCCTCGGGAGCCACTGCTACTCCCACGAGGCGAAGGGCGGGCGGGGGACCTGTTGCGAGCGCTCGGACCTTGGCCCTCTGACCTCCTCCTCCCCGCCCCTCCAGTACAGTCGTCGCGGAGCTGCGCGAGCGCCAGTAAACGCAACCGTATGAGCCGTTCGGAACGAGAGTGTCTGTTAAAGGGACCCCTCCCTGGAATCGGACCGTCGTTCTGAGCTGCTGCGCCCGGGCCATCGCCACTTTGCTCCCAAAGCGGGTGGTAAGTCGTCCATTTGGCGAGGACGTTGGGACGTAAACGCCCGTGCAGGACACACTCAGTCGAATGGCAAACATTTTCTAAGTTTTCAAGCAGCTCACTAAAAAGAATAAATGGAAAATATCAAGAACTGCAAAACACCAGAGAGTTTTCGTTGTTCTCTCTAATAACTAGGTAGATGTACGCCAGACCACGTCTCGCGTAACAGGCTTCGCGATATCTCACGAAACACTGTTACGCTGCGACGCGCCTGGCATACATCTACCTAGGCCTGCGGCGCTGACACCCGAGTCGGGCAAAAGAAAGAGTCGTAAATAGGCCTTCGGCACAAAAAGTCACAATTATTGCTCCCCAGGGTTTTATTTTGACGAGTTGACCCTTCAGAGACCATGAAATATTTGAGAAAAAACATTGAAATGGTTTGGGGTCATTTCCATGTGAAAACCGTGTCTGGCGCCTCAACGGTCAGAGATAGAGCAAAACGGACGAAATTTTCGCCCATAGGGCTCTACTTTGATGAGTTACCCCTTAGGAAACATTAAAAAAATATTTTCAAAAACGTCAGTTTGGGGAACTGTGGTTTTTGATTTTTTAAAAATCCAATTTTTGAGCTAGAATGCTCTACTTCGAACTTGATCTGTCTTTTTATGATACAAAACGACCCTGAAAATCCCAGGTCGCTAGCTCAATTCGTTCTCGAGTTATCGTGCGTACAGACAAACAGACACACAGACAGACACGAAACTTTTTGATCATCACTGGAGTAATAGGCTTCGCTATCGCTCAGCCAATTAAATCAAGTAATGATTATGCGACTTTTCCGGCAGATACGAGGTACTAACCGTAACTGATGGCCTTGCGTAGCAGGTTGCCTCCCGACTGCTTCGCGACATGCAAACTGGCCATTACCCCCACCACGGTAAACAGCGCAGCGATTCATTAGGACTGTTACCTTGTGTTTCTGACAACAGGGTACCAACACCTACCTACAACACAAAAATGATAATGATATAATAGTCAATGAAAAGACTAACCACTTCCTTAGTCTGCGGATCGTACCAACACTGTAAAATTAAGCCCTGGGTTTTATAAAAGAGTGCAGAGAAGCACGCACGCAAAATAAAAAGTTAAATAAATCAACTCTATGTTCAAAATTCAATAGCTGAAATCGAGAATCCGACGGCCACGATCAGGTGCTGGTTGTCACATAAAAACGAGTAGAGCTGATCACTACAGTTACGTCTTTTTCTCCATGAGGTGAACTAACGGCGGATTCTTAATTAACGAAGAGCTGACCAGACCCGACAAAACCGAACCTCACCGCGCCACCCCAGTACCTTTAATTTGCGAAAACCACCACTGTTCGCGATATGACCACTGCACGACGACACGGCACATCGGATTACACGCCAATGAGAGGAAAAATAAATTGGGTTCAGAGGTCACCATCAAATAAAGGTAAAAACCCTACTTTTGTTTCCTATTTCAAAACAGCGGCAAAAAGTAAATAAAACTAATATTTCACTGCTTTATGGTATTCAATGTGTATTCCTGTTGGGTTGAACAAACTAGGGGTCGGGGAATCCGTGTCGAAAACGACTGGGTCCTAACTCTCTGCACAGCTGTGCGTGTCGTGAACGTGCATGTGTGTCTGTGTGTGCACGTGTGTGCGTGCATGTGAGTGCGTGTGTGGGTGTGGTGTGTGTTTGTCCAGTGCGGCCGCGCCGCCGCGCCCCGCTACGGGTAATGCCCCGTGTTATTTGCACTCCGCTGGGACGGCGGCCCGCGCGACCCGCCATTTCTCAATTTGCACACTAATTCTGTTCTGCGCCGCAGACATTCTCTCTCTCACACTCTTGCTTTCTCTCTCCCTCCCCCCTCTCTCTCTCTCTCTCTCTCTCTCTCTCTC
>NW_026267146.1:3279388-3288032 GCF_000697945.3 Frankliniella occidentalis | reverse complement strand
CCCCAAGCCCCACCCTCTTCACTCCCTTAAACACCACCACCACACTGCTCCCCACTTCTTCCCCTATCTCTCTTCCTTTTGTCTCTCTCTCGCACGCGCCTCCGCCGCCCCACTCCCTTGAAATGCGTGTTTGCTCTGCTCAAACATACTCGCGCGCGCGGGGATTATACCCGGGGCCAAACAGAGTGACGGTCGAAATGGGCGGAAAGGGCCGCGCGCGCGGCGCCCAAAGCGGATTGCGTAGAGAATAGCGCACCACCTTTCCGCGCCCTTACATAATCAGCGGGCAGCCGCGGGGGGCCGGCCGCGAGGAGCAGCAGGGCGCGGAGGTGACGCCGGGAGGTGACGCAGCAAGCAGACGGAAAGGTCACGCCACCCCGACTAATTGGAACAAATGTAAACCCTCGTCATCTTCTTGGGGTCTAACTACTTTAAAAAAAATTATACCGTACCTCACTATTCAAAAGGTAGGGTCCACCAAGGCTCAAACCGCTTATACCTGACTTCAGGTACCGATTTTTTTTTTTCCAGGTTCATGTGAGTTGTGACTATAACGAGAAGATATTATTTCAGAGAAAAATAGTCAATTTTGATAATTCCGATCTTTTTTCTTCTGTTTAAATTAAGTGCTCTCTCTGGATACGAGCGTGCAGCGTAGGTATGGTTTCTCGCACTCCACCTACCTCTCATCTCCAGCAGCAGCGGCAGCGGCAGCACCCGCGCACGCGCTCAGGGTCACGAGAGGCTCCCTGTGAACAAGGAAAGAAACACGATAAGCAGCCGGTAATGAAGACGTACGATGTATTAACGGAAATATCACAACATCCGATTAAATTTCAAAACTTAAAAATAAGAGAAGGAAACAATGCAGGATAAGGTGCCGTTTGACGGGACTGTTGGTCTGATGGATAAGCAGATGAGGACTGTGAGGTGTTTCTGGTCTGCGTGGCGTGCGCTGCGGATTGATGGATAGACTCCCGGGGGGCATAATATCAGACCGAGAGAGCGTTGCGCGGCCACCACATTTTTAGAAACATCCGATATTAACGACAGCAGCGGCTTCACCCGCGCGGGCGTACTTCGTACTCAGTCAGTGAACGTCATGAAACCAAACTGTGAACAAAACAAAACTGGTCCTTTAAAATCAGACTAGCCCAAAAGAAAGAAAAGACAACCGTATCATCCCATATTTTACCCCATACGGCCAACGTTTGTATACAAAGCGAAGTGTTCGACTTGCGAATCCTCTGATAAAATATGCAGATAACAGACAAATAAAACACGATATAGCCGTGTCCAGAATCAGAACGTAGCGCGACAATAATTACGTTTCTAAGAAGCTCCCTCCCGCTTTCCCTCCATTTATTTGTCTGTCTCTGGAGCGCGAGGAGCTGTTGTTGGGGAACCAACTTTTGTTCCCCGGATGAGGGGAAAAAAGAGATAAACGCGACGAGTGCGAGAGGACAAGCAGACGCCATTAGCCGTGCATGGGTGGCGACAGCGATCGCTTTGGCTCGGACAGCTTGCTTACGACACTGGTCCGCCCCGTTCGAAACCTGGTAGGAAATTGCGCGCTTCCCGTCACAAAAAAGGTCCACCAAAGTCAATTTTACTTTTGTATAATGTGAAACAAACCGATGTTTAAGAACAACAACTTCTCCTAAAGGACGCAGGATTCACCTTGGCCTAGTCGAGCAGCGCGAGGCAAACACAAACTGCTCCCTGCGACCGCTAGCGACATTACCATACGTATCTCCACCGCAAGGAAATAAGGGCCCCCTATAAAGCTCGCGAGAGCACCAACACTGTCGTACCCGCGCACCAGCCATTTTTTATTTTTGTTTTTTTTTTTTTAATAAAAAACAAAACAGGAGGTAAAATGTTCCCCCAAGCTTTTCCGCGTCGCCAGCGCTGCAATAATAATTTATAAGCGCGGGGGAGTCCCGTGGATTCACTTCACGCCTGCGTGCCTCCATTACCTTACCGGCCTGCTTCCAAGAAGGAGGGTCCAGGTCGGTGGAGGGTCGCGGCTGCACGCGCTGACTCCGCACCACCTTACACCTCCGGCGTGAGAGCTTGGAGGGGGGCGGGGAGAGCATAGCTAGCGGAGTGGCTCGTCGGTGAGGCCACTCTGTGCGGCACCGTGCGCCACAACAGGGTGCTTTGCTGGGGCCTTGTGCCGCAATGCTTCACAAACTTTCTCCCCTAACGCAGCCCAGCCACCCCCTCTGCGTCCCGTCCTGTATGCACCACACTCGCTCCTGGCTCGGCAGAGGACTTGGACGAGCGTGCCATACCGTGCCGAGACCAGCACAACGGGGACGTCATCATCTCCATCTGGAAGGTCGTATTTCCGGGAAGGACTTATGAGGGAAGCTTGCTGCATAGCTCAGTCGGGGACTCACTCACTGCTTATCTCTGCTGGTGGTCGGATTTCCCGGTCGACCCCTTGAATTATTGGGTACGTTTTCGAAGCAAAAGTACGTTCCACGCTGCGCTTGCAACGGACCAGATGGGACACTAAGTAAGTGACCTCTTAAAATGTATAATGGCAAAAGCTATAATTCTGACCTTTCCTTTCACATTTTTCACCACTTTTCAACCCTGTTGCGGGTCCTGATATTGGTAAAATTGCTGAAACTCATTCTAGTGCAACAACCAGGCAGACAGCCGAGAAAAATTTGAGAAAAATCTCAATCCAGAATCAAACTTTAAGCAGATGATAACAATTTTAAGAAGAGCCTGTTTTCTAATTTTCTCCTCTAGCTGTCATCTGTTTGTGGCTGCTTGCTACTTGCAATTTTGTGATTCGGCGTACTGGCGGTGTTGAGGAGGATATACGGCGCGGGCAGAGCGGCTGGCGTCAGTGGCCTAGTATTGGTATGCACGGGCCTGCCCTGCCCTGCCTGGCGGCCTGGCGCAGTATTGTTAGTGTAAGATAGGATAAGGGAATGGGCATGACGTGAACAACAGCCAGCTATTCGCTCGGACACCATTCCCCCAGCGCCACAGAAATTGTTTTCTGGTCTCCGCTTGGTTCTCTGTCCTTATCGAGAGTAAAAGCAAGCTGACTCCTTAAAGTTACTTATCTATTCTTTATGCTCAGTCAAAATGTTTTTAAGGTATCATCTGCTAAAAAAGGCACACCTCGTCCTCCTCGCCGGCCGATCAAGATGGGAGGAGATGCGGGACGGGCACGTCTTTTCCTTCTCGAAGAGACAGTCTAGGGGACTAAATAATAAACGTACTTCTACTACCAGTCCTGATTATACCGTCTGTGCCCTGCAAAACTCCATCACCGCACGGTCATAGTTCATTCTCCTCTGCCTCGGACACACACAATACGCAGAAAGTTTTCAGCCGACCCTAACCTCACTTATTGCGGCAGCCGGGTCGGCCCGTGAGCTGCGCCCCGCGGCGAGGCAGCCGGCTGGTCTGCCTGGGCGGGGCGGGGCGAGGCGGGGCCGCGACACAGGGGCACTGCCCTTTCGCTCTGCGCGCCCTCATCCCGGCCCACGGCGCGGCCCACGGGGACCCAAAACACACTGCTTTTGCGATATTATGGCCCCAGCTTCGGCCGCCCCTTTAATTTCAAAACTTTACTGCGTGGGGTGAGCTCCCCCACCCCCCTCCCCCTACCCCTGCACCACACAGTGCGCTCCGCCGCGCCGCGGTCGGAGCCCCCCGGACAACGGCGCGGATCGCGTGAGGGGCCCCACTTTGGGTCACTTCCACCCCCGTGGTGGCGGGGGCCTGGCGGCGGGGGCCTGGCGGCGGGGGCCTGGTGGCGCCCCCACTCCACTCGTTCACCTTTTAATTGCAGCCCCGCTGCTTGTTTCGCGCTGCCGGCAGCAACCACAAAGTAGTGAACACAGCCGAGAAAGTAGTCAGCAGAAGAGAGTAGCGAAGAGAAAAGACGTTGGTACACACTTAACGTCGGGATTGCCTTGCTTGCCACGCAGGTTGTTTATTTATTTTTATTTATTTTTCGGGTTTCGCGAGGAGGGGGGGGGGCGGCAATGTTCAATGTCTTTCCTTGCCAAAATTAGATCATTTAAAATAGGACAATCTTTTCGCAGCACGACAAGACGACAAGGCTAAATTATGACATTGTTTGACAGAAGACGGAATGTTAGCAAGAAATTAGGCCAAAAAAATTGTCTGTCCAAAACGAATAAATTGTTTGCACTCAAACGGGGATAGCAAAACACTGGCAAGCAGTGCGACTACGGTGTTCAGCGTGTATGAACACATTAGAGAAAGTAGTGAACACAGTGGTGTGGCGTATAGACGAAGCAACGTTGCACTGCTTCAACCAGTGTGTTCGGCACAACAGCGTCGACTGAAGACAGGCGAAACTTGTCTTGTCTTCCGCTCGGTCTTATCCCACCCGGGGGCGCGGATATCCTCGTTAATAACCCGTTCGCGTGCGCGTGGGCGCGGGCGGGGCCGCCCGGCGCGGGCTTCAAAGTAAACAACTTTGTGTCGAGTTGAGAACATTTCCAGAGACGTATCGCTATAACGAGCCTGCCGAGGAGTAGGGCTCCCCCTCCTCCTTTCACTCACACCCCGCCAAATCTTAATGACCTCTTGTTGTACAGTGCCATGGGCCCGCCATGGGCCCGGCCATGAGGCCCGGGCACTGTGCGTCTGGCAGCTGCGGCCGTGAACTTGGGTGACAGACGACATGGACCAGCGGCGCGGCGTCGGCGGCGGCGGGGGAAGGCCCCGTCTGTTTCGGCGCGGCGTCCGACAGAGTGGGGGAGCTGTAGGCGAGAGTTGAATTTATTTGATGCTGACGCGAGGGGCTTTTCTGACAGTGTAGAACGAGGGTAGATAGAGAAGAGAAACGCGCGGGCGGCCGCCTCCCGTCGCGTTTACCCGTTGCGGAGCCCGGGAGGCCCCGCACTGGAGGGGAGTGACCTGAGGACGTATCTTGTTCTGACATGACCAACACACCCGCCGTGCTCCACTCAGCCCGGGTAACGAATTGTTTGCTCTGGCGAATACATCACGGCAGTGTGTGCCCGACCCCCAAACCACCGCCAGCGGGCATACATTTCAATCGCTTCGACAACACAACGAGCCGCACGTACGATGAGGCATCTAGAGAACAGGGTGTACGCACACATCGTAGTGTTGGCGTCCTTTATGGCCGAGCAAGCACAAAACAACGTTTGCTAAGACATAGAAAAAAAATGTGTGGTTTTTCTTTCTGGTCGCTGTTTTGACAAAATGCTACAAAGTTTTTGTTTCAAGGCCCTCCAAATGTTTGCTGCTAAACACAGTTTGCTGCTTGGGTGACACAACAAAAATTTTTTTATCTGGCTGGAGCCAGTCTGCTGAAGCAAATATTTTGCTAATGTAGCAAAGTTCCTTTTCTGGAACAGGAGACTTTTTTTATCCAACACTCTTTTCGACGTGGCATAGGCGTGTATAATAACCGTTTTGGGCCTCCTAGACGGGCAGAGTCCTCGAGATGTCCGCCACTTGGCTCGCCCCTGTCCACTCCCTGTCCCTCTGGCTGAGCCCGCCGCCAGCAGCCCGATCGAGTTTCGAGGGGGCGAGACATCCATCAAACCGAGCAGACAAGATCGGTCGCAAACTAGTGGCGTAGGTGGCTCGTATCGAGGAGAAAGAGAGAGAGGTTGGCTCCAACTGACTTCTCTCTCACACACACTCACACACACTCCAGTTCAGCTTCAGCTTCCCCTCCGCCACTGCGGCAACGAGCCCCCACTCCGGGACCAACTCGCCGCCAAAACGCAGCCATCACGATCAAGGACAACATCTCGATAAGATTGTTTGGGGAATCTGCATAGTTGAGATCTACATCCAGCGACCGCACATCTTTTGGCGATGGACAAAAGATTCCGCAGTCGCACGTCTACTTACTTTAAAACGGAACGGGTCGGCATGAGATGCAGAGCAATAGCAATTTGCAATAATAACCTCAAATGACGTTGAAAGCAAAGGCAGTATTGTGATTTAAACCGTTAAATTGCAAATTGTGTTGAGTCTGTAGATCCTGCTGGCGCAGTAAACGAAACGAAGATTCATCGCGCCCATACTAATACTTCATCCTTGCGCTCCGTAACTCTCCCGCTGACCCGGCTCGATCGCAAACCTCGTCGAGAGTATAAAATATATTTGATGACGCAATTACCAGTATGGCACAACAAAGGGGGCAGGGACGATGATCTACTCCCCTTTTAACACGTTGCCCCCTAGTGTGACCTAACGGGAGGTCACTCGCCTGTAATCGTATTCAGCTGAAAAACATTTCTCCACTTAAAGGTCCTGGAGTGTTGTCGAAAAAATTATATATGCTTTGAAATTTTCAATTTATTTGATGCACTGTCTAAACTTTTTGTGAAGTTTTCCAAATGTGTTTTTTGTAGTTTTTCAGTAATATTTTAAAACATTATGCTAGAAACAACGCAGGAATGAAATTTACAGAGCCAATTTAAGTATTGCTTTCGTAGAGCAACAACAAGGACAACAGTTTTTATAGTTAAGGTAGAACGAAAATAGTCTACTCCAAACTTGTCATCAAAATTGATTTACAAATTTATTTTGCGGACCCGCTCCGCACCCTCGTTTGCAAGAAGGGCCGCTGCTCAGCTTATAGGGAATGACCGCACAGCGGACAAGACAACGAGGCAAAGCAAACTAAATTATTCAAATCATTTGAAAACTTCGTACTGTCGTTGAACCACTGCAGTCTGCGCTGCGCCGTTGCTGCGGCCAGGGGCCTATGAAGCTTGCTCCTCTCTTTTCGCTGCGCCCGTCGGGTTCGTCTCCCGTTTAACTTAAAACAAACTCTGCTCGTTGTAAGTGGCGAAGCGAGGCGCGGGCAGGGCGCGGACGATGTGACCCGACCCCCGAGCCGACGTCGTCCGACGGCGCGGTGCGGGTCATGGTGAAAAAAAGGGATGTGGCTGCTGCCGCTGGCAGTGCAGCTGGCCACACTGTGTGTAATCTACCCCCTCCCTGCTTTCAGAAAACCCCAGCTGCTGGGCGGACCAACTACTTGAAGGAGACAGGGAAGGGAATGGGGTGTGGGCAAGTTTGGCACAAGAGAGCAAGTGGAGGGAAAGGGGGGGGGCATGGCGCGAGGCTGCAGGTGTGGACCTTGTGCAACCCTCGACACATTAAATGGTGCCATTATGGCCAACGCAGTGTAGAAGAAGTAGTTTAGAATATACACCTTTCCCTAAAAGGAAGAAAAGGCGGGAATAAAATTGGGCAGTTGCTACTCCCCTCTTATAATGAGGATAAAACCGTCAGCCGTCGGTTATGAAGGTACTCGGTGCCTACCCCTTCCGATAAGGAACCTTCCCGACTCGACATTGCCGCCCCACCTGTAAGTCCAAAGGCTCTCACGTTGCCACCAACTTGTAAGCCTCAGGCCCCCTCCTCGCTCACCTCAGCCGGCGCGGCCCCGTCCATGGTCTAGCTCGGGCTACAGCGGGCTACAGCTCCAGTCTACCTGTTCGATGGCATGGAGAGGCAGAGTCTATCAGTCTGCTTGCACTGAATTACAATGGTGAAAATGCACAAAATAAACTCGTCGGAAAGCTTTTTTATGAGAGAGGAGAGTTCTCTACGCTGCATTGCATGGTTGCCTTTGACTCCATCCTCCTCGGGTCAAACGCTTCAACCGCGAGGGGCAACAACCGTGACAGGAGAGGGTTGGGTTGGGGGTCGGGATGTCTCTATCCTGAAAGTTGCGTCTGATATCGGAGAAGGGAAGTGGGGGTAGGAGGAGGGGGCCTCGGTGGCGCACCTGTCGTCCTTATGCAAATCAGACACACGTTCGGACGACTCCGCCTGTCGGGGCTCTGTTCTGTTCAGCAGTTGTACGTGCGTCGGTTGGTTTCACAAAAGCGACGCAGGTGTCGCCTGTCGCCCCCCCCCCCCGTTTTTGTACTGCCGATAACATAGGCAGCAAATATGACAAAGTAATAAAAAGGCAAAACAAAACAAAGCCGCAGCCAGATTATTGGCGCGACTCTTCCCTACTGCACCACAGAGGGTGACACACCAACACGACACCACGCACCGACATCTAACACAATAAGGTGAGATAGCATGCCGTCCTATTTTAGTGTTACGCTATAGGGTCTCGAAGCCGAATACCTCTGTTCTAAATAGTCATGTTTTTATAGCATAGCACATTTTTAAACATTCCTTAAACCGGGTTGTTACCAAGGGTTCATTATTATTGCTTGGAGGGCTGAGCAGAAGCGGTGCAACCCCCCGACTGACAGGGGTGCGCCTCGCCGGCACGCCCTGGCGCCACCCCAACCAACATTCCGCTCGTGTGGCACCCTCGGACATGAGGGTCGGCGGGGCGTGCTGGGTGTGGCTGGGTGTGGCTGGGCGTGGCGGGGCCTGGCGGGGCAGAGCGTGGCACGGCGTGAAGGCGCCCACCCGTCCTAATACACACGCACGCGCCGACACCAAATTGATTTCGTGAGGTGGTGGAGAAGAAAGGGGGGAGAGGGCAGGAGAGGAGTGGGGATACGGGAGGCCGACAAAGAAGAGTGGGAAGAGACGGAGGCCAAGGGGAAGGAAAGAGGGGGAGGAAAGAGAGGGAGGAAAGAGGGGGAGGAAAGAGGGGGAGGAGGAGGAGGAGGAG
>NW_026267146.1:3276566-3279300 GCF_000697945.3 Frankliniella occidentalis | reverse complement strand
GGAGGAGGGGGAGGAGGGGCGGAGGAGGGGCGGAGGAGGGGTGGAGGAGGGCCCGGGCCCCGCCCCCTTCACACTCTCCACTTGAGGCTGGGGCTGTACAGTGCATGGCACAATACCACACCGCACTACAGCGAGGCGGGCGCGGTGGGTCCCAGCACTGGGGTCAAGTGGCGGGCGGCAGCAGCAGCGGTCCGGCGGACCTGTGTGGAGGAGCTCCTCTCTCGGAACCACAGCACTGGAAATACTTGGAGTGACCTTTTCATTATTTTCGGATAGCGCGCCGCGGGGCGTCACGAGCCCCAATATTGGGTGCAGTTAACGTCGGATGTCACGGACGTCATTACAAGCGGATACACAGCGTTACGAGTAATGTCGGGGGGAGGGGGGGGGCGGATCCGCACGGATAACGTCGCGCTATTCGAAAGCAATGAACGAGCGCGAGCGCGCCATTCCGGAGAGTTCAGTGGGACACGTCCTCTGTGGGGTGTGCGGCCGGCTGCAGACAGGGAGAGCGCGAAGCGCGCGTTTATTAAAAACGTTACAGTATATTATCATTTCCTTTTCAAAATAAATCTATTTAAGCGCGCGTGTTTGGTGTGTGGCACACACGGCTGGAGCGGTTGTGCATTTCGATCAGCCGCATAGCGCGCGTGAGGTGATAAAATTATTCGCATTCCTGCACGGCTGCCCCGCAACAGCAGGAAAAACAACAACAAAGGCAACAGCGAAGCGCCACAAAGGCAGGCGACTGAACTCAACTGAATCGTTATTCCGCACGCATTGACACCGTGGGGCTCTGCTGCAGCCCCGCCCGTATGGAAATAGAGGAGTTTCGAGTGTTTGCACAAGAGAGAGAGAGAGAGAGAGAGAGAGAGAGAGAGAGAGAGAGAGAGAGAGAGAGAGAGAGAGATAGATCAATTTTTTCGTATACGTGATTTGTTGTGATGCGCATACATGCGCACGTGTTGGGCTCGGCGAGATGGGAAGAGTGAGTGTTGCCGTGACTACGCCGAGCAAAAGGGGGATTTGGGGCCAGGCAAAGGAGAGGGGGGAGGAGGGAGGGGGTGACTGTTGTTTGGGTTGGTTTTGTTTTGTATCGGTAAATAGCCGTGATACCCGGCGTGGTGGTGGTGGCCCGTCGCCCCAGAGACCCGCTGCAGCGCGGAGAAACAAAAAGGCGGACGCAGCGTCAGCGTACCGTGTCTTTTGTCAGCAGAGGAAAAGGGATGACCGAGTTTGTGTGAGGGACGGCTGAGCGTCGTCCATACCTCTCCACCCGCGCGCGCGCACTCCGTGGGCAGCAAGCCACTCACTCTCGTGCCCTCCTGCGGCCACCTCGCCTACCCCCCCCCCCCTCCCCAGACCAGACACACAGTGGGCGAGGCGAGGTCGGCTCGATGGTGCTTATCGTGAACGTCCGTCATCCTCCTGCTCCGCTTCGAGCGGTCAGCAGCGGTCCGTATCGCAGTCGAGGGGGTCCGAGCTTCGCGCTCCCGCGGGGGGTAGAGTACCATTTTGGCTACTCTGCCTCCTCCACCACCCAGGGTATGGTGGCCTTGCCACCGCATCACCACCGCCCTTAGCTAAAATCAGACCGACCCACACTGGAAGTCCAAGTGTGTGACTTGAAGGTGTTTGAATTTCGATTCCTTCAATGGAGGACTGAAGTGTAGGAATTTCACTGGAAAATTTACACTTTTTGCAGGTCCAAGAGTACGAATGGAATTCACACACCTACGAGTGGATTTTCAGTGCACGCTAGAGTTACAGTCAGCATTGCGATCAGCTCGGCCGCGAGCAACACAATTGAGAGCCCGCAAAAGCCTCCTCCTCCTCCCGCATACGTCTGCGGGCAGCCTCCTCGGGAGGGGGATAGAGACAGATATACAACGTCGCCGACTTTCGCTCTTTTGTGCGCCGCGCGCGCGGCCCCTTCCCTCCCTTGGCGCTGCCAATACCGCCCCTACCTCCCAACACGGGCGCCAAGCTCGGCCGCCGCCGCCGTCGCAATTTTCCAAAAGCCGTGTCTTCTTCGGGTTCCGCTGCTCTGTGGGCCAGGCCAGGCCGGCCCAGGCCTGTCCGCCCCAGCTGGACCGGCGCCCAGAGCCGGGCCAGAGGCGCGCGAGGCCCGCAGACACACACACGGTCACATCCGCCCGCGCGCCCCTCCTAAAGCCCACCCCAAGATTACATCGCAAATTGAGATCGTAAAACGCATTACTTCCTCTTGTCGTTTCCACACATGGTGCCAAAGCGGCCTGCTGCCCTCCTGCGCCTCCTCCTGTGCCCCCCGCCCCCCTCTGGGGCGTACCCGTCCGCCGTCGGCGGCAGCAGGTCACTGTTGCACTCGGGCAGGAAGCGCTGCAAGCACGCCAATGACAGCCTGCATTATTGGCTCCAACCACGAACCTGCACGGTCCATCTCGATGACCTTCGGGCGGAAACGGACGCGGCGCACGGACCGCGGCGGCCATAAGCCCTGCTCCCCCACCTCGCCCGGCCCGGCCAGCAAATGCTGCAGCACGATGGCCGTTCTTCTCTTTCAGTCCATTTCTCTGCACAGCCGTGTGCTGCTGCAGGGCGGGGCGGCGGGGCCGGACGATGTGGCGCGCTCCACCACGTCCAAGGACCCCCCCCCGCCCCGCGTAGGTCGCTTTGTGATTTTGAACGGCGAATATAGTGTAACGTTTGCATTGCAAGGCCGCAGAGAGGGGGGTGGTTCGGGGGGGTGGTT
>NW_026267146.1:3275555-3276516 GCF_000697945.3 Frankliniella occidentalis | reverse complement strand
GTGGCTAGGGGGGGCTGGACGGGGCCGGGCTTGTCGGGTAACCCGAGCCGCGGCCCCGGCCCGCCGCCGGCCAGCCGGACGCCCAGCTGGGCGCTCTCCCACCAGCCGGGTCCCTTCCGTGCCCGCCGCGCCCCTCCCTCTCGCACCCCCGGCCCCTTTCCGCCCATAACCACTCGGACTAAACTGATCTTGCGGTTCGTCCTGATCGCCCAACACACGTGCGCGTGTGGACCACGAACACGTGACTGTCACGTGCGCGACACATTGGCAAATTACTCTGCAAAAGGCCAGACGGAGCTTAAAACTAGCTTAAAACCAAACGCGCTTTTAGCGCTCGTGTCGCAAAATGAAAGACGGTCATTTTCAGAAAGAACCCAGCTTAAAATGGAGGCCCACCACCGCGTGGGCCGCTTGGCCTGTATCGCCCTCAGTGACCTACATTCGTATTCGGTACGGTGCATTCCTCTCTATTTTACTTCCGCACCATTGCTGCCACCTCACGCTTCACGGCCCATACGCCGGTATAGGGGTGGCACTCTCTCCCAGCTCATCTCTTCTCCCGGAGCCGCCCGCTGTCGCTGCATCCGTCTCTCTCTCTCTCTCTCTCTCCACTCATATCCCCGAGTACAAGACGGCGCGTGCTGTTCCATTCATTCCCAGACGACGTCAGGAGACAGATAAGAATGAATGAATATTGTGAGGCGGCTGGGCGGGGAACAAATGATAAGATGTAGCGGGAGAGGCCAAGGCAGAGGCGGAGAGAGGGAGAAAGAGGTAGAGAGAAAGGGGGTGGGGGGTGGGGGGTTTACCGCGACCAGCAATATGCTGATTGAGACAACGTTGCACTCCCGCCCTGCCCCTGCCGACACCCTTCACCACCACCACCCCCTCTCCCCTTCCAAAACTCGCCACGGTTCCCAGTGGATTTCCCACCTCCCCTCTCCGTTTCAAATCAAATGGG
>NW_026267146.1:3272314-3273200 GCF_000697945.3 Frankliniella occidentalis | reverse complement strand
GAGGGGGGAAGAGGCTCAGAGCGCAGTAAAAACTCAAGCCCCGGTCCTGATCCTTGGTGACGACCGGGTCGTGCTGCTATGGGACTCTTTTTCCTCTACCCAGTCTCTTTCTCCCCACTTCCCATCTAAACATTTCCAGCAGCACCAAAGAGTGGGGGCGAGGGTGGCGCGGATGCAGGACAGCAAGACAAGAGTGTCCGATTAAATCGGAGGGGTTGTATAACTTGTTTCGACAGCCGACGCCGCAGCACAGCACAAAAGAAGTTATTGTTGTTGCCGACTTTCGCCCTTTTATTTGTACTTCCCAAACAGTGATATCGTGAAATAAGCAAAGAAAAAATAAGACCGCAACGGGGGAAAAAAGCTTTATTGTTGAGTAAAAAGTTTGTGCATGCGGCACATTTACTCGAGTTGGACGGAGCTAAATGGAGAGGCGGGAGATACTGCGGCGGCTGGCGCGGCGGCCCCTCGGACACACACCTCGTCTCGGCACGCTTCAACAAGGACAATCAGACAGTCCGGCAGGGATACACCTCTCTCTCTCTTTCCCGAAAAGCACTCGGCAGAGGAGGCACCCTCCTCTCCACTCGGCCCCGCCGAGGCTATGGAGATGAGAGACGCGCGCTCACACCCGGGCCACTGCATGCTTGCCATAAAGATTATGCGTCGCCCCAGTCCGACAGACCCCGCCCCGCCCCGCCCCCGCCGCGCAGGGCCCGTGCCGCTTGCTTTCCCTTTTCTTTCCAAGATGGATATAACGAATGCGAATCGTAAATGCGAGAGCGCCCCGTTTTGCTGCGCTCCTCGGTTTTACTGTCCATTTGGCTGAGGCGCGCGCACAGGCTTCGCAGCGAGGAGTGGATACTTGTAAGAGGGAAGGGGATTG
>NW_026267146.1:3270607-3272264 GCF_000697945.3 Frankliniella occidentalis | reverse complement strand
CTCCCCACCTCCTCGCCTTGACGCCCCCATACAGCGCCCCGGCCTTTTCAGGAGTCTGTCTGACTAGGGTCTCCTTTTGATGGGGAACGTCTGCTGCTTTGAGACGGGTGGATGGGAGAGCGGAGAGCGGGAGGGAGAGGGAGAGGGGGTGGGAAAGAAAACCGGAGAAAAAAAAATAGCATCGAGGGAAAGGGATGAGATCTTTTCACTTCGCGCCAAATGGGGATTTCGCGGGCGCTCGCGCGAAGCGCTAATACCTCGCGAATGAGTCGTCGTGAAGACTGGCGGTCGGCACAGCGGACCGATGTCCTCCAAAAAAGATGAGCAGCGGCTCGCTTTCACCCAATCCTTATCCCCACGGACGCCTTTTCACGCGCAGCTGTCGCGCACAACCTTGCACGCCAAACGTCGTCCCGCCTGTTAGCGCTGGGACTCGCGACATGAAATAAACTCTGCTCTGCTCTCCCTCTGTGACCGCCCAAGGTGAGCATTACGCTCGCATTCAGCCGTTTCGCGCGCTTCGCCACAAGCCTACTAGATGAAACCTAATCCAGCTCCTCACTATCAGCCCTGGCGCTGGCCTGAGCGCTGGCCCCTTACAAGGACGTCCAAGCACACTGCTAGCCATGGAAAAAAATCTTAGAATTCAAGCACATTGCTTGAAAACCGAGATGTTATTTTTACCGTGTGACAGAAGTTTAAATTTGGCCAGTTAAGCTAGTGTTAACAACCAAAGTGGGAAAAAGTCTGGAAGAACCCGAAGAAGAAGCTGAAGATGATGTCTTATTGTGTCCGTAAAACGGTTCTTAGTCCCATAAGGTGTGCTACATTTAATTCAGCGCTCATAGGTCCCTTTGTAAGGCAAAGAAGCAAAATTCACCAGAGCCCTAAAAAATATGCCTATTGGCAAACCTGTTTTTTTTTCCCTCATAGAGCAACTGTTGCAGTTAAACCTTGGCAGACTGCGACAAAACTCTGGCCTCTGGCTTCGCAAACACTGGCTTAAGAAGGGCCATTCTATTTGCATATAAGGACAATGCATTGGCCTCACTCAAAGCGGGGAAGTTGTCGACAATAACAGCTCTTTCCGGGTGTAGGATAGTGCGCAACGTCCAAGGTGGCCGGGGCCTCGTTTTCCTCCAGCAGCAGCCTGGCCAGAGAGCCGATGACGGCTCCCGGCCGGAGGCTCGCCTGACTCACTCAGCAGCAGGCCGACGATGACGATGTTAATCTCCAGGAGTTGATGGCGCCCCCAGGGACACCCCTCCATCCCCTCCCCCCTTCGTCACGCCAGGAGGCCCACCACCACCGCTGTGTAGCCACCATCCCTGAGTTGAGCGATGTCTCTACGGGGTTGGCTGCTATACCGCCACCGCCGCGCTAAGTGCCTCCGGGCGGGAAAGGAGGAGGCGGCCTAGAGAAGCCGTCGTTGCAACCCCAGCGCATGTCAACACCTGGGCCCCGCTACACACACAAAGTGAAGGCGGAACAAGATGGGAAGGCGGAGAGGAGGGGGGGGGTAGAGGGCCTCCCAGCGGAGCGAGCCGATCCTGAAGCGCGACGAGGAAACTCGGCCGGCTGCCGGCTGCTTTTAAAGTTGTCGTCTGTGGCGTCGAGCGGGGTGCGCTCAGAGCGAGGAGAGGGGGGGGGGTGGTGG
>NW_026267146.1:3268563-3270557 GCF_000697945.3 Frankliniella occidentalis | reverse complement strand
CAGCCACGAGGTGGTGGTGGTGGTGGTGGTATCGCAGGGGCTGGGGCTTGGCTCGCGGAGACTAGAGCGGCTAATTACGACAGCCGAGGGCCCTAATGCTCGGGGCCGGGCAGACTGAGGCGGCCGGAGCTCGAGGGCGCCTGTCACCGAGAGGGTAGGCCGACCCGCGGGGCGCGCGCGCCCGCTGGGTGCCTACCCTGCGCCACGCGTCGCCGCCATCGCAACCTGTTGAGTCAAGTGATTTGGCTTTACGATTTTGTGCGTGGTGCGTCTGTGCACCAACATTTTCAAGCTTGTCATCGGAGTTAAATTTTTGTCTTCCACGGATTTTCTAGTTTCTATTTTTTCCCCACGATTTTCAGCCGTATTTTAATATTAAAGATACGGCCGTTGTTTGACTGGTGCATCAGCGAACAATGCCTCTTGCACAAAGGGCATTTGGATATGACAATATATTGCGATAATTGGCAAACGCGCACCACGATCCAGAATCTATAAATCGGACGGTCTTGATAAACGTGTCAGCCTAAACAGTCTGCCCTCATACAGAACGTGCGCATAGAATGGTTGAAAGGGTGGGATATGAATGGGATTCTGGATAAGCTGATGGCCTCAGGGATTGATTATTAGCGGGCCTGTAATCAGCCCTTAGCACACATCATCAGGGCGCCCAGTCCTTGTGTGAGTTGGCTGTTTGCACATCGGCCTGCTGTCCTTGATGTCCACGACAGGCGGGGGAAGGGTGCGGTGGGGCCATAACGACCCTCCCCACCTGCTAGGAGTGAGGTCAGAGAGAAACAATAGAGTTGGAGGGATAGAGGGTGGAGGGAGGGAAACGGAGGAGGGAAAGAGAGCGTTAAAGGGGGTGGGGGGAGGGTCTAGCACACCTCATCCTATCGTAAATCGACGCAGCCCGTCGCAATACCATAGAAAATGCAAGCTCTACACGGCGGGGCTGGGGCTGGTCTGGGCCAAGTGGCCACATGAGGGATTATGAATTAATCCGTTATAGGCAAACTATCACCCACGTTCCACCGGCGATGTGAGCCCCTAGGAAATACATGTAAAATCTAAGCAATAATAACACGCAGAACATTTTCCATAAGGGATGTTGTAGCGAATTTAATGTTGTAAATTTAATATGAAGTAACTCGGAAGACACTACAAATCGACTTGGAATTCTTTGACTTGACATGCGAAATATGGTTCCTCGAAAAGTTGCGTTACCGATCTTAAAATTCAGACGTTTATGAAATCGTAGACTGACTTACAAAAATATGTACCATAAAATTTGCAACATTATTTTGAAGCGTAGTGGGGGGGGGGAATTATCGATACAAAATAATTGTTCAAATGAATCATCTTGCAAATAACACATCTTAGAATGTGCATGTGAGCGCGACCTCTCTCTTTCTCTCATATTTTTCTCTGTCTCTCTCCCACGAGCGCGGATTCAGAGCGTAGCGCGGGGCGTGTGGCTGCGCGTTTGGGGGGGGGGGCAGAAGGTGCAGCCACTCGCAGCGCAAGATGAATGTGGCCCGCCCGGCGTGTGCAGCGCAAAGCCACACAATAACGCGAGCTTCATCCGGCGCTGGCGCGTGGCCCCGTGAAGGGATTGCAGAGGTGGCGGGGTGTAGCGGAGCGGGGGCGAGGCGCGCGGCCCGCGCCCACACCGACGCGGTGTGCGCTTTTGCGGAAATTGAAAACGTCGAAACAAAAGCGCCGCACCGCCTGTCAGCAAACGAGTTGACCGAAAAAAAAGTGGTACGCTGGTGGGGGGGCGTGATGGCGTGGGCCGGTCCACCATGTAGCAGCGCCTTTGTAGGGCGACGCAGAGTGGTAATAGAAAAGTACAGAAAGGAACGGTACTTTAAGCGGTTCGGGAACCGCATCTGTCAAGTCGCCCAATCCAGTAGCAGACGCACCAATAGAGCGAAGTGTTGTTAATACTAGTGTTGGTATATAAGAACATAAGTTGATTAATAATTTAGTTG
>NW_026267146.1:3263619-3267540 GCF_000697945.3 Frankliniella occidentalis | reverse complement strand
GGGGGGGGGGAGAGTCAAGAGTGAAAATGTTGGGAAGCGAGGGAGATGATGACACACGGGGCACAGGAGGGTCGCCCCACGTGAAAGGGCAGCGTTGATCCCATACACGAGCTCTTGGCGTGGAGTGTCGTTTTGAGGTCCTCTTTATGGGTGAGTGATGAAATTCGTAGAGCCGCACTAGAAGGACTGCTTTAATCCGGGCTGCTATTGAAGCGACTCGAGCTCAAAGAGTTATATTGTATTGTATGAGCCGAGCTGGAGAGAGTCGCGAAACGGTTTACCTCGTCCGCGCGCGCCGTCCTCCTATCGTCGTTTCCCGTTGCGTAAATAAGCTTAATATTGAATTAAGCACAGTGGGGCTCTTGGAACTTGAAATACAAACCGGCCCTTCACGCATTACACAGGTAAATGAGCATCTCTCCGAGTGAGGCGCGCGGGCCGGGCGGGACAGGACGTGAGAGTGTAACCAGCCCATTCGTATGGAGGGCAGGGCTGCAGGGCATGCGGAGCGGCCCAGGGGGAGAGTGAGGGGGGGGGGGGTGAGCCTCACGCACCAAACCCCAATCACCTTCCACAATGTCGATCAAGAGAACACGGAGCGCCCTTTAATCCGTCATTAAATGCCGCTTACGCCCCCCTCTTCCCCCTCATAGCTCATCTAAGCCCAACCTGCGCACCCTTCTCCCTCACACCTCTTGCCGCCCAGCCCGCGCAGTCTCTCTTTCTGGATCTGTATCGTTCTTTCTCCCTCCCTGCTCTCCTGCCACTCTCAGCTTCCAGCTGCCGATCCTCTGACAAGCATGTCAATGACCAACACCAGTGGTGCGCTGGCAGAGGCGCGTTGAACGCAATTCATTTGACCCGGTATTTCAAGTTAACGCACGTGGCATTGTTGAACGGTTAAACATACATAATTTGTGCCCTATGGGCACTCTGCTCGTAGAAAATATTAAGCACAGAATTCCTAGAATTCGCCAGAATTTATACTGACTCAAAGGGTATCGTACTTAAAGCTTCCACTCTATAAAATAATGATTAATTTTTGTTTACAGTATGTTTAAACAGAAATAGACACGAAAAGTGGAGCAGCATTGGATGAAAAAAGTAGGTCTTTAAGTTCATTTAAAAACCCCAGTGAACAGATTTAAGAAATTACCGTTTATCCGAGCCGCAAATTTTATTTCGCCACAAAGAAGGTTTCTCCCTTTTAATGAAATCGCCAATCTTTGACTTCAAATGACTCTTTCACTTAGGCTTACACCCACTGTTAAAAATGTTATTAAAATTCATAACATTTTTGTTATTAATTTTAATAACATGCGTGATTTCATAACTGGTGTTGTGAAAAGTAACAATCATGTTATGAAAATTCATACGAGTTGTGAAAATTAAGAAATGTTGTGAATTTTCTCAACAAGTTATAACTTTTATGAAACTTTTCTAAAAAGTCATAACTGTTAAAGGTTCAAAAAATATCGATTTGTTGTACATGTGAACTACCGCAGTAGTTCTACCAATATTTCGCACGCGTATAGATAAGTACATGCGCAAATTTCGAAATAGAAGGACGGGAAGCTAAAGTCGATGTTGCCAGCGTTCGCCACCAGATGGCGTTTCAAATCTTCGGGGAATGTTGAGTACAAATAAATGTCTATATTCTCTAACGATATTGGAATTTGAACATAGTTTTTGACTTTTTCAGAATAAGAACGGTTATCCTCACATCGTCTGCATCTTTAACGTTAACATTTAACACATAGTATGGCGTTGTCGCTTAGTAACATTTAGCTCGCGCTGATAATATACAACGGCCTCTCACCTAGGGTGCTGACCCGTCACCCTCGAGTTGTGCCTGTCCTTTCGTAAGGAAAGAAAGCATCAGGCACAGTAATTTTTAACAATTGTCAACTGTCTAATTTGATTGTGTCACTTACAATGGAAGTATATATGCAGTACAATCCCCGGAGCTTATTTGATCGATTCGAAACTCTCACAATCTCATGTTGTTACTTTTCACAACATCTGTTATGAAATTTCATAACATAAATGTTATGACTTTTCATAACATTTTTGTTATTAAATTTAATAACAATGTTAGTGTTAATGCTTCACAAAAATGTTATTAAATTTAAGAGAAAATTTTTTAACAGTGCCAATAATGTCCGATTGTTATCCGTCCGCCACGCTGGTCAGGAAAGGAAGAGTGTGGGACCTCACTCACCGTGGCGCCTCTCACGCCAGAATGCTGTGTCGATAACCGAAACAGTATATGCGGTGTACAGGGGGCCAATCGGACATACTTGAGCAACCGGTATAACCAGCGACCGATCTCCTCCTTTTTGCACCCCGGTGTTCTTTTTTGGACTCGACGGCCGCCGGTTTTGCGATTTGCGGCGGTACAGTAAGCAGGAGGGGAAGTTAAACCTCAACCGCCGCCCAGCGGCACACAACGGACGACTAGGGTGGACGGGAAGCAGAGGGGCGCTCGCCGGCTCGGGTGTGACGCGCATGCGGGGAGCGATAGCAATCGGTTCATGATAGCAGCGCGGGCAAGCACACACGGACGGCAAACACGTATATGTGTGTCCTCCCGGCGATTACCTCAATATCATCGCGACATCATTACGATATTGGATGTCGGCGGCTCATCGCTGCGAACAGGTGGTGGTGTGGTCGTGGTGGTGGGTGCGGGTGATGCCGGTGCGGTGGAGAAGTTCGACAACAGCGGGGGCGGCGCTGCTGTACGGGAGAATTGGGTCAGTGCTTATGTGAGTGTGTGAAAGGGAGTGTGTGAGGAGAGTGTGTGAAAGAGGGAGAGAGGAAGAGAAAGAGAGGGAGAGTGGGAGAGTGGGAGGGAGAGAGAGAGAGGGGGGGGGGGAGACGGAAGAGAGGAAGAGAGAGATATCCTACAAAGTCTATGGCAGTGGCGACAATATGACAACGCAAACACGGTAAAGGGGGGCGGATGAAGAGAGCAGCTGGCTGAGCAAGTCGCGCGTAGGAGCCAAGGGAAGAGAGCCGCCGGCGGCAGCGCAGGTGGGGTGGTGCGCTAAAACCAAACAAAAAACAAAAAAAATACCACACCGCCTCCGCGTCACTCGATCACGAGAGTAGAAAGGCTGTGGCCGAAATATGTTGTGGTACGTATTTGCCCCAAGCAGAGCGCAGCGAGCTGAGTGATACCGCGGCAGACGAGGTCAGCTCTGTTTCGCGCTGCTTTCGCCCAGATTGCAACCATGTCGCTATTTTCTGTATTTTTTTAGTGACCGTTTCTTTTTTGTTTGCTCCCAACCACTTTGTCTTTTTGAGTTTCGCGTTTTTTTCGTAGGTCCATGTGTGTGTGTGACAAGGCGGAAAAGGGGAGGGTCTGGGTCAGTCACTTCTTTGAGAAAATGTAGGTCGACCAGAAGAGAAAACCGGAACGCGGCGACTGAGAGTGTCGCTTTCGAAGGAGTCAATTATTTGGTATGCGGCAAGCAGTATAGTTGAGGGGGGGGGGGGGCTGAGCAATCAGCTAATAGGATTTAGAGGGCGATGATAAACTGGTGGACACAAGCGGACTCGATCCGCTTTTCCTTTTGGCAATCCCCGTGATGTCCGGGCGAGTAATGTTTGCCGTTCCCTCTGGCGCGTGTCCCCGTGCGGCCCAGGGCTCAGCCCCGCAGGGCTCGGCCCAGGCCCTGCTGGGACGCCCCGCGCGCTCTCTGGTTCGCGCTGGTGGTGTGTGATCAGCTGGACAGGCTGACAGGCCGCCCGATCGAGGCACGGAGAGAGAGGGGCAGGGGGCACCATCCGGAAGCAATACCGGCGACGAGACAAGCCAAGGAGATGATTCGCAGCACTTCAACCCTTGGTAGCCGCGACCCCGCGACCCACCACCGCGGGCGCCGTGGGCACCGCCCCGCCATGCCCCGCCATGCC
>NW_026267146.1:3260064-3263424 GCF_000697945.3 Frankliniella occidentalis | reverse complement strand
CCCGCCCCGCCACTCTCCATCAACTTTGAAGGCCCCCGTCTCGGCGACCTCAAGCCCGAGTACACTTCACATCGACGTAAGGGGAAGAGAGGGACGAGGGGCTGAGGGGAAAGGCGGAGGGGGAAAAGGGCTGCGGTGGCGCGCTCTGCCATGCCCAGCCACGGTATCGAGGAAAGAAAGAATCCGAGGAACGCCGCAGCGTTGCGAGATGCTGCTGCTGCGCTGCCGTGTACACGACCGCCACTCTGCCCTCCCTGTATCTCCCATTGCCCAGCGCACACATCCTGCGTCCCAGCTGCCAAAATTTCTTCCCCCTCCCCCCCCACCTCTCTTCCTCTTTCTCTCTCTTCCTTCCTCCCACCCACATTGCCGGCGGTCCAACAAAGTGTAGAGTGGTCAGCGTCAAACTCGATATTCACAAAGTGGCCCGCTGCGCGTTGCCAGGATGTCCATCACGACCACATGTAACAAAAAAAAAATCCCAGGAAAGTTACGATAACGTCTATTGTTTTCGGCAGACCTTTCCGTCCGCGGCGTTTTTTCAAACAATCACGCCCACACTGCGAAGGTTCTTTGCCTCTGCACCAGTAATTTTGAGTTTGCTTTTAAAGTTGGGACTCGTCTCTCTACCGACCGGCCGATCATTTTTTTATTTTTTATTTTTTGTCTGTTCTGTAGCATAGAGTCAAGAAGTACTACCGCACAGCCCCAAAGGCCAGCGGGCATGTTATTAGCAGAATAAAATGTCTGGTGACGTCGACTCAAGCACACAGAAGTCTCTACCCCCCCCCCCCCCCCCCCCCCCCCCCCCCTCCTTCACTACTTCCTCCTCTTCTCTACTTCTCTGCCTCTCTCACCATCTCTCTCTCTCTCTCCCTACACTCATGCTCGCGCTCCTCCTACCCACTTGAACCCTCCGCCCTGTGTCTCAGTCTCGCACCTCTCTCTCTCTCTCTCTCTCGTATGTAGTTCTGCACACACACACACACACACACATAGACCGCACGTCGAAGGTCGATCAACCGGGCGAGAGCTGTAAGGACCCTCGAGAACCCGGCCTGTATGTGATGCGTCTTGGAGGAGGAGGAGAGGAGAAGGGAGGCGGGCGGGCGGCTGCGGAGGGTGAGAGAGAGAGAGAGAGAGAGAGAGAGCAGTTCGAGTGCAAGGGTCGATGACGTGCTATCAGCCAGGCCACCCGTAGTACCATACACGGACGGCAAAACTTTGGCAATCGCTGTCCGGCCCATTCGGCGCAATGATGGACCGATGATGACACCATAGTCTGCTGCGTACAGTACTGCGTCTCTCTCTCCACTTACGATATTGTTCCGTCCTCGCTTGCAAGAACAAAAGGAAATAAAACAAAACATCAACACACACAAAAAATACCATAAAGACATAAAGACCGTCTCTTGTGAACGGCACTTCAGACTGTGAAAGAAAGTAAAGGGGTGGACCTCCGCTGGGAACGAGAGGAAGGTGTCGGCACCGCCTTTTTATACGACCCTTTTGAATCTCGCATACGTGTCAGGCAGAAAGCGGCGGCAAGGAACTTGACCTCGCAGCGTCCGAGCGCAAACCTCGAGGGCCATCGCAGTAAAATGTTGTGCATGGCGTGCGAGGGAAAAAAGGGGAGAGAAAAAGAAGAAGAAGATGAAGATGAAGATGAAGAAGAAGAAGAAGAAGATGAAGATGAAGAAGAAGAAGAAGAAGAAGATGAAGAAGAAGAATGTGTTATAAAGCACGCAGCGAGAGTGACAGGGGATGACAAGGGCGCAAAAGGTGTGCCCGGCACTGCTAACGTCTGTCGCTGCCAAGTCATGCCTTTTATCGCCTCGGGTCGACATGAATTATGGAACGGAAGAACGGAAGGAAGAAACTCACTAGCAGGACAGAGCGGCGGCGCCGAGGCCGGGGCCGGCACCCCCGGGCCGGGACACCTGACTGATTGATACCGCAGCGAGGCCTGTGTGCGGAGCGTGCGGCGAGGCGGGCGGGAAGGGTTGGGCCTGTCCGTCCCTCCGGCGCGTCTGATTGACTCCGGCATTGACATGGGGCGGGAGGGGGGCTCAGCCGGGTGAGAGGCAGAGATTGGGCGAGAGAGAGAGAAGGGGAAAGGGGTTGGCACAGAGTAGTTGTTGAATAGAGACAGACAAAAAGCTTTGATGAGGGAAAAGGACGAGTGTGCGCTGCGCGCCCGGCTAGACAGGCAAAAGCGGACCCGAGAGATAGAACAAGACAGGCAGGCGGCGCGGCCGTCATCGCGTGGAGTTGGGCAATGGGCGAAAAACACAGGGAGGCAGACAGCCCAGGCGCACGGCTGAAATTGATCAGACAACAAAAGAAGAGACTGGTGGGGGGAGGGCGAGCAGTGGAAGACGCAGAGTGTTGTTTGTGCGAGGAGGGGGGGTATATCGAGCGACATCAATACCCGTAATGGGCGCATATTGCGATAAGGTGCCACCCGTTATATACCCGGGGAACGCGCCGACAACATATCGAGTGACACAAGGCCCGCGGAAGGGGCTGGGGAGGAGCGGCGAAGGGGAGGTGGGGAGGTGCGGGGGGCTAAGCCCGCGCGGTGCGCCCAACTCGGCGGCGCCGCCGGGACCGCACGATCCGCGCGGCGCAAACGCAACCCCCGGCGGGATCGTCGCCCATGCCATGAATACACCTCACGGCGCGTCATAAACGCGAAAGGGGAGAGTACTGCGTGGTGAGCAGCCCCGCCCAGCCCAGACGCCGCTCTTCAAAATGAAGAGGACGCGGCGAGCGGCGATGCCCATACTTTTCTCCCTTCTCGTTTTTTGGTTGCTTTTCTTTTTCTTCTTGCCCAACTCTCTCCACTTTCTGTGCCATTTTCGCTTTTAATAAAGAGGGGCGAGCGAGATATACTTAGGCCTCGGGGCATCAAGCAGGCAAGGGACGGAGGCAGGTTGACTCGCGGTGCGTGCGCCGTGGAGAAAGGCCCCGCCCGGGCGGCGTCCGTCCGTACGCACAAGATCACGCAATGCGCATGTACCAAATGCGGAGGAGGAAACTGTGCAATAATTTACTAGCGACAAAAAAACTGCACTTTCGTGTGTAGAAATTAAGTTTTGCAGATTTAAGTGATCGGGCATAATTGAGTACGGCCCCTAAAGCGCCCTAAAGGGAACCTTCAAGAATCCGTGTAGGCGTAGGATCGATGGATGGACGGGCGTAAGGCGCGGCATGAAGCGAGGCCCCAAACCAATTCCGGACCGATATTTCCAGCAAAGATTTCTTCGTGCGATGTCGGGCTGTGGCGGGTGTGGGTGCGGACGTGCGAAGGCCAGTCGGTCGGTCTAAACGTGCGGCTCCGATCAACATCCCCCCCCC
>NW_026267146.1:3256346-3258792 GCF_000697945.3 Frankliniella occidentalis | reverse complement strand
TATCAGGGTATTATGGGGTATTATAAGGGTATTATGTTCTATTATGAGGTATTATGGGGTATTATGGGTATTATGAATATTATGGGGTATTATAATGGTATTATGGCGACGTGTACTGAGTATTATGCGAGTCGGAGACCCCTCGAGTAGAAATCTCCATAGGAAATAATTAATTCTGTAAAGAAGTGGAAGACTCCAGCGGAAACTGCGTTAGATTAAAAATGACCTTTGAATCAAAGCAATTCCCACTTAAAATGTTCTTTGGCGATCAAGAATCCATTTATTAGTGTAATTTTCTTGAATAGAGATTAAAGAAACATGCCGTGCACTAGAACTGATATCAAAGACGGAATTTAGTACTGCCCGGAACAAGGGCCTTGCGCCCGGCTGCACGCACACGGACACGCAACAAAGACTTTCTCACCGTGTGATCGACGGATCTCTTTAACCTTGGCGGTGGCGCCACGTCTTCCGCCCACGCGGTGGCGGCGGAACGAAAACTATTTGAATACATGTCTTGCCCAATCGATGGGGATACATAAAACATGGGACGCCCCACCATCCCCCCAACCCTCTCGTCATGTCTGTGGGGCAGACAGACAGGGACAGGGGTGAGACCCCGGCACGGACAAGACCACCGCGGGGCGGGACCTACTAGGAAGAGTGGGGAGGGACGGAGAGAGAGAGAGAGAGAGAGAGAGAGAGAGAGAGAGAGAGTTTGAGTTTTTACAACGGATTTATTGGGGGATTTTATTGTACATTATGGGCTAAAAGGGGAGTGTAATTTTGTAACAAATAGCTGGCGATGCAGCGGGCATGCGGTGCTGCTTGTTTGTGTCTAAAATGAGTAAAATTTAGAATGCTAGAACGTTACATTTTTGTTTCTATGTGTGGGAGTGGGTTTTTAATTTATTAGTTGAACATTTTAAAAATGTAGAATTGTTTTGATTAAAACATAGATTTAGAGATTAACTAGAACTATGAATGACACATAATTTTTGAACTAACTTTGTTCTAGTTTTGAGTCTTTCATCAGTTGCAAAATTGTTAAGTTCAATAAGTTTGGTGGTGAGTTCTAGAATATTTAATCTCTTGAGTCTTGCATTAAAGGTTGTATTGCTTGAAGAGTGGAACAGATTTAGAAATTGTTCTTCGGATAATATGTCATCGTTGAAGGACATGGAAGATAAGGCATTGCTAAAGTCCGTGTAGTAGTCTTTTGGATAATTTTTGTCACTTGAAATGGTTTCAATGGATAAGGATTCGGAATTGGATTGTTTAATCACTTTTGATGATACCTGGGGGGATGGGGGGAGAAGTCTTTTCACTGGACGGTTCTCAGCTGATTGGGGTGCACGCATAGAAAAGAGGGAAGAGAGGGGGGTGGGTACAGCTGGGCTGGCGGCGCTAGCAGCGACGATGACTTCGGGCGCGGCGCAGTCTGGTTTGGAGGTTAGGGCCACTTGTTCTTGATTCTTCGGTGATTCTTCTGTGCTGGGGTTTTCTTTTGAGAAATGGGGTTTCAGTGGGTTTGTTTGGGGTTGTTCACAGGTTGCTTGCGGTGGGTTCCTTGCTTTGGGAATAGCGAGGCGGAGAGCTGGTGATGGGATGTATTCTAGAGATGGGAAATCTTCGTTTTGTTGTTTCTTCTTGTTGCACTCTTCAACGGTGTGACTTGGGCTTCGACAGAATTTGCATGTTTTTGTTTCAATGTAAAGAGTGTGTTTGACGCCTTCTGTGCTTGAGATGGGCATCACCTCTGGGCACGGAGGGGCGTCCTTCGGGATGTGCATGTACAGGGATCGCTTCCAGGTCCTTACGTGCTTGAGGTCGTCGTGGATTGTGTTGACGGCGAGCCTGATCGGGGTCGAGACAGGTTTGCCGTATGGTTTGAGAAGATTTAGCAGTGCGTCGTCTGACATTTCCGGGGGGCAGTTTGAGATTAGAAATTTGGTAGCTTCGGAGACGTACTGACGACACGGCAAGAAAGTGTCGTCGATGTTGACACCTCCGCGGTCGCAGAGTGTTGTGAAGGCGGAATAGCAGGAGAGGTAGAGGCAAAATCGCCCCCCACTTAGTCTTGAAGCATATTGGATGTTCTTGCCACCAACAAGGTCGGCTGCAGCTCGGAGTAGTTGGTCCTGGTTGAAATCTTGAGTGTTCTCGAAAACCACTGACAGTTTTCTTGATGGGGCATCATTTGGCAGCAGAGTTGTCGATTGGAGGTTAGGTTGGAGGTTAGGTAGTAGTTTGGTTTGGGGAGTTGAATTTTCTAATGAATTGTTCATTGGGGTTGAGTGGGGTTGAAGCACACTTGAATATAGTTGGGTTGGATTTTGACGAAACATTTTCTTGCACACTTTTTGATGAATTTCGGTGGCGGCGTCGTAGTGAGGTTAGGGCCTAGGCAGCCCCAACAATTTTGTTTCCTTGTAGAGTTTTCACG
>NW_026267146.1:3250380-3251371 GCF_000697945.3 Frankliniella occidentalis | reverse complement strand
GGAGAGAGAGAGAGGGAGGGAGAGAGAGAGAGGGGGATGGAGAGAGAGAGAGAGATGCACCAGGGGATAAAGATAAGGGAGTTCCCCACAAGAAGAGAAATGGAAGTAAGTGGCAGTGGCAGTGGTGGTAGCGGGAGAATGTAGGAAAAGGTAAGAAGGAGGGCAGTGGTGAGTGAGGTACAGAGAGAGAGAGAGAGAGAGAGAGAGAGAGTAGTAAACAGCCCGCATCACATAAACCAAGCAACAAACGGGCCAAGGCATCCGCCCCTCCCGCCGGGAGCACGGAGGGGTGCGGTCCGGGGCGGGGCGGGCGGCAGACGAGTAATGGCGTTGCTAAAAGACAAGTTTCCGAGTGAGACGCACCTTGTCGTTTGGGGGGGTGCTGCTTGCTCTCTCTACCCCCCCCCCCCCCTCTCTCTCTCTCTCCTTGCTCTCCTCACGCTCACCCACATACTCACACCGACGTGTGGTCGAGGGTCAGGGAAGCGCGCGTGTTCTCCTCACCCTAACACACACACACGCGCATATGTATACGTATACACGAACTTGGTAACACACTTATACATACACACTAAATCCTCGGCATGCATTGTGTTGTGCATAAACATGCAACATTATGAACCGTACAAAATTATGATGCATAAAAATTGTGCATACTGACTGATGGCTGTATAAAATTCTGCATGTTTATGCACTATGGTAAAGAATAATGCTTTAGTGTGCACACAATCACTCCCTTCTGCATTGCTGGCAGCTGGCACGCGGCAATCAATTGGAAAATACCTTTCCCCTCCCTCCCTCCGTTGCGCCTCTAAAGTCTTCCTCTTCCCCTGCTCCTGCCCTCTCCAGCTCCAGCCGCCCGCCCACTAAACACACTCGACGCCGCGCCCCGCCCCGCCACTAATAGAGTGGCGCACAAAATGATCGTCGATTAAGCAGCGCGCTCGGCCACTGCCAACTTGGGCGGGGCGGGGTGGGGCGGGGTGGGGCG
>NW_026267146.1:3249409-3250140 GCF_000697945.3 Frankliniella occidentalis | reverse complement strand
CAGACGGGCGACGTGCAACTTGCCAACACTGGTGATTGCTTGCGATTTAATTAAAGTCGAAGTCAAGCCATGAGTCATGCCCGCCCCCCAGCAACACCGGCGGCGCGACCGTAACGGGCCCGCCACGACCAGCCAGCGCCCGTCTCATCTAAGCGGCCAACGGCTTTCACCAACACCGCGCTTTTCAACCAAGTTGCACCGCTCTCGGCGGCACCTTGTTGCGGCTCAGTGCACTACACTCAGAGAAAGAGGATTTCTTGTCTCAAGTACATTCTATACTGAAAGTTCTAGATGAAGACAATTTTTCCCGCTGAGCAGGAAAATTTTCTGAACCGAAATAGCGTCAAGAGTAAAATTTGATCTCAGGTCAATATGTACTTGAAATAGGAAAACGTTCATCCTGACATAATTTCATTGGGAAAAATTGTGACAATGGTAAGTGATGTTTGGCCCGAGCAAATGATGTGCACGAAATCGCCCCTTTCTTGGGGACAGAAAATAAAATGGCTCTACCCATTCATTGCGTAGTCAGTTACCCGTCTGACCAGCGCCCATGCCGACCGTGCCTCCGGGAAAAGGGAGAGGAGGGAGGGGAGCACAACGGGCAACTGGACCGCGAAAATCATTCCACCGCGGCGTTTGCAAGCTGTTCCTTTTACGAAAACTTTATAACTTTCGCCAGCTCGCCCTCCTTCCCTCCTTTTCCCCAGGGGTGAGAGGGGTTGGGGGGT
>NW_026267146.1:3243002-3245179 GCF_000697945.3 Frankliniella occidentalis | reverse complement strand
GAGAGAGAGAGAGAGAGAGAGAGAGAGAGAGAGAGAGAGAGAGATATGAGCCTCCAGTCCGCCCACCAGTGGGTGCCTCCCTGGGGAAATAGAAGGAACAGAGGGGGAGAGGGGAGAAGACAGTAGTGTGACTACAGCAAGATTCGGGGAAAGAGAAAAGGGCATAGTGCGATAAGAGACGAGAGAGGAGGTGAGGCTGAGCGGATAGGCGCCCACAGGAAGGGTTATACAGATAATTACCCCGACCAACTGGGCTCGCAGACGCTCGGCGAGACACACGTAGGACGCTCCCGCCTCTCCCTCTCATCCCCTCCAATTCTCCTCCAGCCTCCACAGCCACACAAAGGCCTCTCCCGTTATCGGTGCGCAGGTGTGTAGGGGGAAGGCGTGCTCTGACACGAATTCCAATATCCAGGATGCGCGCTCTCTCTCTCTCTCTCTCTCTCTCTCTCTCTCCCTCTCTCTCTCTCTCTCTCTCTCTCTCACTCACTTTCGTCCTCATCCACCCCCACAATCTCTGAAGCCTCTGGAAACACGGACCCACTGCGATTAAAAACGATTAAAGGATTTACTAATTTCTCGGTCCTAGCACATCACTCCCCCGCCTCGCTAATTCCTTTTGAACTTTAATATTACATATTACATATTACATCGTGCTTTCTTTTGCATGTTCGCCAACAACGAGAGCGTACGCAAGTTACACACCAGTGGGGCGGCGCATCATACGTCGCAGCCTGTATAAATTTCCTCTCCATGCGCGACCACACCGGCAAACAGTCCACGCACACACGCACACACGCACACACAGAGTGCAGCAGCGTATGTGCACTCCGGGGTTTAAGAGTCGCGGAATACCAAACCAGCGAGCAGCGCAGGCCAAACGAGAGCGGAAAGAAGAGTTGGTAAAGTCACCCTCCTACTTTGTGACAATCCATTCTCTTTTATGTCCGCCCCGCGAGTCTTTCTTTTCCAACAGCGAAAGTTCTTTTATTTTTTGTCGTCGGTAGTAAAGTCACTTTGTCTGTGAACGGTGGACATCAGAGTGCATCAAAGAAAATAGTTTCAAATGGTATGCCGCGATCCAGTGACACTGAATCTGGATTTGTTATAAAATAACCCCCCCTTCTGCTATAACTCATTTTTTGTGATTCCTTTGATTTATTGCTTTTCTGAACATAATAATTTTCTATAGCAGAACACATGTCCTAAAAACTATAGGGGAAAGATATCACAAATATAATGCGATAATGATTTATCGCGAGTTTTAGTGATAAATGCAAGTACTAGCTCCAGTTATCCACTAAACTTTGATGTAGAAATTTGTCACACTATTTTTGTGATAACTTTCCCTTATACATTTCATTGCATTTCCTTTTGTTAAAAGTTACCATGTGAACATGTCCGTCTAGAGAAGCGATAAATCAGATGTATCACAAAACTGAACTAGGGCAATCTTGTGTGATAAAAGTATCAATCACTGTGAAAAATATCGTCGTAAATTTACAAAAAATTTGTTAACTCGAATTATAATTTAAGTTGTAAATTTACGAGAGCAGACTTTTTACTCGCCAATGGATTTTAAGTCGATACGTACTGCATGTATTTTTACGATTTCAAATTGTCATTTTACAACTTGCGTCAAGGAAAATTTTCCAGTAAACCTACCTACTATTTTTCACAGTGATCTAAAGTACATCTCTCTGCCGACATTGAACATAGTGCTCGATTCATCAACACGACTTTTCGTTCGGCAATCTTTGGAGAGGGATATCCAATTAATCGGCAACTTATCCGCAGGCCGGTCAGGCGCGGCTCGGGCGGACGCCACGCGCCCGCCCTTACTCATCCTCCCTTGGGCGCGACGCCGAACCTGAGCCTTTCGCCGACAGTCTCCAAATCCGCCTCCTCGCGAGGAAACTCGGCCGTCCACCTCAGCTTCCATATTTAGTCTGAACTAAAATTAGCCCCCCGTGGCGCTTTAAAGCGGCGCCGAGCGGCCGCCCGCACGTGATGGGGCTGCAACGGCGCAGATTAGAGGGGCGGCCCGTAAATATAGTTTCGGCGGGATCAACGACAGAAGCCCGTCAAAGTTTCTACTTATATAAAGAGGTAGTACATTCGGCCACGTGAAAAATTAAGAGATTTAGGAGGATAGGGGAGATGGTTGGTGGGGGGGG
>NW_026267146.1:3231380-3237667 GCF_000697945.3 Frankliniella occidentalis | reverse complement strand
TCCTGGTGTTGACGTAAAGTGTTCTGGATTGGTAATAATGGAATCTCACCCATTTCTGGGTGCCTCTCCAGACTTCCTGGTTGGAGCAGATGGTCTTGGTGAAGTGAAATGTCCGTATACTCACAGAAACCTGCCTATTGGGCCTCAAAACCAGGACTTCCTTGTCAAGTCCAAGAAAAATCCAAGTTTACTAAAGCTGAAGAAGACTCATCGTTTTTACTATCAAGTTCAAGGACACATGCTTGTGACAGACAAATCATTCTGTGATTTTGTTGTGTACACATTCAAAGATTTTAAAGTGATTCGTATTGACAGAAAAGAGAATTTTATCAGCTCTATGCTTTTAAATCTTGTCAAGTTTTATGAAGATTATTACCGCCCAGCCATTGAGAATAAATATTTGTGGAGGGATTACCACAAGTATTCATTTGGCAAGTAATCTGCTTGGCTGGCTGTTTTGCTTTACATAACTATATTGTTACCATTTTTACATTTAGGAAAATGTCCCTTTCCTATATAAGACTGATTTTAATACTTGATTATATTTTATATTACTATTATGAATTATGTAGCATGTCACAGTATTTCTTAAGTTGAGAAGTTTTATTTTTCAAATGCTATTATGTTAGTGTGGAAGTTTAGTCAGGAATCAATAAAAAATTGAACTTATCTCATGCATTATCACATTTCTCACCTACTACTGTCTTGCTGTTGGAGGAACACTTCAATAACAACCAAAGATGCATATCAAGTTCATACATTGTTTTACTTTTCTTCATTATAAAAACATCTGGCATAAGAAAATACTTGTCATCTTGCTGTCATTCAGGCTTTTTGGCTGACAATGTTTTCTCTAAAGTTACTTCGCATAAAACACTGTTTGAGGAACATTTCAATAACAACCAAAGATGCATATCAAGTTCATACATTGTTTTATTTTTCTTTAATATAAAAACATTTGGCAAAAGAAAATGCATGTCATTTAGGCTTTTTGGCTAACAATGTTTTCTCTAAAGTTACTTAGCATAAAACAAACAAAAAAGATATTTGACCCGTGGGACACATAATGGTGATTTAACTTGGTTTTCAAAATGTGATAAATTTTAATCAGACCAATCAATCTCTCAATATGAACTCGTTTACTAGCTAGCTTCCTATCATTCATTATAACAGCACCAGTGAGATGATCCTTACCCCTTAGGAAAGCAGGAATATTAACCGCCACTCCTTTAGGGGCAAATATATCTTGCACATTTATTCCACGGTCAGCCATAACAGAATCACCTCTAGAACACAACTCTGGAAGCACACTTCTTTCAACTATTTGCCTGTCACTTGTGGATCCACCATATGCCTCAGAAGCAAAAGAAATCAAACCAGAAGGGCTTGCACCAACTAAAACCTTCAAGGTATTTCCATTTTTATAAGTACTAAAGGTTGCTTGTTGAGCAGTTGGATTAGTGGGTTTCTCTATGGGAATTTCAGTTGCATCTACAATAACTCTAGTACTTGGATAAGTTCTCTTAAAGCCCTCAGGCATATAATAGTCAATAAGGTCCCTAGAGGGCCAAAGGTCTAATTTGCCCCACTGGTTGGCCATAAAGGTTACCCATGAGATAAATATATTAGATGCTGTTGTATGATGGATACCAAAATGCATTCCTAACTCTGTATCTGAAGTAGCTTTCCTCAATTTCCAAAGAGTCAAGAAAAATTGGTCCTCTAAGGATAGATTTTTAACATTGAATTTACGGTACTTTAACTCACTAACAATATTTGGTCCAAGGGAGTTAAAAATAAGCAAAAACTTATCATAGGACTCTATTCCTGTAAGGTCACGTAGTTCTTCAGGCTTGCACTGAAAGTCAGTAATACTATATGGGGAAAGTCTGCTGGGCGGGGTTTGAGTTGCCACATTGTAGCTAAACTTGGTATCGGGTCCAACACTCTGGTCAACTTGGTCAACTTTCTCGCCACTGCAATGGCACGTCTTGGCAACAAAATCACTGGATGTAGTAGCAGCCTGCCTTGGTGAGGGAGGGGAGGGCAGCTGCTCCACACCAAGGTCTGACTCCTCTCGAACCAGAGCGCTTGCCTCAGGACTAACACTCATGTCAAGCGTGTCATCTTCGTGGAGCCTTGGTCGCTTTTGAGGAGTGCACTCGAGAGGATCCTTTTCATTTGGAAGGTACATGGACGGGACAGCATTCCTCTTCAACTGGCGTCGTTTGACTGTAGTACCTGTGTGAAAAAAAATGACAAAAACATACAAGACTTGTGCAGGTTATGTATAAAGAGTTTCTATCTTATTGGCGCAGAAAGAGTTTCACAGGCGGTCGAAGATGACATCGACGTCGACGTGATCCTTACCGCTATGTAGATTTTCAGTAACGAAATCTTCGCAGGTGAAATGATTGCTGCATAACCCCGACTTCTTTGGACATTGGAAACCGGCAGGTAAATCAATCGCCGCCAACCACCTCTCCCTCAGCGCCGGCTGCGACGGCAGCTGGAAGTCCACGGTGGACTTGCATTCTTTTACAAGACAAATTCTTCCCATTTTTCTGATTAGTTTCACAGGACAAAGACGCGACGTAACTAACCGACGAACGACGACTGGCGAAATTCAAAGAAGCAGCCGACGCCGACGTCAACACAGACGCCACAGGCGGCCATACGAGTGCGCGATTTCTCATAGTGGACCGGGAGCGTGCTGCCCCCTAGCGGCCGGAGCGAGAAGCAGCCCCGCCGCTCAGGCCTCATTCCTTCTCGAGTTATCGTGCATAGACAGACAGACACACAGACAGACAGACAGAATATAACTCTTCGGTCAGTGGAGTAATGCGCATACAACTTTGTATTTTGGATTTACAACATATGCCGTATATTTACGACAACCCATTCTTACTCGTCAATAAATTCCAAGTCGATACAGAGAAGCTTGTAATTTTACAATTTGAAATTGTAATTTTACAACACACATCATGGGAAATGTTTGCAACCCCTGACAAGTTTTTCTCACAATGATGTTTTTTTCCAGTACCGCAGACTTAGTCACGTTGTCTCCCCAAAATGCAGTGCGACTGCCGAACAACAGGAAGTATCGGATATGCGATCCGCAGGGGCAGGCAGTTAGAGAAAGGCGAGTTGCCTACCCACCGACCGACAGTCGGTCTCGCAAAAGCCGCAAAAAGAGTTCGTCACGGTCATGGACCGACAGCACCGTGACGTGGTCAGGAATACGGGGGACGAACAGGTCGTCGTCACTCCGCAGGGGGGTGGAGGGCACGAGGCCGTCGCCGCCACAGAGCGGAGAGGGAGCGGGGGCAGTCAAGGCGACAGCTGATCGGGTAATTAGCAAATAGCTTCGGATCCTGGAGAAGGGTCGGGGGGTGTGAGGGGTTGGGGTTGGGTTGGTCCCGTGCCAGGCTTAATCCGGTCGTGGAAGACGTGCTTCGCCTCTGACTTGGCTTCATTGCCACTGTAAAATATACCTTAATAAGGAATATTGTACGAGTCAAGATGCTCTTGATGGCCACATTTAAAACAGCACTTGCAATGTTTCTCATTCTACGGGCACGGGCTACAAAAATGACAGACTTGATCGATCTCTTTTAACGTAAACCATATGGTGACAATGACAAGAATTGCCATTTGAAACGGACTTTCATTTTATAACGATTTCCGATATTCTTCGTATTTCATTGTAAAGTGGTCGCGGTAACAAATGGACGCTTTCGGTTTGAGCAACAAAATAAAAAGGAAACTAGAATCGGTGAATTTGAAACGGCATGCGAGAACAGTTGTGGACGAGGGTGAGCGGGTGTGCTGCGGGCCCAGCCCAGCCCCGCCGCCGCCGGGCCGGAGGGACGAGTGATGTGGTTTCGATCCACTTATAGGAGTCTATTCTTGTACGGCCAGGGCTGCGTTTGCTTACCAGCTTATAAACCAAATGTCGCAGCCGCGCTTGAGATGGAGCAGCAGTAAAGAGAGAGAGGGGAGGGGGGAGAGCGGAGGCGGCCCTAACAGCAACAACTCTTTTCCTTCTCTAATCGAGCTGTTTCCTCTGCGATTGCGCAGAGATACTCGTTAGTAACTCCCCCCGATTTAAATTGTAAAACAGCACGAAAACAATCATTATTGAGTTTAATTTAGTTACCGTCGTTTGTTCATAGAGCTTTCCGTTAGCCCTCGCCGGGTGGTACGTCCAGTAGGAGGGAAGTTGCTGAACTCTGCTGCCACCTCCTAATCCGCCGGCGCCAGGCGCCCTGTCCGCCCAGAGCCAGGCGAAGCCAGGCGGAGCCGCCGAAGCAGCTCTGCACCGCACGCAACCTTGCCGGCGGGAATAGTTAATCATCGGCAGAGGCTAAGTCACCCGCGTCCTCCAGGCGGGGGAGGGTTGAAATTCACCTGCGAACAGAAAGACCATGACTATCAAAATCAAGCCTCTTGATGAATGAATAAGGGAAAACGTGAGAGTGCGGGGTGCGAAAAGGAAAACAAGAAGCACAGCAAATTTATTCAGCAGCTGATGGGGGGGGGGGCGTAATTTTTCCTTCTCCGTCCCTTCACCACACTTCTTGCGGCAGTGTAATAATTAATTCCGCAAGTCGCATTTCGGTATAATTAATTCATAAGTCGTGCGTAGTTAAGGAGGTGTCGGACGTGTCGGCGTCCAGGCCGCCTCGCAGCAGGGCCCTGCTCATTACCTCCTTCCCTTCGTCAGCAGGGGTGGCGTGGGGTGAGGTGGGGCGTGGCGTGGCATGGCGTGGCGAGGCGAGGTAGGGCGGGCCTTGCGAGAAGCCTAGGGTGCCGCCGGCTAAGGGGTAAAGGGGGCGGCCGCCACTGAGCCGTTAAGCGGCATTCCCCCAAACTCCCACAATTAATTATCACTTCGAGAGGGTGTGCGGCCCAGTGCGCGGCCCGGTGTGCGGCCCGGTGCGCGCGGCCCGGTGCGCGCTCTGACGCGATCAAGGAGCGCACCGCCACCGACGCCGAACTTCGTTTCCTGTCACCGCGCCGCCCACAAAATCACTACAAAACCAAAGATAGATGGATATCAACCAGATAAATGTGGTGCTGTCGTCCAGCAGTATGGCACGGCTAGCTGTGCTATTATTGACATAACAAGAAACCTTGCTATACACCGAAATGGTGCTCGTCTATTTCATACTAAGTACGTAATTTCTGGATGCTAGGGTGCCGGATAGGTCTCCTTCTGTAAAGACGGACGCCTAATCGTGGTAAACGACTAAACCAAACATAGACCGGCGCAATTCCCGAGTTCAGTTCAGTAAGTGCCAAGAATTAGGGATCATCTAGAGAATAACTTGCCAAGATGAGCGTCTGCAGGCTGTCATAGCGCCTGATGGGTAGGCAACATCTTCTCGGCCATGCATGCGTGTACTGCGGAGTGGCCTACCCGAAGTTTCGCAGGCGCCCGAGCTTCCGTTTCATTTGCTAAATCAGCGTCATACCACATCCAAATTTCCATTTTCCCTTACTTTTCCCTGACTGCCAGACCAAAATGCCCTGATTTTCCCTGACTTTTGAGTGCCATAGGAGGTCAGTGAGTATAAATACAGTAAAAACACAACGCAAAAATAAATTCGTTATTACTACAAAATGTCAATAATAATGAAGATCAGAATGATATTGGTAGAAGAATCGTCCAAGATGGCCTATATTCTCACAAGCGCAGCGAGCGAGAATTTTTTTAATTCTTAATCTTCAAGCTTTCTCTGGTGGAACTACCAGGGCCATGGCCAACATTTTCCCCGATTTTCCCCTACTGAAAAGAATTCCCTGACCCCAAATTAAATTTTCCTAACTTTTCCCTGATGTCCAGACAACTTTTTTTTCTCCCTCACTTTTCCCTGACCCGTACAGTATGAGCGCTGTAAATGAATCTGGGAAAACGACCCGGAGCGACCCCTTAAAGACGGACCGAGCGAGCGAGAGCGACAGCCAAGACATCAGACGAGACTGCATTTCCTTCCCTTCTGCAAGGCACCGCACCCCGCAGGCACCGTGCAATTATATTGACGTAGTCCAGTCACATCCACACGACCCGCCCACCAGCCCGCCGACCTGCGCAGTCTTTCGCGACGGGGACGCACGTGCGCGTGATAGAGGCAGAGACAAAGTAGCCTAGTCTGCCTCTGTTCCTAGGCCATCTCTCTCTTTCTATTTGTATCCCAACTCCTTTCCCGCCCCTTCCGTTCACCCAGCCCAACTTTCTCCCTCCTCTCCGGCCCTTATTCACTCCAACACCACAACCCCCCCCC
>NW_026267146.1:3230117-3231330 GCF_000697945.3 Frankliniella occidentalis | reverse complement strand
CTCCCCCTCCTACCCCTCCCCCCTTTCCCTCTCTCTCACACACAACACTATCTTGAACATTCTTTCCCGCACTTTCTGTCTCGCAACACTTTCCCCCTCGGTTTGCGCGGTCCTATAGTCGTGAGCAGTTACGAGGTCATCTACACGAGTACTAACGGCCGCCCCCGCCACACACGCACGCACACACACACACACACACAACTGGCCGTTTATTCAACTCTACGCCACCGCTCTCCTGTGTCGGCTCCCCACGCTGCTCTGTGCGGCCGGGTGAGCTGCAGCTAATGCGCAGCGTGCAGGGTGCATCGCAAATGAGGAGGATGCCGCCCGAGTGGGCTGAGTGCTCAGCGCCGCTCAGCCGGCTGCACTCAGGCCCCCCCTCCCGTGTGCGGCCCGGCTGAGAGGTGCCAGTAGGGCGAGGACGCCTCCGCCTCGGCAGTCATGCGTGCTGTGTACACTATCGGCGGAATACTAACAGTTAAACTTGGCAAACGAGCAAATCATTTTAGCAGTTCGCTGCACACTGTCAGCACCGATCACTACTAGCTATACATGTACGCCAGACCACGTCTCGCGTAACACGCTTCGCGATATCTCAGGAAACACTGTAACGCCTGCGACGCGCCTGGCGCACATAACCTGCGGCGCTGACACCCGAGACGAGTTAATAGGAGTGTAGAAACTAGGGACTGCTGGTCCCCAAGTTTGACATGCTCACAGCATTTGTCGGGGACTTATTAATCAAAAATTTGAAAAATTAAACTTCTGATATTCGATAAAGGTATTCATAATAAGTTCTAATTTTGACATATTGTTATGTAAAAGACGACGTTGTAGTGAAAGAAGATAATCTAGGGACCCTTGAGCCCTAAAGGAGGGCGTGGTTCGACGTCAAATGTGTGGTTTAAATATTACTTCCTTTACAATATTTCGATCATGAAGCCTTTTTTACGATTTAGTTTACCATTTGGTCATTTTCACCTCATTTTCGTCAAGAAATGACCCCTAGCACCCAAATGGTACGACATAGAGCAAAACGGTCGGAATTTTCGTCCAGAGAAATCTACCGTTCAGGGTAACCCCTTTGGAACCAATAAAAAAAAAAAGAAAAAAATACATTTTGCTACCTGTGGTTTTTGGTTTTTAGCCCGCCCTTCTGCTTTTAAAAGAGCATTAAAGCGGGCTTATGCAACCGCTCTCGTGTCCGTCCGTC
>NW_026267146.1:3222323-3223122 GCF_000697945.3 Frankliniella occidentalis | reverse complement strand
CCCCCCTCCTCTCCTCCCATCCGCACCTTGACGTATGACGGCAATACAGCTCCGCGGCCATTTATTCTGGTGCACAAAAATTTACCGGATAAAACCGTAACGGTCCTCCGTGCCCCCCTTCCATCCCTCTCCCTGGTACCTCCTGGTCGCCCCAGACACGACATCACCCGTCTCCAGGTAAGGGGGGCCGGGAAAGGGGGGTGACGCCCGTCGGGCAGACCAGTTTAATAATCATTTCAGCCCAGTGAAAATGTCAGCCCGCCGAGCCAGACGCCGCCGGTGGTGGGGAGGACAGACGGCCGAGGAGGGGCAGGGGTGCAGGTGGTGTCGAGGGTGTCGGTGGGGTAGGGGTTGTAGGGGTGGAGCCGGCGCCAGAGTGGATCAAAGTCAAACCGTTTATTAAATGACCGCTCTCGCCACCTGCCTAACAAACTTGTACAGCCGCGGTGCCGCGGTCAGGAGGTGGGGCAGCGAGGGGTGGTGAGGTGCACGGATTTTACAGCGTAAATTGACCCGTGGCGGAAGAAACGCCGCGCTTGTCATTTTTTTTTGTCATAGGCGGGAGTCGATTTGCTGTAAACCGATCCGACACTTTGCCCAGGCAGGTTTTTTCCTCATCTCTTTGGCTAGACCCTTTTTTTTTTTGCTTTCCTCTCCCCTCTTTAGCGTGGTGGTCGCCTGCGTAGCGGGCCGTTTTATCGCGTCACAAACTAGGCACGGCATCGAGACGAGACAGGTGTTAGCAGGGGGAGGGCGAGGGGGTAGAGGAGAGGGCTCTGGCTCGGAAAGTAATTGGGGG
>NW_026267146.1:3208571-3214318 GCF_000697945.3 Frankliniella occidentalis | reverse complement strand
GGACACAGCCACTCTCTGGCTAACCAACCACACCGCGATCCTATTTGAGAGGCACAAGCTGCCGTCGAGTAGGGGCGGGGCGGGGCGGGCCGCGGCGCAGCAGACTGGGCAGGCAAGCGCCACGTCGCCATGCTGCAAGTCACGTCCTCGCCCCGGCGGTGTGGTCGTTGGTCGTGTGTGGTGTGTCCGCTTTGGGCTCCTCAAACGGGCCCCCCGGCTTGGCGTTCGGGTTGAGCAGCTCATGAGACCCTCGGACCCTTCCCCCCTTCCCTTCTCCTGCTCGAGGTGGGGATTGTCGGGGCGTGGCAGAGCGTGGCCTGTGGCAAGGCGTGGCAGCAAGGGCCAAAGCCAGTCCGGTCGAAACGACCCGGACCGAGCCCTTTGCTGTTGACGGGGAACTTAGAAGCGCTGATGGGGATGCGGGGGGTCCAGCCAACCACACCAATGCATTCCCTGGGGCGGCGGCCCCTCGGCGGCCCCGCCTGCCCAGGCCTCGGGGGGCCCGACCCGACCCGACCCGACCCGACCCGACCCTCGACCGTGGCCCCGCGCAGGCAGGCAGAGGTGGTGCGCCTCTCTTCTCGAGTTTTAATGGACTCGGGCCGCTGCATCCGCGAGAGAAAAGGGGCGTCGTGGAACCCGCTGGTCGGAAACGCCCTTCGTCCCCCTGGCATTCGCAGAGTCACGGCGCGCCCGTACTGTGCTGCATCATTTACTGTAGTCAGGCCCCCGCGCAAGAAGCGCTCGCATCTGCTACAACTGCCACAGCTGCTACCGCTTGCAGGACGGGTGTTGTTTTTGCGATAATGCCATCTGGATAGCCCTGCCTTTGGGAGCCGCCCCCCGCCCGGCGCGCTGGTCCCGGCAGCGGCCCCAGGGCGGCCTGAGTCCTCAAGATGGATGTCGTCTGCGATCTCCCCCTACACCCCCACCCAGCCAAGCGAGGGGGGAGTGGGGTAGGCCCCTGGCGGGTGCCTCGGGGATAGAGAGCGGGATTGAGGTGCGAGCGAGAGCGAGGGGGATAGGGGACGTGTGGGGAGGGGGGGGGGGCGTCGAGTACCGCCACCACCAGCACCCGATCATTCATTCAATTCACGACGGTGCCGATGCCGACCCTCGGGGAAGGCCGTCCTCCCCCCCAGGTCATCTCCGGGGCCGGCGGGAGCTCGCGGGCGGACCATGGAGGCCGGCCGGGCGCAACGGCGGTGCTCTCCACGGCGAGCCTGACAAGCAGCACGATATATCGCACGGTGTCCCCCCGGGCCAACCCGCCAGCACCAGACGACGGCGGGGGCGTGGGGCGGTGGACCGGCGGGGGCGGACAACGCGCCGTCGGGGCGAGAGGCGTGGGAGAGGGGAGGGGGCACTGTGTGCGCTCGCCGGAGGTGGTGCGTGTGGGTAAGGGGGGGGGGCACGGCTAGGATATTGGGCTTCGCGCTGTAAGGGGAAAACAAATGAGGGTGGAGGATTTCACGTCCATGGCGTGTTGCAGCCCATGACCTCCACCCCCAGGCGAGGCCCCGGGGCCCAGGGGCCGGCCGCTGCCGTGACGACCGGCCCCGCGCCTAGGGATCAAAGCACCAGTCCGCCGGTGTCAGCCCAAGTAATACGAGGCGGTCACGGAACGTGTATTGACGTAAACCGGGGCGGCTCGAACCTTACTACGTAACTTTTATTCGTTCGACAACTCTAAAGTTGGTGTGTAATAGTTCATCATAAAAAATTGCTGAATGTTTCCCAAATCTTATTTAATGAATTTTCCACATGAATGCTGCTAATTAAACCTTAAAATAAAACTTCACGTTACCATTGGCGCTAGTGGCGCTACGGCGAGCAGCGAGCACTGGGGACATTTCGGTCGCAGAGTGCCGCGAGGGCCTATACGCTGCCGAGCAGAGCTCTGGGGGCTCAGTTTTAGCATCATGTCGATTCTTCCTCCAGCCAAAGCCGATTCCGACCTAGTATTACATCCCCTCTCGCCGATCGCTCGGCCCCTCTGGACCGCAAGCCCCCTAGCCCCTTCCTCCTCGCTCCCCTCCAAGCATTGCTTTCCCCCGCCCAAAACACTCGCGGACTAACTTTCGAGCCGGCATGGAGAGACAATAACTAGAGCAGCGCGCCCCACATCGCCTGGCCCGATAAGAGCGCCGCGGGTAGGAGGACGGTATTCAAACTCGGAAATTTCCCCGGGGAAAATTCGAAATTATACACAGAAGAAAATTTGGAAAATTTACAGAAAAAACAATAAAAACCAAATTAAGGTTCTCAGGGGAAAAGTTAGGAAATTTTAAAATAAAGTGCTTCACTGGAAACGCAAGTGTGTGAATGTCGCACACTTGTAGGTGTGTGAATATCCATTCGAACACTTGGAGGGGGAAAGGTGTGAATTTTTCCTCGAAAATTCACACATTTACCCCCCTAAGTGTACGAATGGATATTCACACTCCTACAAGTGTGCGACATTCACACACTTGCGTTTCCAGTGTTGACAAATTTCCCAGAACGCCTTCCCGGAAAATTAAAATTCCTAAGGGTAGGAGCCGGAGGAGCCGGTACGACCTCGCAGAGGAGAGGGAGAGGGAGAGGGAGAGGGAGAGGGAGAGGGAGAGAGAGAGAGGGAGAGAGAGAGAGGGAGAGGGAGAGGGGATCCCATGGGAACGGCACGTCCCATCCACGTGGATTCGACCAAATCTTCGTGGACCACGTGGATGAGGATCTATCCACCATTCATCCACAGCATATCCACGTGGTTCTAAAAGGGAAGTGTCTACGTAGACACAAAATAGGATTTCCACGTGGACACCTTCTGCCGTTATCTATGTAGATACACCCCCTACATCTCCACATTCTTTCGATAGGGAAATATCTACATCGAAATTATATGAGATTTTCACGTGGATACCGCCTGTTGCAATCTATGTAGATACATCCACATTATAGCAACGTTGCTTACATTGAGACCATTCAATAAAGACAAATAATTTTACTTCCACATAGATACGACCGTTAGTCATCTAATGTAGATATTACTTTTGCCTTGCATTCGTCGTGTCTATACCAACTTGGAAAAGAACCGACTCATATGTCACGATAATTTTAATACTGATGATCCAACTCTGCCACCCCTGTGGTATCCACGTGGATCGGTCGTGGATGAGGTCACCGGGTATCCTGCCGCATAGGTAGCTCCCGGTCGAGTGGGTTGAGTAGATGTCTCGGTGGCGCAGTGGTCAGCGTCAACGGCTTCGGAACGGAAGGTCATGGGTTCAACTCCAGGTAAAGGTAATAATGAAACTTAAACTAAGTAGAAGGTTCAAGTGTAACAGAAAGGAGGTTAAATAATATGAAACCAAACGAAAAAAACTTTTATTTTTCGTTTTGTTTTCTTAAATTTATTTTTGGGATGGCTGGTGGATATGTGGTGGACGATCGAGTGGATGCATCCATATGCTATCCCCGGGGAATCCACTTCCGTTTTCCCGTGGATGATCGACTCGACGGTCTTCATCGAATCCACGGTTGACGCCCACGTCCCATCGACATCGATTCGATGGTTCTGTTCCCATGGGAGAGAGAGAGAGAGAGAGAGAGAGAGAGAGAGAGAGAGAGAGAGAGAGAGAGAGAGAGGCAGTCCGGGGGCCGCACACCGATTACAGCAGGTTATTACGATAACATGAGGTACGAGGGGGGAGGGGCGGGAGAATTTGAATGAGATGGTAATAAGTGGTGCTGAGATAAGTAAACAGGCCATTTGAAGACTTAATGAAGACGGCGGGCGCGCGCGCGGGATCATGTGGGTGTGGTCGGCGGCGGCGCCGGGCGGGCCGGGCGATGAACTCTGGACGGCGCTTAGGATGCAGCAAACATGCTCCCGGGGGATGGGCGTCGTCGCGGAGCAGGAGGAGGTGGTGTGGACGGGGAGGGGAGCAGCAGCGGGGGGGGGGGGGGGGGGGGAGGGGGAGGGGGGGGGGGGGGGGGGGGGGGGGGGGGGGGGGGGGGGGGGGGGGGGGGGGGGGGGCGAAGAAGAAAGGGGAACAACGAAGAAAAGGCGAGAGGTGAGGTGCGGTGGTGGAGGCCAGCAGCAGGGGCAGTAAATAAGCCCGCCTACCATATTTCGCACCGAGTGGCGTGGAGGAGTGGGTGGGATGGGAGAGGGTGTAGAGAGCGCGACCATGCTCACTCTTCCTCCACCTCCCCCACTCTCTTTGCACGCGGGTGCGGCGACAACACACGGGACTGCACTTCTTGACGCTTCCTTCCCCCCGCCCCGTATACCCGTCGGTTTTGTTTTGTTTTGTTTTAATAGGGTTGGTTTGACATACACGAGGGCCAGTGCCGGAGTGATGAAAATCCGGGTTCGATTCTTCCAGGAGAAGCCAAGCCATTATAAGCCTTTGCCGCGTTAAGACACGACGCAATCAAATCAGAGGCGATTCGTTTGACGGGCAGCCCCGGAATAGCGAGCGGCTCCTTATCATTTTCATTTTCTTTTTTTTATCGATTACGAAGTCTAAATAAGTAATCCACAAAACAGTTTAAAAAAGGAAAACCTACATTTCCATACAAATACCGAAATTTTCGCAGCGCACTGGAAACGCAAGTGTGTGAATGTCGCACACTTGTAGGAGTGTGAATATCCATTCGTACACTTAGGGGGGTAAATGTGTGAATTTTCGAGGAAAAATTCACACCTTTCCCCCTCCAAGTGTTCGAATGGATATTCACACACCTACAAGTGTGCGACATTCACACACTTGCGTTTCCAGTGCGGGCACGGCAGGCACTGTTAAAATTGCTGGTATAAATTACAGTTTGCGTTCAGTCCATCCTGTATATTTTATGAAGGGGCAGACAGTAAGGACCGTACTTCACTGTCTAAGGCAAGAGCTGTACTGACCAGAAAGATGGTTTGCGAAGTTACGGTACATCCTGTACGAAGTGGACCGTAATCAAAACTCACAGCCGCGGACCTAATAAGAAACAAATTGACAGAGCGCACTGTAGATATTCCCTGTAGGTTTTTCTAACAGTGGGCGTTGTAACGAATGTCTGTGTACGTACAGCTCGTACCTCGTACGTCAGTCGACACTCTCCTCGGGAGGTTTGGTGTGGCATGGCGCGGCTGCTGGTGGTTCTGCCGGCGGGCCGCGTGGCAACGAACGATGCGGGCCAGCGCCGTGAAACAGCCAACACATTGCTTGCAAAACTGTACAAGGCTTCGAAGATGAATTGGAAAGATATATTTCCACTTGGCGTTTGTGTTTGTGTATATGTTTTGTATACTTTGCAAGAAAAAACTTTTAGGAAATTAAAAACTAATTTCCTCTTAAACAACTACACATCCCGTGCACCACAGTTATGACCGCGCAACAGTTTACGATCGAACCGTTTTGCAGATACTTTCGTCTAATGGACTCTCCGTGCGTAAAAGCGACGCGAGATGACGTGGCGTTTTATTTCCACAACGCAATACCCCTTCTCTCTCACGTGACGGCTCATCACGTGCACCACCACACACTCCCCCGTCATTTGTCACATCTCTATAAATAATAGCATAAAAAAACGTTTGCCGCCCGGACGGCACGCGCGCCGGGGAGATTATTCGCGCTCGTGTGCTTATTCTGTACAGCCTATACCGCGGTGGCATGGGCATGACAAGAGATGAGGGGGGGAGAGGGAGAGTGAGAGAGTGAGAGAGTGACAGAGAGAGAGAGAGAGAGAGAGAGAGAGAGAGAGAGAGAGAGAGA
>NW_026267146.1:3206618-3207971 GCF_000697945.3 Frankliniella occidentalis | reverse complement strand
GGAAGGGGGGCGGGGGGAGAATATAAAAGAAAGGGGGAGATTGCGGAAGGCGCGGTGATGCTGACCGTCCTGCCCTCCCCCCTCCCGTCCTCGCTTGCTGCTGCCGTGACTTTGGGTAAATAACGAGGAAAAAACGTAAAATAAACTTCGGCCCAGCGCGGTGACAATTTCTCCGGAGAGCCACGAACCTCGCACTCCACTGAGAACGAAAAAACAAACACTTACTGGTCAAGAAAAAGTTTGTTTGGTTTTGCGCACTTCACTTGACACATTTCTACTGTGAATTCATATCTCTACGGTTAAAACAATGTCTTATTTTTTTGAGAAGGGAACTACCATATTTGAGAAAAAACTCCTCAGATTTTAAGGAAATCTCATAAAATGAGGGAAATTCCCACATTTTTTGAACGCTCAAAATCTGAGTAGTTTTTCGTCGAACATGGGAGTTCCTTTAAGGTTTCCCTTATCTCTAAAATAAAATTAATCGGGCATTGTTTTTACCGCGTCGATGTTTAAAGTTTTAAAATTACTATGCCTCCTGCACATTTGTCAGCGCATTGCGCATATTATAACATCCCAGCTAGGGGTAGCGCAATGCCCAATTACTTCGAAGGTGGATCCACCCCTTCCATGATGCAGCAGTGCTGCAACTGGCCTAAACACATGTTACCCGCCAGTCACTTCACTAATGCAGACGACACGACGGCCGTGTCATGTCAGACTGCTGCAACGCGCTGAAACTGTAGCGGGTGTCAGCAGCTCACGGTGTCAGGCGGGACAAGCCCCCCAGCCCTACATAAATGACCGCTCTAAGTAGACTGCTCCAATGCCGTCACGGAGGAGGAGGGAAAATTGTGAGGGGGGAGTAAATGGCGTCAGAGAGAAAAAAGGCGTTAGCAGGAGCGAAGGGAGGAGGGGGTGGACTCTGCTGTTCGTGATCTAGGACAAGTACTCCCTTCGTCTTGCCGTGGCCAGACTGAAGACGGCAATAGCAGCACCACGCTGAGCAGGGCCTCCCCCGTGGCGCTTGGACCCCACATCCTCCAAGTCCACAGTCCACCCCTAATTGGACAAATTGTGTTCATTTTCTTTCTAATTGCAAGTGATAAATAGCTGGCGTTTCGACGCGTCCCATCAAAAAGGGTGAGCGTGTCGCAGTTGTGAAAGAATTACTTCAGAAGAAGCGCCGTAATTATTCTGCGGAAATTCATTTAGACGAGGAAAAGGCGGAATGACTTGTCTCCCTGCTGGGGCGTCGTGGAGCCTGAGGAGGCGGAGATCCGCCCACCAACGGGAAGCGAATTTGTTTTCCTCCGCCGAACCAGCAGTGGATCTTTCTATTATTATTTTCTT
>NW_026267146.1:3196188-3198983 GCF_000697945.3 Frankliniella occidentalis | reverse complement strand
CTTGCCCTCCGTTATTTTTACCTCTCCTACAACATCCAGCAAAAAGAGACATAAAAAATATCGTTCCATTCCCAGCAGCAGCTTCACCTATACACGAGCAACCTTTCAAAACACCCAAAAAGTGTGGAAGGTAAAAACAAAATGTTCGCAAGACATTACCGGCGTGTCAGACCCTCTCGTCCCCACCCCAACACTGTGGCTGATCACGACGGACCACTTAAAATTCATAGAGGAATAGCACCCAGGAGACACTCTCCCACCTCTCGTTTCTTTTTTATCTCATTTTGCACACGCACACATTTGACATTCCGGCCCCATACTATGAAAATCCAATAGTTTGACAGTCCCCAATAATCCAACAGGTCCCCCAATGTTTGAAAAAAAAACATCACAGTAAATAACGCGAAAATACTCGCTGAAAACTCAGCATTCGCGTTCGCGAAACTCGCTTAACTTACTCGCGGCAACTCACGGACTGCCCTTGATACTCCTCGGAAAATACTTTTTGTCTGTTGTTTGCTTCGGCAGCTTGTAAAGGCTCAAAAATCCTTGAAAGGTGAAAACTTCACACGTTTGTTTTTTCCAGTGTGCTTTTCGACGAGCTTTTCGATTCTCGTTCCCTCTCTATCGTGCCCCCAATCAACTCTGTCCGGAGGTGGTCTGTGTCCGCTTGCGAAAGAGACCTCCCCACAGCCGCCCGACCCGTATGCCACACAACAACCGCCGAGCATGAAAGCGACTGCCGCCACCGAAAGCGACTAAGTTCGGATTCCCATTACGATTGCTGGCTGGCTGGTGCCGCTACACAGAACAGATCCCCCTACGCGCCGATCTGGTTTAGACGCGCGGCTGCCGTACGCGTGCCTCCCGCGTGGCACACGCAGAAAAAAAAAATTCAGTTCCGTGCAAATCGGTTCAACTGCACAATTTTACACCCGCGCAAAAAAATTAGCTGGATGTAAAAATATTTAGCTGTAGAGTGGCATTAGCTAAACAGGTAATAAACGGTGCGGTTTACTGGGTGGCTTAAAAACTAACCCTGGTGCTAAATAAATTAGCCGAGTCTATTCAGTTAATTTTTTAGCCCCATTGCTAAAAACTTGTCAGAGCCACGATTTTTTTTTCTGCGTGCACACTGTTGCTGCTTGCCTCATCGGGAGCGTGACTGTGCCCTGTTTACAGATCTACTCGCGCCCTCGGTTGCGCGCCTTCTTCACACATTTTCCTCCCCCCCTCCCCCCCTTTCCGAGTTCAGTAGGACGCACTCGGATGCCAGAGGCCGCGCGAGTACGTGCCCGGGCCGAGTAGCGCTCCCCGCCCGCGCCCGCGCCGCTGCGCGCACCGCAGGGCGACGCGACCAGCGTAACGGGGGCGCAGAAAGACGAACACCAAGATTGGCCCAAAACAACTTCACTCAGCTTCATACGTAGTTAATCATCTTTTTTTTTTTTTCGTCAGCAGAACTTTGTCCTACAACAGGCTCGGACGAGGAAAATGGAGCGGGCCGGATCATCATCGCATGCCGTTTTTTCCCCCCTTCTATGATTTTCACCCCCTGAGCTGCGCGCTTTGAACTTTCTCTTTGGCAATCAAACTGCCGCCGGGAGCGCGAGGCGCCCATACCCCGCTGCTCTCGGACACGGTCGGCCTCAGTCCAGCAGCAGCTGACCGGGGGAGGGGGGCAGTGCTCAGCCGTGCGTGAGGGATGCGCTCTTGATGAAGGTCCCTCCCACCGCCACCCCCACAACTGCTGATGCCGGTAGAGCAGCCCCCCTCTTCCGGGCCGTGTGCAAACTCCTGCGGCCGCTGCACTCTCGAGTAATTGGTGGCCGAAACACGACACCGGACCGCAGCGCCGAAAAAGGCCACGCCCCGCTTGTTGCAGCGCCGCGCTATATGTTGACTGTGCAGGTGCGAAACTTTCAACGCGGCCCTCCTTAGTCAGTGCTCGATGATGTATAAAAGTGTATACTCGCCCGCTCTCCGAAAACCCTACATAACCCCCGTAGTCGCCAGTAGTAACGGCGCGCAGTGGTCGGGCAAAGGGGCGTCGCCCACGCCCACCAGCAAATGTGGTCGCGCGGTAGGAAAAAAAATGCTTCACAACATGCTGCATATTTTTAGGGTGCAGTAATATGACAATCTCTTAAAATCCTCACAGTTCTTCGATACACCTTCTGGTCTAATGCTCGTATAGTCCAAATGCTTCAACTTCCACGCCGTGAGGTGAGGTGATGCGACGTAGTTCGCTACTCGGAGCGAAGCGCCTGTGGAACCGGGGATAGGCAACACGTTGCGCGCTGGTGCGCACGGTGGGCTGCGCGGCCTACCTCCCAGGAGGCCGGGCCCGGAGAGGCTGGAGACTCGGAATCCCGCGGTCCGGAGCCTCGCCTGGGGCTATCCGACGAGATTCAGACATCCTATTGACTCTGTTGCGCTCTACTGCAGGGGAACAGAGCTCAATGCGAGGAGGTTGAGCTGAGAGGTGGGCGCAGATAGGGCGCAGAGAGAGAGAGAGAGAGAGAGAGAGAGAGAGAGAGAGAAGGGGGAGAGGAGGCAGGAGCGCCAAGGGCGCTGAGCGCGGTGTGACGCGTCGCGCTCGGATTGAGAGTGACGTGAGTTGGAAGTGAAACGAATCTAATGGAGAAGAAATATATAGATGCGGGAATGGGTCGCGCCTGTCCACGTCCACCCGAAAGGAGGGGACAAGGTCAGAATCGAGGGGGCATCAACTTCCACTATTCACGGTGCACCCGCTGGTTAATATCTAATAGGTATTCAGGTGATATTTGCGA
>NW_026267146.1:3192755-3196138 GCF_000697945.3 Frankliniella occidentalis | reverse complement strand
GAGGGGAGAGGGAGGGAGAGAGGGAGGGAGAGAGGGAGGGGAGAGGGAGGAGGAGAGGGAGAGAGAGCGCGAAGGGGGTGCGGCAGCTGGCCTCCATGATTAATGGAGTCGCCGACAAAGTGACTGGCCGGGGCGCTGCGCGGCGCGGCGGGGCGACCGGCTGCGAAACACGGTCGAGTTGGGCGAGGAGGACACGCGGCCGCATCTGACTCCTGTCGATAGTATTGGGCATGAATGTGAGGCGTAGCAGCAGGGAGGAGGAGAACGAAGAGGAGAGGGTTTACGAAGCGCGGCGCGGGGCTGCGGAGGGGATTAAGATATATTTATTGCCCTCCTTATCGTTCTGCGCCCTGCTTTAATACCCACCCTAAAACTCCTATACTCTTCTGGGCGGCGGGCCTCGCGGCGACTCGGAGTCGTCTAGACTGCGTCGTTTGGGGTAGGCAACGCAACCGAAGCCTCTTCCCCCACTAACGTTTGCCAGACCCCAGAGCCCCCCGCCTCCGTGGCCCGGCATAGTCGCGAAAAGGCTTCACGCTTCGCCCAGTTTATTATTAAAACACTAGTTGTTTCCTTCTTGCGACCGCCGCCGGCACCACCACGCCCCGCCACGTCCCGCCACGCCCCACCAGCAGCGACGACCGACGCGCCCCGCCCCGCCACGCCACGGCCCACTCGCCGCCCCCCGGGGGACCAGCAGCGGGGTCCCTCCTCAGCACTGCGCCACGCGCGGGAAAATGAAAATAGCCTGCTTACAGAGCCACTCCTGCAGGCGGCAATTGTGCATTCCAGCCGAGCGCCAGAGGGGCGCGGGGACGAGCTGCGCCCGCTGCGCGCTGCGCCAGCTGAGCTCACGACGCCGCCGTCGCCTACATTCTGCTGTTACACGAGATTCGACAAAAACTTAAGATTTTCGTTCAAATTGGACCTTTTTGTTTCAAACACGCGATTCCCGGTCCCTCTAAATTACTTGCGCGGGAGTCCTAGCTGATGAAATGTCAACGTCAACGTCGTTCTGGTACCATCTGCTAGAAACTTGCACTAAAGATTGAATATTTTTGACCGCGTTGCACGCTTTTCTGCGGCCACGGTGCGCAGCTCGCCGGCTGGGCACGCCACTGCCGCCGCCCCCGGCGACACGACTGCACCCGCTGCTACTGTACACCGGCCATGCCAGCCCAGCCGATAAATAACGCCGACACACACGGGGAGAAAAAAAAGGGGGAGGGGGCGCACCCTTTTGTATCATTTTATACATTTTTATTTTCACTTTTTTATCTTGCACGGGTAGGATGGGACGCGAGGTCGCAAATCATCGCTCCTGTCATATTACTGCACTCATTCGTGTGCAGTGTCAGCTGGGGCCGGGGAGGAGGGTGCGGCGGGCCAGCTGTGGCAGCACTCACCTGCTCGATCTGGATGTGAACGTCGAAGTGGATGTGGAACGACGCGGTGGTGGAACACACGGGGCCCTGCGGCCGGCACAGCAGTCAGTCGCACCAAAGACAAGTTCACGAACACACACACACTCAGACACAACTAGTGGCCCGGCCGCCGCATCCTGAGCGACGACAAGCAGTGCGAGTGGGCCTGCAACAGGTTAGCAGCGCGCCTCGCCGGCGGCGTCCTCTAGGTGGCCGCGGTGGCCGCTGGAGGCCACGGGGGATGTGTCGGGGACCTTGGGGGGAGAGGCGGGCACCGGGGAGTTCTAGGGGGTCGACGACGACAAAGAGAGGGGCCCTGAGGGCCACGAGCTGGGGGGCCCGAGAGAGGGGCGGACTCGACTCGCGGAGAAGAGCGGCCGAGCGGGAGAGTAGGGCTGCGCAGAGGCCGGGCGCGCGGAGCAGACAACCTCGTGCGCGCGGGGCCTGGCCGCTACTGAGACTGACTCAACTCTGGCAGCGGCTGCTCCGCCCGCTCCGCCCGCTCCGCCCAGCCCGGCCGGCCGGCGGCGGCACTCCACCCAGCGCCGCGCGGCAGCGCGCGCGCCACCCGCCGCCTCGCCTGGGGCTGGCTTGCCCGGACCTCACCGACGGAATCACGATGTTTAGTGCGGTGTCGTTACGCATCTCTCGATATTTTGAGTTGATTGCAATACCAGCTCTGCCTGGCTCTGCCAGAGCGTCAAGATAGAAAAATCGAGTGTCGTGCGCTAAAGGGGAGTGGATAGAGTTTGGCTCCGTTTATGACCGAGTCTCGAGCGTGAAAAGAACAAATCGATCTGGTTGATAGTGACTCAACCCTCTGCCTTGTTTAGGAGCTATAAAATTTATCTTTACAAATTTTTAACATTTTTATTTTTATAATTTCTATTTCTTGTAGATATCCAGTTAGCGTTTTTAGGGGGCGTTCGGGCATTGGACGTTTGTGTGAAGCGTTGGGCGTTTTTGAAAAACGCTCAGGCGCTTTTGATGCGTGTTGCGACAGGTGCGAGATAAGATGCGTTTTAAGAGATATTTGATATTTGTGCTGAAATGAATGACTTTATTAATTTTTGAACACTTTGTAAATTTGCAACACCCAAGTTTTGCTTGTGGTGACTTGTGGTGGTCAATAGAGAGTGTCGAAAAAATCTCGTAATTTTACTAGATAATTTTGAAAGTATACTAAACTGTAGGTGTTTTTCATAAAAACTTCCACAGTATTTTTCGCTTTCTGGGGGGTTCTGGGTTAGATAGTGACCCAACCCTCTGCTTTGTTTAGGAACGCCGCATTGTAAAATATATCTCTGTGTAGTACCCGCATGCTGTGGTGCCTGCTCTGCCGCAACACCCGGTACATCAAACAGAAGCCGGGCGGGATGGTGGGTGTGGGTGATCACGGCGTGCCGTTGTCATATAGAATTACATGAATGGAATCAGAACGGCCACAATGACAGCCAGCGGATGCGGCAGGCGCTCTGCTCTCGATGGGGTACGGTGGTGCTGGCCGCGCACCCCGCCAACGCGATTGTCGCCGCCATGTTCGCCTCGTCGTCGGTCCGCTCCGCCTGGCTCCGCCTGGCTCCGCCCGCGCGTTCCGCGAACGGCGCAGTATAGCGTCGCGCCACAACAAAAACCAATCAAATAATAATAATGAATGAATAACCGATAATATAAAGAGACAAGAGCGAGCGCTTATTGCGCATTCTGCTGGGCCGGGGCCGCTGGAGCGAGAGCGCTGGAGAGCTGGTCGCCGTGCACGTGCGTGGGTTCCAGTGGTTCCAGGGACTCCAGGGGCTCCAGGAGGGGCTCCAAGGAGGAGCTCCAGGAAGGGCGGGGCAGTCCTGAGGGGACGACAATAACGGGAAAACTCGAGCGGATGGGGTGGGCGAGAGAGAAAAGAACATATACACCTTGAGCAATATTCCGTGCCTGGCCGCGGACCTGGCCTCTGGTGGGGTG
>NW_026267146.1:3181901-3184410 GCF_000697945.3 Frankliniella occidentalis | reverse complement strand
GACATTGAATATTTGAATATATTCACAGTTCACCAAATTTCCAAGTTGGTTCCCCCTCGGTCAGAATATACATTGATAAAATGCTTGCAAAGAATGTGGTCGTATTGCAAACGATTTTCTTTGCAGCTTATACAATGAGTTTTCAAGCATTTTAGTACGAACTAGTTCTTCGCAAGCTTGCAATCTCTTTAATTGCAAATGCAAACACATCGTTTGCAAGGATTCTCACAGCTTGCAAAGAATTTCTTTGTAGTACGAACTAATTTCTTTGCTATACAAAGCTCGCAAATTCATTGCAACGTTGCAAAGCATAGTTTGCAAGCATTTCACACTGTACGGCATTATTGATAGTTTACACTTTGAAAACAAAGTCGTCAATTTTTGAGTGAAAATAGCTATGCTTGTCGATGTCAAATTTGCCAATAGGTATCAAAAAGAGTGTAATTCCTTAAGTGAGATGTTGACAAAATTTCCTAATTCAACCGAACTTTGTTTAAACCTCACAAACAATTTAGTTTCAGTGTCATTCAACTGTTCAAACCCTGGCACACTGCAAGTGTAATCAAAGTAAATCACGTGCCTAAGAGTGTGACTTTCACACACTTAGTGGGCCTGATGTGCAATATATCGTTTCCGAGGCACGGGAGATTTTTTTTTTATTTTTTTTCGCTGCTCTCGTTCATAATCGACACAGCGGATCGAGTCGTTCTCTCTCTGCCGCGGGGAGAGGCCTGAGGGACGTGCCTGGCAGCCGGCCGGCCCACAGTGTTGCGGTGAACGACGGGATCGTGACCAATGGCCCGGCAGTATTAATCAGAACCCCCGAGGGGTTACCCCAACCCTCCCTGAGGAGGACGGCCGAGATGGTCTCACCTTAATCAGGTTTCGGCGGCAGAGAGCTCTGGGCTCGAGGCTGTGTATAGGCGAGGCGCCGTGAGGCGTCGTGACGAGAGCGCGGCCGTTGTTGCTGTTGTCTTGTTTGTTTGTATGTTTTGTTTTTGTTATGGTTTGTTGCTTTTTCTGCAGTGTTTTCCCACAAAAGTTTGGATGGCGATTGGGATCGTCGAGCGTGCTCGCTGCTGCACACAAAGCGTTATACTCCTCGCTGAGTTTCCCGCGGCAAGTTTCAAAAAAAAAAAAAATAGGAAACAAATAAGGGTGGAGGAGTGTTGCCGCGCGCGATGTGGTGGCGGAGCGGGGAGGAGAGAGTGACGAGTAGTAGGTCTCAGTTGCAGTGGATGAAAGTGTTTTTCTTTTTGTTTTTTTCCCTTATTCCCCAGTGGTGAGAAATGGGGTTGGGTTAGGTTGGCTCTCATCACAATGACACGAGCTTTGGCTCGAGCACGCGCGAGGCGAGCGGGAAGATGGGGGGGGGGAGGGGGTCTGGCGGCGTGGCGGCGTGAGGATTCCCCTACGTCATTCTCTTCTTTTTCCGGTCCGTACTCCTGAACACTGAGCCCTCTGGTGCTTCCCCTAGCTCGCCGAGCAGACGGACACCCCCCCCCCCCCGGAAAAACAAAACAAAAAAACTCTCATCCCTTATCCTCCCTTGCTCGTTTTGCTTTTGCCTGCATTTTAATACCGCAGGGAGCCGTTGCAGTGCGGTGCAGTTTCGACGAGTGTTGTCGCCCACAATCATCTCAGGGGCGCACTCCTCCACCTCTAACGAAATCCTTTTATTATTGGCGATTGGTCCATACTTCCCTTCATGCATGGGCCACCCAGCATATTTCTGGGATCACCAACAACACACATACCTGTAATGGTTGAAGGGAAATTTTCCGCGATGGTTGTTGTAAAGTTACTATTTTAAATTGTACAATTACAAGTGCTGAGAACCGATTTGGAATTCATTGGCGAGCACGAATGGGCTATCGTTACATCAAGAATAAATTTTATAAATCGGAGATACAAAATTTGTTTTAAATTTACCTCGATATTTTTCAGTGCACGCCGTGGGGGATTTCAACATCTTTAGCGCCCGTGAGTGCGCAGGCGGGACCCTCGGGCGCGGCAGGACATGGCTCCATCAGTAAACACATGTAAACTTCATCGCTTTGCATAAAATAATTAAACACACACACGCACACATTCATAAAATGTGTGGCCCATCTCCCAAACTATGTCGTCGTAGGTCCGCGCCGCACGCCCCGCTGGGCCGGCACCGGCCTCGGCTGGCCTGGACACGGACCGCGCGCGCCTCCTGCCCCCATCCTGTATCGCTTAATGCGCTCCCTTCCCGGCCTCTCTCTCTCGGTCCGTAAAACGACACAATCTTTGGCCGAGTTTACGACGGGCGGCGGCCCGGGCCCCCGTGTCGTGTGTCCCCGGGACGCGCCGGCCCCGCGCGCCCCAGCCTTGTATCTGCTCAACACCCGTGAAACAGCGTTCGCCCGGCCCGCTCCAGCACCAGACATACTGTAATGATCTTTTCCGATATGAGGACGGCGAGGAAATGGCTCGGGCTCGGCTATTCCGCGGACCAACACGGTAGCGCCAAAGCGCCACC
>NW_026267146.1:3180641-3181851 GCF_000697945.3 Frankliniella occidentalis | reverse complement strand
CGCCCCCGCCGCGCCCGGTGTGTGCCCGTGCATAAGCGCCCCCATTAGTCCCGCCGGTAACGGCTTTTGCAGAAGACTCTGGCGCGCACTCGCGTTTATTGGAAGCCGCGCCGCCCCCGCGGGAAGAGCTGCGCAGGCCCGGCGCAATACTATAGTGGGCGGAGCAAAGCAATGAGGTGGCGATGGGACCGCACTGTCGCGCGACATAGCACCGGTGCAGAGAAGAGCATAGAGCTGCCGTTTTAACGGCTGAGTGGACTGGCGCTAGCAGTGCACCCTTTAAAGTGCCGTGTTTGAAAGATCTCGCTAAAATTTACAGCATACTGTTTTTTTCCAGCATTTAAAAATTATCGAATATTTCTTGTTAGTCGAAGAAAAAAAAAAGAAAAAAAGCCTACTTACTATTTTTTTTATTCATTTGTTTCTGCAAACTGTCTTTGTTACCCTACATTCTGCGTACACTCGAAGCGTAAGTTTCGCTCTACCCCAACCCTCTCAAAGCAAGACATCTGCACCAGGGCCCCACGTGCATCGCATAAGTCTGGTTTGACGTTTGTATCGGGACGGTTTACCGAAGCGTCATCCCCACAGAGCCAGCAACAAAAGAGGGTCGGATTCCCTATGTCTCTCTTTCCAGGAAGGGACGTGTGTATGCGCGGTGCGCGGGTTGTCGATGCTTTGTCATTGGTCCCCAGTATGCGCGGCCATGGGAGCAGGGAAACAGAGGGGGGTGGAGGGTCTGTTGCCAGTGGGACGAAATACAGTATATAGCAAGGAGGGGAGGGAAGGGGAGGGGACTTTCCCTTCTGGTAGAGACAGTCTTTAGGGGACTGTCTAAAAATATGAGAAAATTCCCGCGCGGCTCGTACATTGTCAGTTCCGTCGAAAAGTAAACGCAACGCCCAACGCCCACCGGGAGAAATACGAGCGGGGGCAGAGGGCGGGCTGTGCGGCGTGCTGTGACAGGGTACGCCCTGAAGTGTGGCGGGGGGAGCAGGGAGCAGGGGCTCAGGACGGGGAGGGCCTCGAGGGGCCCGCGCAAAGAGCGCGCCCACTGCGACTGCTCGCCCACTGGAGCTGGGGCTGCGGGGAACGGTTTGAATGCGCCCCGCCTGCCCTTCGGCGCGCCGCCACTCCAGCCGGAAGGAAGCCGACCTATTGTGGGGACAAGTAGTCGCCCAAGCCCTCCTGTAGGTACGGCCCCCCCCCC
>NW_026267146.1:3174861-3175926 GCF_000697945.3 Frankliniella occidentalis | reverse complement strand
CTCTCTCTCTCTCTCTCTCTCTCTCTCTCTCTCCCCCCCTCTCTCTCACTCTCTTCCTCCGCCGGACAGGCGCATGGGCGACAACACAAAAGGGGTTTGGTACCCCCTTTTTAGCAGCTCATTAATTTCGACCCACATTCCATAACGCGGGGGGCGCGGTCCATAAAACCCAATAGACTCCTTTACGACCGTCCGTGAATTACGTAACGGTTTCGCGGGTCGTGGGAAGAGGAGAGAGAGAGCGAGAGAGAGAGTTCATTTTCGGCAGTGTCCCGGGTCACCCAAAGTATCACACTACCCGGGCTGGCCCCGCCCGGCACGACGCGATACCCGCGATACCTAAACTCTGCCAGCACGCCCCACGCCCCGCCAGCCCCCGCACGTTGTACTCGTATTACACAAGTTTCCCTGCGGTCGACTGGTCCCCGAACCTTGTAACTTGCAGCAGCACAGCTCTCCGCGATTTGCAGTCACTTTTGGTTGTGTCGTTGTTTATTGTATTGTTGTTATTGTCACTGTTGCGGCGTGGCGGCGGCTGCCGCTGTTGTGTTGGTACATTGTTTTCGCCACGTCGCGGTTTGAAAGGGTCGGGTGGTTTTCACCCGCCCTACAACAATGCCCTTCCGATAGTTCCCGGCCTTGTTTGGAACCTTCAGAATTCAAAATTTATCGACTTTCCACCTCGTGGGCCGCAGCACGTGCGGGGCCCGCCCCGCCCCGCCCCACCCCGCCCCACCATGACCCGCCCCGCCCCGCCACCCCTGCGGTCCGCACAGCACAAGGGCTGCCAGGGGCGGCGAAAGACGAATGCGACTCATAACTTCACGCCACGTCCCGCCACGCCACGCCACGTTCGACGCCACTCCGTCGTCGGAAGGTCACATCTTGCCGGTGACTGGGGCAAGGTTCCCTAAGGTTCCTCGCCCGATCAGGAAGTGTTTGCGCAGGGATAATTTAACGCCAGGCGCAGCCGGCTGCAAAAGCGTGTGGCGTGGGTCTTGCCCCCCCCCCCTCCTTCCTCATGCATCTATCAGCCCAACTATAGCTACTCAGAGTCCCGGGGGG
>NW_026267146.1:3172397-3174811 GCF_000697945.3 Frankliniella occidentalis | reverse complement strand
GGGGGGGGTAATACACGTCAAAAACACTCCAAAACGGAGACACTATCACTGCAAGACTGATATCAGAGCTTTCGGTAGGTTGTTTTTCTTTCTTTCTCTCCTTTTGTCATATCAGAGTTTGGCTGAAAAGGGCGGCGGCACGGTTTCATTTCCTGCTGTGAAGCATCGCTGGTGTAGCATCTGGGCGTGGAGAGAGAGAGAGAGGAAGAAGATCTTCTTGTGTAGAGCCTAGACAATATTTTGTGCAGAGTACTCTCACTAAATAGGGGATTATTATTTTTGTTTTGAATTATTTTGCTTCTGTGAAACGCCAGCAGTCCTTTCTGCTCCTTACGGCTTACTTCGTCATACTATGGAACAATACCCAACTATGGCATCATTTATTTTTAGGAAAAATTATGTTACAGTCGAGGTTACAGCCTTATGGAAAAAAATCTTTATCACGTCTTTCAACAAGGCATCAATCCTCATCTCCGTATGACGGGGTGGTGGATGGGCGAGACTTGTCAATGACGGAGCGGCTCTCTAGGCCGTCGGGGTGAGGGTGAGAGGGGGGTGAGGAGAGGGGCAGCAAGGGCTCTACGAGGGTCCCCCGGGGCGGTGGCGCGGCAGGGCAGGCAGCATAGCGGAGGCTCGCGGCCGTTTTCCCTACGAAACAAAAGGCGCATTTCGCTTTCTCTCTAATGGCTGGTGCCGCTGCTTGTGGCGCTCCCGACCGCTCCGTGTGAGCGGGGGGAGGACCACCAAACCCGCTCCATTAGCCCGGAAACAATGAATAGCAACGCGCGCGCCCGCACTGAATATTGGAGGCGAAATACGCCGTCTGCAGGACCCGGCGCTCTTACATTTGGGGCGGAACGGACGCGTATACCGAGTGGGCGCGCCGGTGGCCTCTTACTCATACCGAGGTCTGCGTCACACACATACTCTCTCTCTCTCTCTCTCTCTCTCTCTCTCTCTCTCTCTCTCTCTCTCTCTCTCTTTCCCCGTCGCCTCTTATTCTTTTGCGACCCAGAAAATAGTTTCCTCGAAGCAAGGAAAAATTGCGTTACGTTATCAAGAAATTGACCCTGAATTCAAGAAATTTGCATGAAATGAATGCTATGTTTTCATTAACAGGGAAAATATCGTCTTAATTCAAGGGAAACTCTTTTTTAAAAGTATAGTGGAATTTCACTCAAACATAGAAAGAATTTATTTATGGTGTTTCAAGGAAACGCCTTTCTGGGTGTGGACTCTTTAATCAATTTTCTTACTTTTCTGGCCTTTCAAAAAAGATAAAAATAATTTTAAAATATGTACATGACGACCAAGTTTGAAGGCGCCGCGTGCGCGCCCACTCGATCGCCATAAGCGAAAGGCTTTCAGCCGCCCCGCTTTCAGCGTGGCGGGTGTCGGAAACAGGACCGGGGCAGACCTGGTATAACGCTCGTGCGCATCGACACGTCTGGTCTGGGGCTTTCCGGCTCTAGGGAACATCAGTTCTACTTTTTGTTTATCAAACGTCGAATAAAAATAAATGAAAAAAAGGTGCGATGGACTCTCGGATGGACTTTTACAGTTGTATGAGCAACAGTTGAACACTTGCAAAGAGTGTATAAATGGGTTGTTGTGTTTTGGCAATTGTAAGTGTTAAGTGAACAGATATATTTAACGACTTGTTGCATAAAAGCACTTTACGTGTACCGACCTTGAGCGGTGTTCTGGAAACGATGCACGCACATAGCTTCGCTTTTGTACACATTATAATGTACTGCTTGCGCCCTAAAGGGCCTGAGGGGAGGGAGCACCCGTCTGGCAACAGGCGAGTATCACGGCGCTCAATTTATCAGAAGCTGAGCGGGTGAATAACTTTTTTCCGGCGCGTTACCTCCCACGTCCGTGGGCATACTCCACTCCAGGGGTTGGGGGCGACAGGCAAGCAGGCGGGCCTTTAAAAACAGCTGCAGCGGGCGGGCCGGTGTGGGGCCGCAGAGACGGGCAGAACTGTCGCACAGAAATATTCTCTTCCCTCGGAAAGTTGCCCTCGCGTTCATCTTGTCCGTGTACAGTCTGTGGGGCCGGGGCGATCAGCCCCAAGGTCCGGGGAAAAAGGGGGGAGAGGGGGGGAGGGAGAGGCGTCAGCTCGTGGCGTCGCGGCACGCGGCGTCGCCCCTTCCTCTCCAGGGGCCCCGCCCCGCCCCGCCCACAGCCCAACGCCCAGCCCAGGGCCAGGGGCGTTACACAACACGCCTGCGCGTTTTTGTGAATTGCGCGCCTGAGTTTTACACGACGGGACAGGGAAGAGGAGAGGGCTGGGGCGCCGGCAGAGGGAGCGCAGCGCGGACACAAAAATTATTGTCGAGATTAGTGTGAGAGTACTGACATCAGCGGCCTCGTCGAACGGAAGAGGGGAGGGGGAAGAGGAGGGAGGG
>NW_026267146.1:3171004-3172334 GCF_000697945.3 Frankliniella occidentalis | reverse complement strand
GGAGGGAGGGGGGGGGGAGGGGCTGAAACCGGTGTATAGCGGGGTCACCTTCCCTCCCGCCCACACGCCCAGTGTACAGCGAGCGCCGCGCAGCCGGGGCAGAACCAATACGAAAACGCGCCGCCGCGCCGCCCTTTTAGCAGAGAGAGAACAGCGGCAAGGAATTTGTTTTATTTGCCATCTCTCCCGTGTAACAGCAGCAGCAGCAGCAGCAGGGGCCCGGGCCGTGCCGAGCTGCTGCGAGCTCAAAACGGCGCCGCCGAGTAAAGAGACCGCAAGCAGCAGTGCTCGAGTGGTGGAGGTGGCGCGGGGCGGCGGCCTTGCGCCAGTGCGGGCGGGACAATTACTGACTAAGGGCTAAATAATCTGCTGTTGCTGCTCCACTGCGCAATGCGGATAGAGGCGAGGGGGTTGGGGGGAGAAGCGTGGAGGAGGAGGAGGACAAGGACGAGGAGGACGCGGAGAGTCACAACGCGCACGACAAAGCGCCGCGGTCGCACGGCGGCGGCAGCGCGGGACGGGTGGCGCGGGTGGGAGCGCCGTGCCGGGTAGGCAGCCGCCCGACCAGCGCCACACGGCTGTCGGCGTGCGGCCCACCTCCCAGGCGCTCTGCCCGCCCTGCTTGCTGCTGCTTGCGCTTGCTGCTCCCCGTCGCCGTGATCATAGTGCCCCACTGCTCCACTCACTCACTCTATGTCTGTCTGTCTCTCTCTCTCTCTCTCTCTCTCTCTCTCTCTCTCTCTCTCTCTCTCTCTCTCTCTCTCTCTCTCTCTCTCTCTCTCTATATATCGGGTCGTGGGATTGGATGGGGCGGGCGGGTTCGGGCGGGGCCGAACAGCAAAACAAAACAAAAAAAAAAACCCGTGTGTGCACAGTAGGGGCGGGGCCCGGGCGGGGCGGCGGGCGCCCCGAATCAGGTTGGCGGGGCGATCCAAGCCAAAAGAGGGGCGGCGCGGGGTTGGGCGGGGCGCCCGCTCAACAAGTCGACGGGAAAGGTGCTGCCGCCCCGCACAGAGCGGAGGGATTTACGGCGGACAGAGCTGCTTTTTGTTTGTTATTTGCATTACGTGGGGCGGACGCGCATGGCGCACGTTTCGTGTAGGAGAATTAAATTTTATCCCCACGCTTTTATTATCTCGTCCAACAATCGTCCGAGCGACCAAAAAAAAAAATGATAATGAGTGAGGTGGGTGGTGTGGGTGGAGAAAAAGAGAGAGAGAGATACGAGCAGGAGGCAGAGCTCGGACTTTTGGCGCTTGCCGCCTGCCTGCGTCCGCCTGTGATCCAGGCGGGGCCGCCTGCCTAAGTGGACGTGGTGGGGGGGAGGTTC
>NW_026267146.1:3162165-3170304 GCF_000697945.3 Frankliniella occidentalis | reverse complement strand
CCCCCCCGCTTTTCGGCGCGACCGACGACGCCCCCGCGACGAGCTGCCAAGGTGTATACCGTGCGGTGCGGCAATCGTACCTTGGAGTTTAAAGAGGCTGTGTGGAGGCCTCACGGGGCCGGGGAGGCAGGGTGGAGAGCGAGGCACTCTCTCCCCCCGATCGTCGTGGGTCCCTCCCTGGGGGGTTGACCCGAGAAGGGGAGTCCAGGGGGCTGTTCTGTTCCAATTGCTTTGCAGAGGAGCTCCCTTTCCCCGTGCGATGCCATCAGCCCCACGGCGTCGTGCAGCAGAGCACCTTCAGAGCACATTTAAAAACGAAAATGCCATAGAACCGGCCTATTAAATTTCCGTGTCGTAGGAAAACATGGAAAAAGAGGCGGGGGATGGGGAGAAGGGGGTGTGGGTGGGAAAAGTAGAGGCAGTAGAAGTTTGCGCTGTGGAAGCAATAATACGACTGGGAAGGAATCGGATGCTTTTATTTCTCGCAAGACACATGGGGCCAGCAACACCACCGGGTATCCTGTTTCACCACCCCCATGTCGTTCTCCCCGTTATCGTTTCTGGTGCTACTTTAACTGGATGCCCGGCGACGTCGCGGCGTCCCGCTCCGACATAGCGACAGACGATTCTCTTCCGTTAACGGGTAGAGGGGACAAAAGAAGCGAGGGGGTGGGGGTGGGTGCTACTCCTGTAATATTAACCGGACAAACACCGCTGCCAAATGCCAAACAATGCAGATTCTCCAGAGAGTTTGATTCTGCGCCGTGCTCCTGCTCCGTACACTGCGGACGTGAATCATTGATGAGCGATTGAGTACTGAAAGCAGTCGGGGGAGAAAGGGGGGGGGGGGCTCAAGGATTGGCTTACTGTTTGCGCTTTTTCTGCACTGTTTAATTTTTCAAAGAATCTGCGGTTGTGTAGGCTCCCCTTTCTCATGGCCTGCCCATGAGGTCCCTCTCCTTCTCGCGGTCCCTCTTGCTCACGGACGCGTTCCCCAGGAGGTAGAAGCGCAGCGGTTTGTCGGCCCACTCGCGCCCCGCCGACTCGATGCCCACCCTCTTGGTGACCACCACCGGCGGCGGTGGCTCCCCCTCCCCGGCGCCCTCGGCGTGCACCACGGAGAGCCCTGGCCAGGTGGTGAGGTCTTTCTTGTTGCACGAGTCCTTGTCGATGGCCATGGCGATGCACAGCTTGGCCGGTCCGCTGCACAGCTCGTGCGGCTTGAAGTTCTTGCTCTTTGCCTTCCTGCTGCCCCCCTCCTCCCCCTCGCCGCTCGCTGGCTTCTTCTTCTTGACCCCGCGGGCACGCAGGTCCGCCATCAGGTCCATGCCCTCGACCGGCTCCAACGCCCGGATGAGGACGGCAGCCCCTGGGCCTAACAGAGACACAGTTAGGCAACTCATCCCCACACCCTTCTTTGGAAATTCTTTATTCAAACTGAATAAATTGAAATGAACTGTAACTTGGTACCCACCTCTACTTGATATGTTGAAGCAGTGGTACATTCCATATGTTAAATAGACGTAAGCTGTTCCAGGCTTCATAAACATGGGTGCATTCCTCTCAGTCATTCTACCTTTGAAGGAGTGGGACGCCTTATCATATTCCCCTAAATAGCATTCTGTCTCAACAATTCGACCTTTAAGAACATGCCCACTATCCAGCCTCCTGACCAGAATTTTTCCTAGCAGTGACTTGGCCAACTGCTCACAAGGAACATCATAAGAGTCATCTTCCAAACACTTCATTGCTTGAGAAGCGTCTCCAGATGCCCTTTCCTTTGTAACATCGCTTTTTGAACAATTACTCCTTTCAACTGTGACTTGCTGAGCTGTATCTTCTGATATCTGGTTTGTGGAAAATTCAGTGGCAACATATTGCTTTGACGGTATCTTCTCTACATGAGATTGAACTTTATCGCAACCTCTGTTCGATTTTACACTGGACCCACTACCTTGTCTCTTTAGTACAGACAGATTAATTCGTCGCTCAGGAGGCATTGCACCCATTCCATTGTTCCATGGGAGACTTGTCCTCCTCACAGCTGTAAAGAGGAAGGTAATGCTTGGCTAAACGACTAAGGAAACAAACATAACATATGCAGGTTATAAGACACCTTAGCAAGATAACAGTAATAACAGCGTCGTTAAAAGTAATTACTCGAAAAAATGTTTGCGTTCTGTTATTTCTTTTTTCTGATTTCTAAAACCATGAAATACTTCTTGCCAAAGCAACAGACCCAGTACTACAACCAGCCGATCGAAAACACAAACACAAAACACTCTTACTTTCCCCCAACGTCTCACTTGCACCAACCTTCCAAAGTTTACTGCTAGAACTTTAAAACATCTTATTTGCTCTGATTTGAGAAAAAAATGCAAATTTTTGTTTTCACTTACATCATACCATTGTAAATTTTAAATTAAATTCCGAATACCAATGCTGACGTAATAAATAAAGTACCGAGAATAGAATATTGATGTTGGACATCCCAGCTGTTAGCAGACAGATGACAGATGTAAACATAACCTCCCCTGCCCTGACAGTGTCATTCAGAAGGTAGCTGACATTTGTAGGCTCAGCCAATTTAGTTTACACTGTGGGCTCGAAAAGCGAAATGTTGTGATAATTTATATGTATTACTTACTTTTGAAAGGTAAGAGACATTTTAGAAATGCCCAATTCATTCCGGAAGCATTGAAGTGACTAGTTCTTGGGTAAGACACAGGGTTAGGCGGGGCTGCCAAATCCATGGAAACCGAACATGATTTTAGCATTCATGTTAACCTTCTTTCTTCGTCTCTTTTCGAATGATATCATGTGAAAAACTTGATTGTACTGTAGTTCTTCTGCATTAATTGAAAATTTTTAACCTTACCAATTTCACTTACAAATGTTACATTTGCAAATGATCATTGATGATTTTTCAACCGATTGGTGTTGTTTACAGTAATTCTTGCCAATGACATTGTTTTTTGCATATTTTTATTTGAATGGGTGTTTATTTTTTTATATTTAATATTGATGTTTTAAAGACCAATATGTTACGGACTCAAACTCAACCCTCATGCAGTTTTTTATTTCCTGATTTTCAGTGTCCTTTAATTAAGCGTCTTTCATCTCTTTCCATCATGACTAGTCTGTTTGATCAGTTTGAACAGCCTACATCAAAATCAAAGTCAACAATGGTACCAATACGGCCAGAAATGGTATGGAAATTAGTGTTGATTTTTATCTTACGTGAACAAAAAAATTAAGCTATTTATATTACAATGATAAATGTGTGTTTTGTTGTTGTTTTTTTTGAATCAGAGTACCACGGGTTTTATTCACATGAAGCTTGAAGAGGAGACTCCAATATTTGTCAGACAGAGAGTCAACTTTTCACCTCCTGATTCTATTACTCATTTAGTTGTGAGCAATAACCTACTTGTTCTAGCCATGGCAAATCAACACCTTCTCAGAATTGACCTTCAGCAGCCTGACAAAACTGAAGGTAAGGCAACACTCCTTATATTTTTTCCTTGAAACATTGTGTAGTTAATCACTTATTTTTTTCCTTCATCAGAAGTTGACATCAGTAAGACTTTGTCCAACCAGCTTAGACTCTCAGGATTATATCTTGATCCATCTGGAGAACACCTCCTCTTACCCACAGTGTCTCGCCAACAAGGAGAGATACAACCTTACTGTCAGCTGTTCTACCTGAACAGACGTTCTACCAAAGTCAAACAGGTTTGCTTTGGACGTATAAAATACTAAGCTTTATCTGCTTTATTTGCAGATAACAATGTATTTTCTCATATTCAAAATATTTTTATTTCAGATTAGTAAATTTCGAGGATCAGAGGTAACATCAGTTGCATGGAGTTTTAATATGACAGCCGAATCTACAACAGGACCAATTCTATTAGGCACATCCAAAGGAGCTATTTTTGAGATGGAGATTAAAATTGATGGGGACAGAATTTTTGGAAATAGCCTTGAGCAATACTGTAAACAGGTATACAATTAATCAAACAAGTATTTGTAAAAGATGTATTGGGATGAAATTTATATTTTTATCTAATTGTTCTTCAGGTCTTTGATATTGGCAAGCAAGCAAGCAACATCCCTATAACTGGCTTAGAGTTCCATCGAATACCCGGCACTGAGACTTATTTCATCATTGTAACTACCCTTGACCGAATTTATGAGTTTGTAGGATCTGCAAGCAACATTGAAGAAAGACCATTCCTTCCTCAAATTTTCAACAATTACCTCAACAAACCAGGTGAATTGAAACGCTGTCTGTGTTTCAATCATCATCATTTTATGAAAATCAATTTTATAAAACCTACTTTTTGCAGAACAATTTGTAAGCATGGCATCAAAGTTGAAATATTCAAAGCTGCAATTTTATTACCCCTCTGGAACAAGCCAACCAACACAGTGTGCATGGCTAGTTGAGCAAGGACTGTACTGTGGAGAGGTATAATTTATATTTACCAATGTTATTACTCCTTAACTTTACAATCACCTAGCATGTGTTCTCTTTCTATGTTACCAAACCCATAACTTTTTGCAGATTGATTTGAGCTTCAGTTATGATAAAGTTATAGCAGAACAAGACTTGCTCCACTTTCCATCCACAGCACCAATCTCATTTATTCTTACTCAATTCCATGCCTTGCTCATGTATGCTGATCACATCAAAGGTGTATCTCTCCTAAACCATGAAGTGGTTTTTGAAGATGTTTTAAATGAGGTCTGTTCTCTTTCCATTTCTTCATTGCTTATTACCTAGCTGGTCATTTTCTTATTATCTTAATTAACTCTTGACCATTTTCTCTAGCCTATTGGAAAGCTCATTAACATTACAAAGGACCCACTGAAGGGTACCGTTTGGGCTTTTACAGAAAAATCTGTGTTTAAATATAAAGTGACAAAAGAAGATCGAAATGTATGGCAAGTGAGTCCATCCTTTTATCCATTCTTTTGTTTTATATCTATCAGTAATTTCTAAAAGTTGACAACCTATTAACTAGAGAAAACAAACTCTCTATTAAAAAGATATCTTTGGTTTCAGATCTACATTGAAAAGGGAAAATTTGATTTGGCCAAGAAGTATTGTGGTAATAACCCTGCTTTTATGGACCAAGTACTTGTTCGTCAAGCAGAAATGTTTTTTGAGAACAAACAGTAGGTTCTTTTAATTACGTAATCTACTAAGCAAAAAATTTTATAGTGTAGTTCATTTTGATTTTTTGGTTTTTAATGTACTGGCACCTGCAACTTCTTGTATGGTATTTTTATTATTTTGTTTTTGTTTCAGGTATGATGAAAGTGCTGTACATTATGCTCAAACTCAATCTTCATTTGAAGAAATCTCATTAAAATTCCTCAAAGTACGGCAAATGCAAGCCCTTAAGCTTTTCTTAAAGAAGGTAAGAATAAATTTCTGCCCATAAATTGAATGTATGATTTAATTGCATGATTCCATAATGTTGTAATCTTGTTTTCTTTTTCAAGAAATTAGATTTATTGCGCCCTCAAGATAAGACTCAAATTACAATGATTGTGATATGGGTGCTGGAATTGTTTTTGAATCAATTAGGTGAACTCAGAGACAAAAAACTGGAAAACTCACTTGATTATATTGAACTTCAGAAAGAGTTTGACTCATTTCTGAAAGAGAAAATGGTTATGGTTTGTTGAATTTTATCTTATTTTCTAATCTGTCATAAATACTGTACATTTGCATGAGTTTAAAAAGAAAACAGTGTTATGAATTGTATTCTATGAAATTTTGTGAAATTTATGTATTTTGTGCTCTTTTTGTTAGGAATGTGTGAAACTTAACAGTGAAAAGGTTTATAGCTTGATTGCTAGCCATGGAGATAAAGCTAACCTTGTTAAGCTGACAAGTGTCAACAGAGATTTTGAGAAAGTTATCCGTCATCACTTGTACAAAGGCGACTATCGAGAGGCTCTTGAAGTTTTGAAGTCCCAGGATAGAAAAGAGCTCTTTTATGAATTTGCTCCAGCTCTTATGCAAGCAGAGCCAAAGCAAACAGTTGCTGCTCTAATATCACAGGGTCGTGCTCTTAAACCCGTCAGTCTATTACCTGCCCTTATTGCCTGTGACTTACGTGATCCAAAAGCTGTTGATGAAGCTATATATTATCTTGAGTTTGCTGTTCACAAGCTGCATGCTAATGATCATGCTATACATAATTATCTTCTCATGCTGTATGCAAAGTTCCAACCCACCAAACTGAAGAAATATCTGGCCACTCAAGGGGAAGATGTCTCTACTGTTCATTATGATCCACATTATGCATTGCGGTTGTGCCGGGAACACAAATTAAATGAAGCCTGTGTTCAGTTGTCTGCACTCCTTGGGCTATGGGAGTCTGCTGTTGACCTTGCCCTTTCAGAAAATATCCAGCAAGCAAAGGACATAGCTTCCCAGCCTCAGTATGATACAGAGTTGCAGAAGAAGCTTTGGTTAAAAATTGGTAAGTTTTCTGACTATGCAGAAAATTTGACAATTTATGTTATCTTGCGTAACTCAAACTATCTGATAATTCTACATCAATTGTGTAATCCTTTTTATTCTTTCAGCCAAACATGTTGTCAGTGAAAAAAATGACATCCAGCAAGCTATGGAATTCTTGAAACAATGCCCTCTTGTTAAAATAGAAGACATTTTACCGTTCTTTTCAGATTTTGTAACAATCGATCATTTTAAGGATGCAATTTGCACATCTTTGCAGGTACTACTTATTGCCAAGTTTGAAGTTGGCTAAAATTGTCGCAAATTGAATATTTCTGACTCTTTTTATTGTAGGTATACAATCAAAGAATCAAGGATCTCAAGGATGACATGGAAGAAGCTTCCAAGTCGGCTGAAATTATCAGAGATGAAATTCACTCGTTCCGTAAAAGGTATAGTCTGATTTTATAAACTTTTTGTGTAATGTTTCCTTTTCTCTTTAAAGAAGTATTTCTTAATTTTCTGTGTCATGTCAGGTATACAGTAGTGGGAAGTAATGATGTCTGCCAAGAATGTTCTCTGCAGCTATTGCTGAGACCATTTTACCTGTTTCCTTGTGGACACACATTTCATTCAGATTGTCTACTGAACGAGCTTTTACCTGCCTTACCTCCAGGAAAACGTAGTAAGCTCCAAGAGTACCGTGTAAGTATACATATGTAAAACGTTTTTTGAAGTCAACTGTGTTACAATACCACTGTTAAAACTTTAATCTTTCTCATGTGTACAGCGACAACTTGCTTCCATGTCCTCCAAAGATGATGCTATTTCAATCAATTCTACCAGCATATCGGCTAGAGACCAGCTTAAAGCTGATATTGATGCAATTGTGGCATCCGAGTGTCTCTATTGTGGAGAAATGATGATCAAGTAAGAATAATTTGGTCATTACTTAATTAGTTATTGTGTGTGGTGGAAGATGTTTTAATTTGATATTTTATCATCTTTCAGATCCATTGATCGGCCTTTTGTTGAGGATGATGAATATGAACAAATAATGAAAGAATGGGAATAGCCTTTTATTTCATACCCTTCATACTGATTATTCTAATCAAGAACTGGTCTCGAAAGAGTTCATGTGTTGTTAAAAATCTCCCAAGGACTGTCAAACTTGTTCTTTCTTATCTATCCTTTTTAATTATAATTATAAGCACCTTTAAATAATAGTGCTGCTGTGATACTGATACACTTCTGATAGCTGTTTATATTTTATTTGTTATAATTAATGTGTCATGTCAGGCTTTTTATTCACATTGAGTCTAGGAGAGGTCCCTTTCACATGCTATTATGTAGGGAGCTATTATGACCATATGTGTGGTCCTGTGGGACTCAACAAGTTCATCCAGTATCCATTAACTATGCATGTGTATTACGAGTCAGATTGTAGTACTACCATTTATTGCATATTATGAAAAATAGTTGTTAGGAATAAAGTTTGTTATTATTTGTTACATGGGTGAAATAAACCATCATAAACTACACTAAATTGTTTTAATTGACTTTTTCACCTGTCACCAGTGCCTGCCTGTCCCCTCAGACTGTCGTGCGAGAGAGATAGACACGGAGCCCAGAAACTTTCAGAATGTGGATTCTTGAGAGGC
>NW_026267146.1:3128834-3162061 GCF_000697945.3 Frankliniella occidentalis | reverse complement strand
CCCCCTTGAGTACTAGGCAGTCTTCTAACCATCAAAATCTCGGGATTTGAACAAATTTCCTTATTTCTTCAGCACTAGTGTGGCGGGTAGTAACAAGAATCAAAGACTTGGTTTAACCGGTTAACGCAGTTCAGAAAGATAAGAGTGTAACACCGTTCTACTTTCGGAAACTAGGCACACGTACACGTCCAACAAGTTTGACACAAGACTGACAGGTAATGAGGTTACTTTCTTCAGTTTGATTGTGATGACTTGTTCTCTTTAGTTACACGTCTCCAACCTTACTATTTTGAAGAAGGTTATATTTTTCACACTGTGTGCATCATACTTTAAGTCGTGGTTGTTACACCTACTCCTTAAATCCTCTCACATTATTTTTTGTAAATTTTCCCCCCTCTGTTTTGTTTTTAATTATTTTATTTTTTTTAGTTCCTTAACCAGAAATGGACTCAAACAAAAGTCGAGGGAGTGGGCTCTTACGCTCACCACCATCTTCTCCTGAAAAGCTTCCTCTCCCTCCTGTTTCTACAGAGGGAAGGGCGCGAGTTGACAAACTTATTGAACAAGTAGGTAACGGATTTGCAATTGAATGTTACATTTTTAAAGTTATGGTATTGACACAATTTTTTGTGTATTATTCTATAGGTCGACAGCATCAACATTACAAGTGATAAATTTTCTAGTAAATCACAGGAGCTATCTCACCTTAAGTGGTGTCAAGAAGCCATACTTGATGCCGATACTCTGAGGTATATATTACTTGCTCTTGTTTTTGTACAGTTTGTCAGCAATATTGTTAAATCGTACTCCTCAATTTTTTATTATACCCCTCTCAAGCTATGCAGTGGAAAGGTTACATATTTATTGGCTGAGTAACCAATCAGCAGTCTCCAAAGCTGCTATTTTTCTGTGCGTCAATTGGATGTTTGAAATTGGTGGGCAGAAATTAAGACACACCCTTCTATTGTGCCTACAGAAAGACTTTGAAAGTGAGTACCGCTTATAATTTACTATACGGCAAGAAGATTTCTATTGTTTTCTATTTAAGGCACAGAAATTCTTTTGTGTAGATACCTTTTAAAAACAAATGTTTCTGTGTTGTAGACAGGTTGGATATGCAAGCAAAGTCACCTGAACAATTTTTGAATGCTGCTGCATTTCTTGTTGAAATCTACATACGTGTTCGTATTGAAAACCAAACTCTTGAAGTTTTAACAGTTCCTGTTTTTCAGTACCTAGAAGATCTATTAACAGGAGATGATTCTGAGATTGAACTTTTTGCTAATTTGGTAAGACTTTTCCTGCCTTCCCACTATTGTGATTTCTTCATGACTTACAAGGTCACAATTTTTGCACATAAGAGGTCACTGGTCATTGTACATTGAGACGCTTGACAATTTTATGACAAAATCATTTTTCTATGGTAGGTTTGACCCTGATTCATTTACATGTTACAGCTAGTGGGTCTTGGCTCTACACTCCATGAAGCCCAAGCAAAGGAGGGAAAGCACACATCATTATCATTATATAGCCCGCTACAAAATATTTTCATTAAAGTTCGCTCCACATTAATGTCCCGTAATTTATCCAGTCAGAGTCGGCTATGGCTGCTTTTTATTATGGACATGTCAAGTAGTGGAGACTATCAATCACTTTCACCATCCCTCGAAATGTTTTACAAGAATAAGGTTTGTAAAGCAAGGTTTCACTTTCCTAGAAGACATCAACTTTCTTATGATATTCTTACTATGCTTCTGTTTGCAGGATCACTTGGGAGCTGGTGGAGAGATTCTTTTGAAATGTTTGGAGCTAATTAGAAGCCCAGATGAAAAGTCTTCTGATAAAATTTTGCCAAAAGTTGTAGATGCAGATGTTGGTACACAAATAGCTGGTATCCAAATCTCTCCTCGTCCCAAAGTTAAAGAGGATTCTGAGAAAAAAACTACCATTGGTCTCACAAAGAAAAGTCCGGAGAAGAGTGAAATCCTGGATAAAAGAGAGAGTTTTCGCTGTGCAATGGATCAGACCAAAGGAAGCAAAGGTAAAAGTTACTGGCTACATGATGATAGGTTCGAGAAAGAAGATTCATATGGATCCAACAAGGACAGGAGCAATGAAAACTTTACAAAACCAAGAGCAAGTCAAGGAAATTGGAGACGACCATCAACTCCTAAAGATGATAAAGAAGGTAACCACAGCTCCAGTGATGGTAACTGGAGACAGTCTCAAATAAAAAGAAGTGACAAGGACAGTAAAGAAAACAGTAAAAGCACGCCTGTGGAGAATGTGCCTTCTCTTGCAGCTCATAATGGTCATTCAAATGAGGAATGTTGGGATTGAATGGCATTACTTTTAGATAAATTTGACAGTGCAAATGCATACTGTTTATTTTCCATTTTATTTTTAGTACATTATTTAATTATTACTATGTAATGATGGGCTACAAGCTTAACATTGCACTCTGTAAGGTATTTAGATACAAACAGATACACTATACATATTAACGTAGGTATCTAGTTTTGTAGATTTAGTACAATAAACTATTTTTCTTTGAAAAGATCTTACCTAAATAATGCATGATCAGAGATCTGATTTGATTGATTTCAATCACTGGTTTGATGTCCAAAAGGAAAGATACAAACTGAATAATTTTTGCCTGTTATGTTTTATTTTCTCATTTTGTCCTACATCAATCTGTTATTACAGTAATTAAGTAAGAAGTAAAGAGGACATCACTTCAGCTTTGCTCAAATAAAACTGCAACATGTGATATTATACTTTAGTAAGAACCCTGTTTAGCATAACTAAGACTTGAGGGTAAAGACAAGTTATTCTCTTCACAATAAACAAATGATGCTTTTTCAACTTGATGGAAAGGTAGTGTCACTTGCCAAATGATTCAGAGTGTTAATTGACAGTTATCTAAATATAAAATAAATATTGTAAAGTTATGAATATATTTATATTAAACAATCTGTACTTCAGTTTCCCCCGAAATATACTCAAATACCATAAAACTTGGAAGCAATTACCATAAATGAACAGAACTTTGCTCCCATAGTTAATAACAAAAAAAAGTGATATAGACTTTACTACTGTACAAACAACAAGAAAGCCGAGGGTACCAAAGAAACCAATATGCTACAATTTATTCCACTACAGTGCTTCTAGTATATTATTTTTCCAACAATATTTAAGAGTACAACTAGAAAAAATGAAGATGGTTAAAGAGCGCTATATCCAACACTAAGTCAAAAGAAAAAGCAAATACGAGCCTCAGCTCAACTCAACGTTGTTTAGCCAAGAAGAACCTGGCAACTTTGCTTCAATACAAAAATGTAACTGTTTCAAATATAAAGGCAAGCCATCACGATAAGGTAATAATGTGTCACATGGATGCCACATGGATGACTCATCTTCAACATAACGCATTAGAACAGCAATTAAAAGGTAGAATGTGTGTGCCAGAACAAAAACGGATACAACAAAAACTGCAAGGACTATAACAAACGTAATAATTAGAAAGAGAACAAAACGGAGCATGTGTAGTTCTGGCCATGCTGCCCTTGCAGTTTGCCACCATCACATCAATTCATCTATCGTATACCTCCAAGAAGCACTTACAGCATCCATGAAATCAGCTTTTGGTGCATTTAAAGTTGATTCTTGTTGGGCTCGAGAAGTCTTTTTAGACTTTATTTTCTGTTTCAGTTTTGACAGCTTTTCTTGGGTAAGAATTTTCTCAGTATACAGCTTTTTGTACTCTTCTCTTGCCTCTTGCAGATTCTTAAGCAGAGTTCTATTAATCTCCTGTAATAAAATACAATCAGATGAGGTTAAATCCAAAAGGTGTCAATAAGTTAAAATTCTAAAAAGATTTAGTTTAGTACAGGTAGCTTGGTAAAATTTACCTCCACCTCTTGGTTTCCAGATTTCTTTTTCAACATAGAACATTCCTTCTCCAATTCTACCCTCTGTTTCTCTAACATTTCTATTTCTTTCTTAGCTGTTTCAATGGCTTCAGAAATTATTTGTTGCTGACTTTCTTTTTGAGAGGCTTGGTGTAGATGATTCTTTAAGACCTCCATATCTTCAAGTAAGGCAATTTTAGAAGATTTTTCACCTGCATTGAAAAATAAATTACAATTAAAAAGCATAAAGTTTGTGTCAGTTACGTATTTTCTTAAGCTGAAAGGAGATAAACTTACAGTCCAATTTCATTTGTAAGTCATTCAGTTGAGCATCAGACTCCTGCAAGGGAAAAGTATAAATGCAAGCCATTAAAATAATTCAACAAAATTACCTCATACTGCACAATTTCATACATTTCTTTGCTTAATCAATCGGTCCTCCCATTCAGCTTTCTTTTGCATAAAGTCCTCTCGAAGGATACGATTGGCTTTGTTGATGGCTGCCTTGCGAGATCGCATGATGTCCATTTCTTTCAAAGCACATTCAAGTGCCTCTAGGGTACTGTTAACATTCTCCTCCATTTCAAGCAAAGTGTTCCCATTTTCGGTAGAAGTTGGTGTACTTGCCAGCCAATTGTTGGCCATCTGCAGACTGTGCACCTTGATTTGCTCCACTTGAGCAAGGTACAAGTCTCTTTCCTTGCTAAGTTTCATTTCTTCCTCCAACTCCACTTCCAGGCAGTTCCTCATGATTTCATAATCTATGGTGGATGGGAAAGAATCAATTATGATGATGAATGAACTAGTGTCTTACATTGTTATTACATGAACCATCACTATTAGGTAAAACTATACCCAAAATCTAAACAGTGGATAATAGATAGATATGCAGACTGCAAGAAGTTTACTTCTAAAAGATAATTTTTTACCTGACACACGGGTACTTAAATCTTCAACCTGTTTCTGATATTTATCACACTGAAAAGTAGAACAGTATTTTCAAATTAATCTGAAGCTAATAAGTGAAAAATATACCTCAATAATTTTTTGACTTTACCTTGCTGCAATTTGAAGGGCTTGGGATTTTACTTTCATTCATAGATTTTTCTTCCTTTAACTACAAAAAAGAAGAACATCTAAATACACAATTTCAACCAAATACATAAAACCCTCACCATGAAAACAAAAACACAAAATCTAGCTAGAGTGTTTTTTTTGTTGTTGTTGTTTTTGTTTTTTTATTTTAAACCTCCAAACAACATGCTTTATTTTAGGACTGAATGTGACTTATGATTTGTTGGAAGTGGTCATTATCAGACAACTACTTATGGAGCTGTAAATAGATATCAATTCTATGCCAAGAACTGCCTGGTCAATCCTAGGTTTAGCCTGCTAATCTTTGGTTTTTACGCACCGACCTAGTTCTAAGCATAAAATATGCAAAATCCCCCTTACATAATAAAGAGAAATCAGACACGATTTCAAGGCTAAAATAAGTTGGCAAGTACAGCTAAAGGAAATTATATGACTTACTTGCTCTTCTAAGTTTTTCTTCTCATCTTCCCATTTCAGAGACTGGTCCTGTTTTTTTTTAAATACAAATAAATACAAATACAAATAAATATGGTTAATAGGAGGGGAGGAAATTGAAATTACACCCCAGTAAAAAGCAAAGTTGAAAAGAAAGGTACAAACCTTGTATGTTTGTTTCACAACTTTAAATTCATTATGAAGTTGTGCATTTTCAGAGCAAAGCATTTTGTGAACAGTTGTTAGTTCAGCCAGACGACCATTTAATGACTCTTTAGCTAAACGCTCGGTGGCCAAATCTTCTGCATATTTCTTAACAGTTTCAAGCAGTGAGCTATACTGCTCTTGAAACCACTGCCATTAACAGAGACATAAGTTTAAAGTAAATAAATGAAGGATGTGCCTTCATCACATTTGGTGTAACATATGTACCTTTTTTTCATCGCAGACTTCCTCAACTTGCTGCTTCAGCTGGTGTACTTCTTCTTGTAAAGTGTGAAGTTTGATGTCATTTTCCGATTCTTTTTCATTTGAGAAGGCCACCAAACTGTCAGTGGAAATGTCCTTGTCGTCAGATATTGATTTTGCACTGTCTTTTCCAGTATCACTGCATTCCAATGCCTGATTTCCTGAAGCACATTCCATCAGAGTAAAAGCTTCATATTTCTCACTGCAGCAATCAGACCTAAAAATGAGGAAAGAAAGGGTAAAAATACCAATGGAATGAGGTATTTTCAGGTATTTTCCTTGAACACTGCAGTAAAATTTGACTTACAAATAAAGACTCATAGATTTTTGGACTGAATCAAGGGATAGTGATCCAAAAAGAGAGTTATCTTGATAAAGTAGTGACGTATCCTGCCTTTTTGATGATAAACTCAAATCCAACTTTTCAAGACTTACTGCACTTTGCTGTACCTGCCATTGATAACATGATGAGAGAAACACTGATAGCTTTTCATTTCTTCTAGTCTCAATTAAACTTAAATTTAGTTTATTACCATGGAATCGACATTGCATGAGAAGTCCTTCCCAATAGACATTTCAGCATTGGGTCTCTCATTAACATCACCATAATGTGATGGAAATGTGAACTGAAATGGTGTGCTTGCCCCAAGCAATGTATATTCACGCATGTAGCAAAACTGGTAAACATTAGTTGAGTCTTTCGGCAAATTACTCTCTGTATGGATGTAAAGTGCAAAATTTAAATCTACAAATATGGATGATCCTTTCTTTTAGAGTAATTTTGAAGTACATACGCCCAGATGACAAACCTGAAATAACAATGCGTCCTACAGGGTCATTACTTGGTAATCCAGGCGGAACCATAAAAACAGCATCCGTTTTGGTAACCCAGCCCACCCTAAAAAGGCAAATGTTATCTTTGGGACTTTCTTCCCAACCATCAGGACGAATATACTGACACAGAATATCCTGATGAGCAGGGTATTCTTCATCGATGGAATGAAACACAATCTAAAACAACAAAAGCAACCAAAAATATTTAAAAAATACAAAAAGATTGTCAATCTTTAATATTCAAATACTAAGACAAAAGTGCTCACTATAGCTCTATCATGCTCAGAAGCATTGAGGCTTGCTGGAAGACTACTCTTATCTAAATAAATAAAACCATCTTCTTCAGATGAATCATCAGGATCGGGAATGACACAAAGTGAGGCTTGGTCAGATGAGAGACTTGAAGGCCCTGAGCTGTCATCTTCTTTATCAGGATCCATATTTATGGAACTTGGCTGGAACTGGAAACAAAGAAACAAATTAAATACAGTTACACTGTTAACAAAGCTTGATAGTTTACATAATTATTAATGTTTCCTAAAAAAATTATAACTATGATAGAGATGACGTAATATATACCATGAGACTTTTGCCTCAACCGGATCTGATTCACTCAAAACTTGATGTATCGAGAACCATTACAACTTCATATCATTTTCCATTAGAGATCTCCGAACAATGAAATTACCCATTGTGATACTAGAACTGGTAATAATTAAGTTTATGTCGATGAGAATAAGCAATGTCACTTGAAAAGAGGGATATGGAAAAGTAACAAAATTGGGACAAGTCCCCAAAACTCTTCCTAGGTCACTATGCTACTGAGAGCTGAAATCCCTTAAAAACTTTACCAAGAGAAATAGACACAGACTCACACTGCACTGTTCCAGAAGTCACTTAGGCATACGAGGAAGTAATATCAAGTCTGTACGATATGTCATGGAACAAGAACTAAAAGTTTAAAGCTAAGAGGTGACTTTGTACGAAACACAGATATCGATCGAAGCAACGAAAATTACATATTGCGTAAACAACAAAGTGAAAACGTAAACAAAGCAGAAGCAGACTCGGACGGACTGTTACGATGTAGATCGCAAAGGCCTCACGGCCTTACTACCAATAATAAGAAGAAGAAAAGAACACAGCTAAAGAAAATGGTGGCGTTCGCAACCAAAAAAACAAGCCAAGACGCGAACCAACAATGTACAAAACTGCACCGTATGGTAGCGTTAAGTAAATTTACTTAAGGTACCACAGATTATTTAGAATTCAAGTTATTATCTCCTACCATGGGTACTTCAATGAACAACTTGATCAGGTTATGTTGCTTTGTTATGGGTCGGCGCTACGCTACGCCACCATCTTCATTTCTTCTTCTTACTAGACAATGGGCAAGTCGTTCAATAGATACTTAAGAGAAAACAGAACTTTTTTGGCTTAGAATTCTCCATTTAAACTCCATTTTAAGCGCTCGAAAAGCATACCGACTTGTCAGTATTAGGTCGATGACGCACTGCTACGGCTACTTTTTTATCGTTGTTTTTTTCTCTTGACGATTTGACGTTCTGCCCCTCCTCCCGTCCCGACTCGACTAGAGTGGGAGGGTGCGAGTGTTGCTCTTTGACGTATAACATCTGATTCGTGCCACGACACTAAAAACTTTTTGTCACGAAACACAAGAGTTTGCATTGTGAGTGCACCAAACCTACAACCAATTTTCCCTTCCCTGTTACATCTAATCTTCATTGAAAAAAAATGGTGGATTTGTCTGGAGGGCCCGAGGGACCCATAGAACATGGGTTCAGTAATAGTGTTTTCATCGTTCCAGCAATAGTAGTCATTGGATTGACAGGTCAGTACTGGTTCAAGTAATTCAACTGAATAAATAATTCTAAAAGCATCAAGTTTATTTATTTGGGATTTGTATAGTTTGTGTGGGGTTTTTTGTTTAGTGTTGTCGACTAGTCCTATGTCGTCACATTAAAATGTTATGCAGCACTGAGACTTCTTTATCATGAAAGGAGCTTTTTAAATTTCTGAGTTTTTAAGTCTCCTTCAATATTGCATTTCTTCTTAAGCCTTTTTACTTTTTTTTGTTATTATTTAATGACTCATTTCTTTATTCTCCAAACTTGCAGTGTGTAAGCTTGGATCTTACTTTGGCTGTGCATTCAAGTTTTGTAGTTAAAAATGTATTGTAATTGTTAAGGGAGATTCACAATTAAAATGCTCCAAGCATTTATCTAGTGCGTCAAGAAAATATTGGACGACTGGTAAAAACACAATGAGGTGGGGTAGTGACAGTTGAGTTCCCTAGTAGTTTTTAAGTCTAGCGTCACCAAAATGCTGGTAACTTGTTGATCATGTATCACCTTTTAAGTTTTCTACCCCTTCATCTTAACATCTTGTTACTTTTTGTTCTTTTTGTTGACATGGCTTTTAGCTATCTTGATGCCTGCTGATAAGTGCTGACCAGGCTGGTGAGTTGTCTGCTGACATGGCTCTTATCTCCTACGTGGCAGACGTGGTCTAAGTGGCAGTCTTCTCTTGAGTGTGTAGCTAGTAAGAGTGTTGTCTGTGGAGGTACCTCCTTTAGCTACTAACTTTTAATAATTCATCATGAGTGAAATTCGTGTCAGTCATGGTGATGCACAAGACATGCTGGATGGAATGGGAGAAATTTCCGAGGGTGTGCAACTTCCAAAGGATTTTATTGGAGCAGATGGAAATTTTGAAGCACCCTCTGTAGAGAAGATTTTGCAAGCTCTTGAAGGGATGCAGGGTTTATCTTTAGAGGATAGAGAAGCATTGAAAACGCAGCTGCTTCAGCAACAAATGCGTGAATCATATGGTGATGATGAGATGGAAAACAGTTGGGGACAAATTCCTGCGGATTCCTTTCTTGCTAACCAGACATTTGTTCTTTTATCTTTGCTGTGTATCATCGCATTTGTTTTTGGTGAGATTCTTCTACATATTAGTTCATTTTTTTTGTTCACTGTGGTTTAGTGTAGGCTGAGACAAAGCTTTTTTCCTTTTATCTTTAACAAACTGCCATATGTTATAAGTAACAATATGTGTGTGCTTCTTCAAGAGGTTTCAAGCCAGAAATCTTATTTTTCTTTATTTTTCTTTACTACAAACCTACATTCTATGGTAGGAAGAGCAAGAATTGTTCTTGGTGCAGGGCACTGTTTCAGAACGGTCTTTTATCTCAGAATAGACAACACCTTCAGACACATTTAAATGGCTCACCATAATACCTAATATGAAGTCAGTAATAGAACATTTTTTTCAGTTATGTAAGTAAAATTTCGACAACACTTAAGAAAATTCTGCTTGCTTCCCTTTTTAAGTCCTTAATCTTGCATAAGGAAATAGAAATAGAGAATGCGTTGAACTTTATTCAAACTCAGATCAGCCTTCTCACAAATCGTACTTTCTTTTTCCCCCCTAGCCAGAGGTGTTTTTTTAAGAACACAACAAATTTTGCATGCTTTTTTTTTTAAGTCTGCGGACAGATTGCTGCATTCTGAGCACTGGTTTTCTGGTAATAGTTGTGTTTCTAAAGTCACTTCTGATTGTGAGAAGCAAACTTTCACTATTTCTGAGATGAAAGCAGTTACGCTTATCAAGCTGGTGAAAAAGAACAAGTATACTCAGTGGCACAAAATTAATTTTGTGATATATGTCTTGCCCTTGTATTGTTTTTTACATCTAATGTGTTTCTTCTTTTTTTTTTTTTACAGTTTTCTTTGGACTGAAACTCTACCGTAGTGTAGTAGAGAAGGAACGCAAACGGGAAGAGAAGAGAAAGTTGAAGATGCAGAAGAAAAAGAAGTAGCTGAACTATCAAGAAATTTCCTGTTATTGATTGTGTTTTGTTTAATTTGTCTCTCAAAATGCTTTTCCTGTGTTTTTGTTTGTTTTGTATCTAGTTATGCCTTAAGTACACCTACATTCCTTATCCGTGTTTAAAATGTCTACCTATGTTTAGAAAGTTATATCTGTGTTCAAGAGAAGAACTTTATTTTACTATTTAAAAGGGAAGGGAGTTGGGGGAGGGGCGGGCGGGGAGGGGATGTCTATGGTGTACCGATTTTTAAAGAACAGTAGTGTGAGGCACCAGAAAAAATGTGTACACAAATTATTTTATTATTATTGTTTAGGTAAATCGGCATCAGGATGAAATCTGCATTGTGTGTACAGGGAATGGGACCGAGTCGACATAGTACCTGTTAACCTTGACTCAATTCCATAGTATTTGTGGCGTACTTAAGTTTTAATTTTATTAGGTCCTCCCTCGAAATCTGAGTTTAAGAAGTATGGTTATGTTGAACTGTGCTTGAACTGTTTCAGTTTTTAACCTATACTGGTAATTATTAACTCTTGATTTGTGCACTCCTCAAGTCATAGAGTATAGCATTTCTTTTTAGTTACCACGTCAAATCAAACCTTTCGTTTGTCCAACAAAAAAGGGAGTGGGAGTACTTCAAGTAAAGTGCAGGATGTGTGAAAAGTATTTTTGTTTGCTTTGTGTTTTACCTGCAAGATCTTAGATCAGCAAAGACGAGTCAAATTTAGGCTGATATTAATTTTAGATAGATTAAAACATTTTCTTCTTTGGTCTCATGTATTGTCATCTCTGAGAAATGATAGCCAAAAGTGAACTTAAAATTACTGCTGGTGAACATCTCTTAATTATTTATGGTCTGAGCAACAGTCAAAAATGGTGTGGCTTTGGTGTTCTATGCTTTGGGGTTTAGAATCTACTACTGTGGATGTGCAAAATGTGTCCTGTTAGTCAATAGGCATTAAAGAAATACTATTGTTACTATGCTTTTTTTGTTTCTGAAAAGTTCCTTATATTTTTCTTACGGAATTGTGGGTAAGTTGAAAGAAAAGAACCACTTTAAGATAAGAACACTGTATTTAAAGAATTACTACCTTAGGCATCTACTAAGATAAAAACAACATTGCTTCTACAAATAATAGTCTAAAGTCTTTACTTGTATTAGAATCAAGCGACAACAACAAACAGTATAAAATTAGTGCTTTCCCAAGTGAATGCAGAGGGCTCTACAAGTACATTTTCTGTTAGTTCAGATTGATTTTTCAAAGATTTTTTCAACGGAATGTGCAACAGATCATGAAATGCTAATCCAAGTTTCACCACAGCACCATACATTTGCAGAGGGAATGATGGAAAGAAAAAATCAAGAGTAGATCAATGGAGACATAGTTTTGAATTCTCTTTCCAAATTTAGAACCTATACAGTGTTCAACTTCACAGGTTTGGTTAGTAAAGGGACAGCATGCAAATGGTATTAGGATACTGCACTTCATTGGCTGTGCAAGGAAATACAGAAATACATAGTGGGAAGCAATAAGAAAAATGGAGCTTAAATCAACCTACTTAAACAATTAGATAATGATAATTTGAATGAGTCCATTGATATGAAACACATTAAAATCTTGAACTTGAGGAAAAGGATGTATATTTGTAACAAAAAAAAGAAAAGAAGGGAAACACTGTTTAAACAGAAACAAAGAAGCAACAGGCTTAGCTACAAGTGAAATTGGGATGACAGCCTATAGTCAAAGTCCCATCTTGACTCTTTCCATATCTCAATAACATAAATACATAGATGGTAGCAAGCTGTGTCAAGGCTAAATGATTTTCAAACAAATAAAAAATGAAATCAAAGACTGTAGGGATCTTTGGTTGCCCTTTCCTTCTACTGAACCTTGTAGAAGAAAAGCAGTATATACAGCTGTAAAACACCAGTCAGAAAAATTTGATCAGAGGGCCTCAACACATTTATGCAAAAACAATTTGACTTTGAAAAATACAATTCCCATATAACTTTTGCTCTATATAAAAGTAATTGAAACTTCTTAAAACAACAATGAAGGCAACAGATGATATAATAATTAAAATATTCAAGCAAAACAGGAAATGTCTATAAACAAATTTTATCATAACCATATGTAGGTTTTAAACAAAAAGGAGCGTAATAACGTTGAACAAATAGCAACTCAGCAGGATCAAATCACTGAATCTATTGTCTTACAATAACAGGGACCTGAAGCAAGAAATGTAATTCAATAATGATTTTTTCAAAAGCACAACCCTACCTTAGTATAATAATAAGAAAACATAACTTAGAAAAAGCACTGACACTCTACCAGCACAGTTATTGGAAAGATGGTCAGTAAAACACCACTCAATTTCCACTTTACAATAGAACCAGTGTCAGTTGTCAGTATATCTAAAATACATCTGAAAGCAAAGGCATGCTTTGCTTCAACAGTTTGTTTAAAATTACATTAAAAACAAAGTTTTTCATTCACTAACTTGGACTGAAGTATGGGCCCGAATTGCATGCAGGTTAATTAATTGTTCATTCCCAAGGAGCCTTGCAATCAATCACAAATGTGACAAATTGTTTGAAGCAAAATACAACCATGACCAAACATCAGTTAATACCAAAACCATTGCCACAAAAAATTGCATCATCTTTTTTTTTGAAAATCATTACAGCATATGTTTTACTTTATCATTGAAGTAACTCAAGAACACCGAACGATAATAAAAAATGTCTTACAACAAATTATGAAAGAAAGGAGAAGACATTTTCGAGCTTCTAATAGCGGAATATTAGTTTTAGACATGGAGAAGTAAAAACAGAGGAACAAATCTCCAGTAAAGTAATCCAAAATTGTAAAAATATTGTGAATATTGATTACACACTCAACAAAAACTGATAAGATGTCAACTAATTAGATTAGAAAGAAGAACCATCCATTATTAGGGAAATAAAACATAGGTACAAATAGAACTGCTGTGTCAACAGCAATATTTTAAAAAAAAAATACATAAAAAAATCATGACACAGAAAGTGCAATGCAGGGCTCATTACATCCAGTGTTCATAAAATACTCAAAGAGTACCATTTTCAAAAACAAAAAGAAAGAACATTAGAAAAACTCTTCAAACAAAACACTTAAGCAAAGCACTTACTTAAGAACCACTGCACATCGATCCATGAGTAAAAACTATGAACATTAGAGCAAAGTGGAGTAACATTTCCATGCAGATGGACAGCATTCCATTTTCAGCAGCAGCATCATCAGACAAAAAGATCTCATAAACCTGCTATCTTGTGACAGAAATGTGACAGAAATTGGAATACAACTAGAAAAGATTTTATAGAATAAAAGCAACTTTTTTCACAACAGAAGTGCAGAAGTGTGACAAAAGCACTGCTTAAGTACACAACACAAAGTGAACCTAATCAAATGGTTGAATGAATAAGGAAAAGGACTACATTTAGAAAACATCAAGTTTGAGTTCCGTGTGGTTTTTGCTAACACAACAGTTAATACACAGAAGCTATCAATGAATATGTAGTTTTTAACTTTCTTCACATCCTAACAAAGAAATTATTTAGTCCTCTTACAGCTTTTTCAGCCTTATCTGCTTTCTTAACTAAAGAAAAATTGGTAAACCAACAAGGCTTTAGCTTGTAAGACATTAGCCAGTCTCACAAAATCTCTTACTTAGGATACGAAAAATTCTATACTTTTAACTCACAGCCATCTTGAATTTAGAGGGAAAAAATCTACGAAAATTACAAAGCACATGTAAGATTGGCAAATAATACACATCAAAAAACTAATGTAATACAAAGTAGAGATAATTTATAAGGTTTAGAGTTTTGGTACTTTTGGGAGAAAGATATTTCTATCTTAAAATGGATAAGATAATGAATTAAAAATAGATTCAATAATAAAGACTGAGAAAAATGAATAAGAAACACAGGAACACGTGAAATTCATCTAACCCCAGGGGAAACTTTTGAAGGTGAGTAAGCTTCAAGCACAAATTCATATCTCTGTATGGATAGATAATAGATGATGAGAATTTCATAATCAGGTAACTTACTTGCTCATGAAGCAAGAGAAGACTAAAATAAAATACTCCATAAAATAAAAGGAGAATGTACTTTGTGCATGTTCAGGCAAAAGGCTGGAAAAACTTGAGTATCCACGAAGGATAATAAAGAGCTCGCTATATTTTACCAAGATGAAGGTGTTTGAAAGTTTCATCATAACTGTATAAGCCACAAAAAAACAAATGTAGAATCATGGTCAATTGGTTAAAAAAAACTAAAAACTCTCAAAAGAAGTTGAAGCATAGGAGCTAACAAAAAAAAAAAAAAATTATCAAAAAAGAAAAATGTTCATTTGATCTGCATATATATAACCTGTGATGTATCCACAGCCTAAAATAATCTGACAAAATGAAAAAAAGAAGAAAGAGAAGTTGGAGCAGGAGGTGATATCTATATGTTTAGCCTACATCTAGAAAAGAACTGTCATTACTGAAGAAGATTAGGACATCGAGCTGCAAGGGAGGCGAGGGGAGCCCATCTGTGTCAGCACCCGGTCAAGCCACTGAAGAGGTCCATTGAGGTGCAATTCAATCCAGCAGGGAGTTGAGGTGACCGTTTGTCGCCTGAATAACAAAACCATACTGTAGAGGAGTTCTAATTTACTTGAGTTCTTTTCTAACAATCAATTAGGATCTTTCTTACCGGTATTCTGAGCCCCATCCCTTCACAAAACTCATGCGAATTGTACACATCCGAGTCAGCTGATAAACAGCCTCAAAACCTTGTGAAACAGACTGCGATAGCAATGCAGCAAATTCCTGATTGTTGAAAATTTTGAGGTTGCATGCTGAAAAATGGAATAGATTTTAATGAATAATGACAATGACATATTGAAAATTATTTTAACATGGATAAAAAGTAGTTATGTAAAATTATTCAAGTTACCGGGCGGAATTTTGCAAACAGTAGCAGGATGCCAACCATATCGTTGATTGCAATTAGGGGATTGAACAAAAATGCTTGAGTCGCTCAAACATTCTGCAAAGACTTCTCCACCTATGTAGTAAAGTCTAACTCCTTTACCAATGTGACGCCGTGTCTGTTCTACCACTTGATTGCGGTTGACATTAGACAAAAGACCCAAGCAGAATCGTTCTGAATTGCTGGGATCTAGAAATTAGGAAGAGACACAAGTGACATATCTACATGAAGATGATATATGCTTGCATAATAAATTTTCAAAAAATGCTAAGGTTCTTACCAGTAAAACCATCAACAGTTACAGAAGGTTGTGAAGCATGAAAAGTCTCACCAACACGTGTATTGAGCTCATAATAGCTGATTGAGCACCAAAATGCAGGCTCGCAATACATTACTGGTTGGGTGTCAACTGGAGGGCTAAGGCGAGAGAGGCCTAAAAAAATCATAACAATTCAATTAGCCTCTAATGAGACAGTCAAAAGAGAATAAAAGCACTGATTGGGAATCTTGCACAATGAAGAGCATGTACTGTGAATACAGAGGCACTTACTCATACTCATGTTGTCGTTGTGGTCCATATTATCGCCATCTTCGCTCATGTACCCAGGAGGAGGGGTCTCAGTGGTAGGTAATGGGCGGGACTCCAGTGTGTTTGATGATGACCCCGTTAAGGGGCTGTACTGTGAGTGTGAATGAGGAGACAAGGAAATAGGTGATTCAGGCAGAACTGGAGACTGCCCTGAGTGGCCCAAACCAGTGGGGAAAGATGTGTTTTCTGGAACTGATGAGCTCAAATCGTCACACTGAATGGTGGCTGGAGGATATGGAGAATAATCCTCAGATATTGGCTGCCTTGGAACTAAAATGGCAGGTAAAGCTGAAAAAAATAAAAAGTGAAAAGACTCAAAAATTTTAATGTAACAAGAGGTTGATCGAAAAATGTAGACATACCTGGACTTTCAATGCGCTGATAATGGTATGGATTGACACAAACGTCGTCTCTCTTCAAGTTAAAGGCAAACTGACAAGATTCTATAGAGCGCAATTCGTGGTGGGATTGTAAATCAGGCCAGCGCCACAGACGACAGTAAATTACGTGAGGGAGACCTTTCCGATGAGGCTGTAGGCGACTATGGTAAAAGAATAAAATAACAATATGTAGTAGAAATATGTTACAATCCTATAAATTTGACAATACAATTCAAGTGGTTATACCTGGTTCCTGCGTCCCCTGGCCGATCAGCTCGGAAACTAGACAAAAATAAATAAAGTACTTAAACATTTGAAGGCTTTAAAATAAACAAGCAGCAGTAAGTGTTAAACACAGTGCAGACGCATAGGAAGAAAATTAATTCACTTGTAATACACTACAATTTGCTCCTCAGATTAATACGTAAAATATAAATCGCAAATAACTTTTTTAAAATATGGAAAAGTGGAAAGGTATTGACAAGTGAACAAAGCTGAGAAATTTGGCATGCCTATGGGTTTTCTTCAAAGTGTTACAACGCACGAATTTTTTTTCAGAACCGATATTACCACAAGCAATAATACATATTTGCCTCAAGAAAACATCCACGGTTCCCGGGGTCCCATCTCCCCCCCTACCCTGGTAGGAGAGCTGAAGCAAGCACCGATGTCCCTACCGGCCCGGCTAACCAAATAGTATACATACCTCGGAAAAAGAATGCACTTGGTGGTGGGATCTTGTGTACTGATTGCTTTTTCAAGCTCCTCCAAGCCTCCACCCTTCTTGAGCTTCTTCACAAGACTTTTGACAGCTTTTTCACAGTACTGATCCTCACCCTCGCCTTTCTTCCAGCCCAATAGCCGTTTCACAACTGGGTGAGAAAAGAGGGGCATAGACGTCATATCTACATTGATTGTTCATCCAAATGATATTTTGTGACGGCGTACGTCCGATCTCAGAACGTTTCATTAGTTGCACTTCAGAACATTCCTCAACGCAAAATAACAACAGGCACATTACTAGACGACACTTCCCATATCCGACATGTTGGCCCAAGCTATGGAGACGACGGGAATGGAATGGATATACCGAGGCGCTGCAAGAAATAGTGCAAACTGAAACGTTTGTATTGCTGGTACAATTGGGTTCAGCTTCCCTTTTCCGAGAAAATTTACGACTGCCCCAAATTATTATGTTCATTTTCTACATCAGTACATTTTTGGTTGAATAAATTATACGTATTGGGAAAGTGGAAAACAAAGGGGAAATGTATGCTTAATGAATGAATATGCGGCCGACGTATTACTCCGCAATATTTGTTGTCAGCAAAATCCAAAACACGGGCGAGTGCACATCATTTGTGGAATAGAAAGCTGCCCTAAAGCCACATGCGTGATTATAAGCGATGATGATGCGAAGATACCCTTGATTTCGGCTGTGTATGGCAGTCTTTTACTCGACGGTAATTGTCACATTCAAGTTTTGTACCCTTCTATCTAGTTAAAAACATTTGGCTGTCTGCATGTATTGTAGCTACTGCTACAACAAACAGGAGCGGTTGATAAACCGGGTAAATGCTTTTGCAACCTTGTGCAGCCTTTCTTGTCTGATTTCACCGTTAATTGTAGTTTGTATTCCTTCTATAATTGCAGATCGAAAAGTCCCACTTTTTGCTGCCGCAATGACATTTGCATCTGTCGCTGCATAGAACGAAATCATAAGAGAAGAGGTTATGCTTCTCACTAACAAAATGGAAAACAAGACATCTGGATCGTATGTCAGAAAGAAGCGAAAGTATGGGAAGCTTTCCCTCGACCAGAAAGTTCAAATCATTCGGGCTGCCGAAATGGGCTATTCTCAACGTACTCTTGCCTCCCAGTACAACTGTGGCAAGACTCAGGTTCATTTACTAGTGACTCAAAAGGATCTTTGGCTCTCTAAATGGGAACGGACTCGAAAAGGAGGAGGCTGGGCCAGGGTTCGGGGTGCTCCATCATTATCAGAAATCAACAGTCTGGTGTGGGATTTCTACAAGAAAGCCACTATTCATGAAATTGACATTACTCCGAGTATGCTTTTGGAGAGAGCAAAGCAAGTTGCCCAATCTCTTAACATGAGTAACTTCGATGTTGACTATGAATGGCTAGAAAAGTTTAAGAATGAGTTCAATGTAAATCTCCCTTCACTCTTTGAAGTTGACAGCTCTTCAGGTGATGTCCAAGATGAACCTGCTGATCCTTTGTTATCGGGATATGAAAAATGTGATGTGTATTATATTGGCATTGCAGAACTATATCATCGTACCCTTCCGTGCATAGGACAAAAAAGCCAGGATCATGTAACCACATGCTTTTGTGTTAGTGCCTCTGGAGACAAGGATATTATCGGACTTGTTTTCTGTGAAAACGCTTGTGTGGAGGGAGAATTGTGGAATGTCAATGTACCATGCTTCTCAAGTCCAATGGGACAAGTCACACCTGAAGTTTATCAACATTCACTTGACGTATTCAATGAAAAGATGCATCAATCTAATCGAAAAATTCTATTATATCTGGATGAAAACCAATTTCCATCTAACATAGACAAGACCATGTCTAATATTGAAATTCGACAAAGTCCATGGAATTTTAATGTTCAAGAGGTCATTAATAATTACAGACTTTTATACTGCCTCAGACTAATGACTTCACTCGCAGCCTCTAGTCTTGATCAGTGGAATTCATTAGGGCATAAGGTAAAATCCTTGCCAATGTCAAAAGTAATGAAAATAGTACAATCTGCTTGGAAGCAAGTTTCATCTAAATTAATTGAACTTAGTTTTTTATGCAAGGCAATTGCAACTGAGCGAGATACACAGTGTCAAGAAATCAATAATAAACTATTGGATGAAATCCAGAAGCTAGTAATATTGTTTAAATGTTCCAGCGACAATGTAGACGCCTCCCTTGTGAAGAATGTTTCGACAATTGCAGAAGAAATATTTTGCCACGAATCACCAGAAATTAGTAGCAAGGAAGGTGAAGATGATGAGCAGCCTGTGGATTTAGACCAGGACCATGATATTGTACTTGATGAAGATCAAGACATAGTGCCTCCCATGCCAACAAAAAGTGAAGTGATCCCTACTATAATAAAGTTGGAGATGTTTATCCAGGCAATGTCAGAAAGTGAGAAAAGGCAAGAGGCTTTGAACCTTTTGGACAAGTTAGAAAGAACAGTGCAAGAACTGTTGATATCTGAGCAGGCTGAAGGGAATTTGAACCTTCTTTTGTAATGACCAATAAAAATAAAAATATTTATTGTTCTTTTGTATTTTTTTCTAATCTTCTGTTGAATGAAATAAATTGAACAAAGCAATGCTTATTTCCACAGTGCAACTTATTGTTTCTTTTCTTTCTTCAACAATAGTTCTTTTAATCGAGTATCCATGGAAACTCACCCTTTTAATTTCATCATGGCTCTCCAGGGTAAGCCTCAACTGAAAAAATTGTTCCAAAGAGAATTTGTCCGTACAATTCAGATAGCAAGTGCAGTGTCACTAGCAGTAGCATATGGTTTAAAGAAGCGTATGGATATCCGCATGGAGGAGGTGAAAAAGTATCTATGGTATAAAATGTGCTTGACCATTAGTGGCATAGTCGATTTTAGTTAAAATTTTAAATAATGTAGCTGCTATAACATTCTTGTCCTCCAGGAATTTAGATCATGAAGCAGTCAGAGCAGAGCTCATAGCTAATGGGTATATTATGGCAACTCAGCATGATAAGTGATCAGAATAATATTTATTTTATTATATTAAATTTGAAATATGCTGGACAAATTGGTGAGAGCTACAGTAATTCCAGGTATCTGCAATACAGCATGTGAGCACAAGAGGGAAAACACAATGCAGAACAATAACTTGAATGGATTACTAACAGCTTAAAATTCTTAACGCTTAAGATCATCTGCTTTCTCATTTGTCCAGTCGTACAGAGCCTTTGATTTATCCTTGGGGGGAACACTCCAGAAGAAGCCCAAATCCCGCAGTCGCTCAAATTCTTTCTGGGGGTTTGACTCCCTGTTGGTAAAATAAATAATTAATGGCCAATATGATATATGTTTCACGAATAAAGGAAGGTTCATTGAATATACTTACGCCATGATCTTGTCTCTCCTGTTGCTGTGTTTAACCAGAACTAGATAATAATAGCCAACAGCGGAAATTGCACCACCGAGAGAGGAATAGAGGAAAGTTTTGTTAAGGTGGTCATTGAAATGGCCCCGAAGTTTGGGCTTGGCCAAACGTGCAACTGCGCCAGCAGACATCTGAAATGGAAGATAATAAAGAGTTAACAGGGCTCCAGCTAGAGAAACAAGGTAATTTTGAAAAATTTAATTAATGATACAGTTAGCTCGTACATATACAGTGAGTAGGAATAACAGTAGTTTGACACCAAGGTCGACCGTAGAGGGCTTTGAGGTTATGAAGGGACAGATTCATGGGCCAGTAGATATGAGGTATTGAGTTATATTTAAAGATAATTAAATCTATTGAAAATTTTGAGACATGGAGATAGGCATCTAGATATTAACTATTATCTAAATATTACTGAACAAGTTGAATAGCAACTGCTATACCAGATTACTAAAGACGACACACATCCAATAGAATTTATACATTCAGCAACGCAAAGTGTTGCCGATAAGTAAAAGCGCCATATATACGTGAGTAAGATATTTCAAGAGTCTTACCTTGTAGGTTCAGGAGATAACTCGGCTGAATTACCTTTTAACTGCTTCGGACACTGCAATCTGCAATTTTCTCACGACACGATCCAGAATCAGATCAGCCTAGCAGACGATGTGACCCAACGGAAGAGGGAAGAGGTCAACATGGCAACGTCGCAATTGAGTTGTCGAGAGGAAGAGAACTAGAACTATAAACAGACTAGAACCGCCGTATCAATACGCATAAGACACTAAGCAGAGGTAATTATCTGCAATAAGTTAAAATAAAGCGTTTCTTACTTTACTGTGAAATCTTGCACTTTCGCGGGAAGCAGTGGAGTTAGGACAGCGTTGCCACGTTTAACTGATTTAAAGTATGAGAAATATAGCCACCAACCCCCTTCCCCTTCCTCCTCCCCTCACTTTTGATTATTTGTAAAATTATGTTCAACATATTTTAATTTGGAAAAGAGTTTGCTGTGGATGAAACACTAATCAACCCCCCCCCCCAGAAAAAAATATTATTTTCCCCCTAGAAATCCTTTGAATTTCTTTAATTGCAAAACCAGAACATTGGTCTATTGGCTGCAAAAACATATCGTTCCCACTGCCACCACATTGACGCTTCCCAAGTTGCATTGTGGGTCGTGGAGGGGTTGAAGAAACGCAGCGGTTTTCCAAATATCGTTATTTCTTTTATTATTATGTAAGTAAAGTATGATATTTCGAATATTCTTCATGAATACCTTTCGTTTTTGATTTCTCGCGATTTATTCTAGTCACTATTTTGTGTTAAGTACAGAGAACTTGCATTACAAAGCTTAGATCAGTTGAGGAGGGAAAGATGTTGTTGCATGGCGTAGGCCACAGCACTTGCAAAATAGACGGCAGACTGTGTTTATGTAGCTCATAACATCTTATTTAGATGTATATTTTTTTCAAATTTGATAGAATTTTAACCACATTCTAGAAGTGCATTCAAATCAAACTTTCATCTTTATTCTTCTCTATTCTATTACGTTTCAAAATAAACTTATTTGCCTTTGCCAAGTAAGTTTGGATTAAACTTGTTGGTTGTTTTTATTAATAGTTTATTTTTTACCAATTTTACACTTAGTTATAAATACTTTATTTTTTCTGAGAACATTGATGTTGTTTCCTGTTTTGAATTTGTGGAAGAATGTGTAGGCATGTGCATTTCCAATTTAATTTTTTTCGTCATCTGGTAGTGATGGTTGAAGGCTGTCTTCAGTCATTCATTTCATTTCGGTCAGCTTTTAAGGTTAACTTACCTCGGTCTTAAGTAATAGGTAATTTCATTGATCTGTTACTTTTTAAGTCTTTGATGGAGGTCAATTTATTAGAGCTGTGGAAGTGCATTAATGTTTATACAAAGTTAGCAAGCATCATATTCAATATGTGTCCCTGCTCCTGTGGACTGAGCTATGGGCAACTTCACCCTATAGAAGAAGATGAGGAAGATCGTGCAGGAATGTAACTAAACGACATTTGTTTACACCTGGTCGTCTGTTCTTGACCTATCACAGTTCATTTTCTATGTTCCTGATTAATCTTCCTGCTCTTCTTCTTTAGAGTGAAGATGTCCAAATTTTTATTTAATGCACTCACTCTAATTTATCATCCACAGCAAGTTTTTAACATTTTAAAACTAAATAGACTTTTCTTCTTCTTCTTCTTTTTAAAATAAAATCCGTGAAGTAACAGTGTTTTTATATCTTTTTCACTCTTCCATTTTTATGTTCCAATGTTAAATAGCTTAAATGATAAATGGCTAATTTTTGTCCAACATTCTGCTTGTGAAGGAGGTCGTTTATTTTAAACTTACATATCCAAATGTATTTATTTTTCTGTCTAGGATCCAACTATTTTAAGAAAAAATGTGTGACCAGACGGAGGTGCAATATCTTCCAGGGGAGGTAGTGTGGGTAAAGCTCCGAGCATTGTGGTGGCCGGGACTTGTGCAAGACTATGATGTCTTACCTGAAGAAATCACATGTTCTCTTCGGAAACGACCCATTGCAACTGTTAAGTTTTTCCAGGAAGACAGTTAGTAAGTATTATCTTACAGGTTTCCTGCATAATTTTAAACTAGCCATAATGCTAATCAAATAATTCTTTTATTTTGCAGTGAGTATGTTCATAAATTGGACTTAATTTACCATTACAACTGTAGCAGAAAACATGAATTCATCAAGAAAGGTCTTGGTAAGTACTCTCATAATATATAGGTCTTAACTCCCTATTTTTCATCAGTACACTAATTGAATGAAACCTTGGTATTTCCATAGATCTTTGTCGGAAGAAAACAGCTGATCGGCCTGCTACCATGGACTTTTTCCCCATGGACATTGTAACTGCTGAGGAGTTAACTCATGGTGACCCCAACATTTTGCAAGATGAGGCCTTCAAACCTGAAGAAAAGCCTAAGTACACTTCTCTTTTTGGGAGTGAGAAAAAGAAATTTGGTAAGAAAAAGGGTAAAGAAGATTCACCACTAAAAGACAAAGTAGCTCGTCGTAAAAAATTAACATCCAAATTGCAAGCGATGGGCTGGCTGAGTAGAGGAATAACAGCAAATATTATCTACCCATCTCCTGACATACCGAGAATGGTCACACACCGACGGTTCTTGAACAAAGTTCGAAACCCTGATGCTAAATCTGATTATGAAGTTCGTATAAGGGAACAAAAATGTGAGGATGACCTACAGTTGGAGAAGTCTTATGAATGTGTATTGTGTGGCTACGCGACTGGTCGTTTAAATGTTATAGTCTTACACTTCAACAATACACATTCTCTCAAAACGAAGAATATTTTCCCTACACCAAGCATATTGAAAGGTGGCTCTTTCCGTAATCCTCTTTTGAAATTAAAAACAGAGCACAGAAAATCAGACTCTGGGAAATCAAGCATTCTTCCTAAAAAACGAGCATCATTTAAAAGCAAAGTTGAGAAAGTGAAAGTTGTGGAAAGTGAAGGAGATTCATCAGAAAGTGAAATTGTGAAGCCCGCTCCTGTAAAGAAGGAGAAGGGCAAGCCAGGAAGGAAAAGGAAAATAAAGCCAGAAGAAAAGGATAACACAGAAGTAGTCAAGGAGGTTGTCAAAAAACCTAAAGTCTTAGACTCCTTACTTGCAGATTGGGAAGAAGATGCTGAGCAAGAAGATGACGACTCTGAGAAGAGGCAGGATGATGAAGATGACAATGCAAGTGACGTGAATGCCTCTATCGATGATGACATGGCAAGTGCCAAAGACGAATCATCACTTGCTGAAGATGCTTCATCTGCTTCCAAATTGAAAGAAGTTTTTGAGTTTGACCCAGATGAAGACGACAATATTGACTTTGACCTTACTCCAAATGTGAAAGGTTTTGGTAGGAGGATACCGAGAGTTATTGATAGTTCAAAAGATAAAAAACGGGGAGCTGTCGATAAAAAGGTCAACAAAGGTAAAGGTACCAAGAAGATTGAAGAGGATGAAGACGAATTTGAAACCTTATTGGCTGAAACATCAATGCCTTCTCTTCCCTCTGTTCCCAAAGCGAGCACCTTCTCTTTGGACACTGATGAAGAGCTGAACCCAACATTGGATAAATGTCAGGGTGAAACAAGTTCTAAGTCTATCTTGAAAGAGCAGAATGAAACTGAAGTTACAAAAGAAGAAGAAGGAAAAGAACAGAAGTCAAAAAACTCAGATCCTGAGGTGGATTTGGCTGTGGACTCGGGAAATCCACCTCAGGCTCATGAAGAAAAAATCACAGCCAAGGTTACAGTTGAAACAGTTCCTGAACTGGCCATAACAAGCCCCGAACATAATGAGGACAGATTACTTTCTGGTGATGAATCACTTAAAAATGAAAGCAAGCCTGGTCAATCAACTGGTGGTGGAGATCATACCTATGTTAGCGGAGGTAGCACTCGGAAGAGAAGACGTTCACTCCTTCCTCTTGATAAAGGTGAGAGCAGACTTGATATTATGACCATGCCTGTTGTTATGGATGATGAATTTCCTGTCGAAGAGTCACCTCGAGTGCACAAACAACCAGTTTTACCTCGGGATGCTGGTCAACCAACTCCACGCAGAGTTGGTCGCCCCCCCAAAAGAGGTGGTGGGGCGCGCAGAGGTGGGAAAGGGATGAAAAGCCCTCCTCCTTTAAAAAGTCCAAAGAGTCCTCCTGCCCCTCAGAGCTCCAAGAGCCCATCACATCATTTAAGTTCAAAGAGTCCTCCACCAATTAGAGGCTCAAAGAGCCCTTCGCCTCAAGCTATGAGCCCACCACGTTACCCAGGTCCAAAGAGTCCGCCCGGTGCTCAAGGTGCAAAGAGTCCACAGCCTCATCGAAGCCCAAAGAGCCCAGCTGCAGAACAAACTCCCAAAAGTCCAGAACGAACTCCGAAAAGTCCTTCAAATCGTCAGAGCTCAAAAAGTCCTTCCATCCAGCAGAGTCCCAAGGCACTAGCTTCTATAGTTTCCAAGAGCCCTGTGCGTAGCCCGGACACTCAAGGCCCCAAAAGTCCTCTCCATCAAAGTCCAAAGAGTCCAAGGAGCCCTCAGCCGTACCAATCTCCAAGTCATCAAGGACCAAAAAGTCCTCAGGGATTTCTTAGTCCTAAGAGCCCGCCATTGTCTCCACCTGCTTTATTAAGCCCAAAGAGCCCAAAAGCTTCAGAAATGAAGACAATCAAAAGCCCACCTCAGAGCCCTCTTAGAACAACCACTGATTTACCAAGTCCTCCTGCACTTACCAGCATAAAAAGTACAGTCAAGAGTCCTCAAGTGTCTCCTTCCTCACAGTCTATTGTGGTTTCTACTAATTCACCTATTAAAAGTCCTGCTGGCAAAGTTCTCACTGCTGTGGGCAAAGGGAGTGCCGTCCTGAAAAAAGTTGTCACTTCTAATGCGGTAATTGTGCAGTCCAAGCCTGATTTACAGCCTGAAGCATGCGGTTTAGGAAAAATAATAGCTTCCTCACCTTCATCTACAACTTCTAGCTCATCTGGTACTGTGAAGACAATCAAAGTAGCAGTGTCTGGGACGCCAGGATCATCCCCAATGGTTGTGGGTAAAGTGGGAACTCCTGGAACTCCAGGAACTCGTAAAGTTATGATAGTTAAAGGGAAGGGTGGAACTCAACAAATGCTCCTTCCTACTGAGGCATCCCAGCAACTTCTTAACAATATTGGATCAGGGAAGAAGATTATGGTTATAACCAAAGGAGCATCTGGACAACAGAAGATAATGTTGACCACTCAGCAGCAGAAGCTTTTGACAAGTGGTACCTCATCAGGACAGATTGTCACCTCAAAGGGGACTGTTCTTTCATCAGTTGCAAAACTAGTTTCAACAAAACCCTCTACTTCTAGAGCTAGTGGCATGGAACTAAGTACTGAACCGCCTGCTCTTGTTAAAACTGATAGTAAAAAAACGTACAAGATTATTACATCCCCTCAATCAAAAGGTAATATTTTACTTAATACATCAGGAGGTCAAATTCTTCTCCCTGTAAGCAGCATAGCAGCATCAGGATCTGGAGTAACAACAACTAGTGGATCCAAACAGTTCATTTTACCTGTTGGGGCCAAGAATATGAAATTGTTAAATGCTGTTAGTGGCACTGGTCAGAAAGTTATTCTCCAAATGAAGAGCTCTCCAGCTAAAGTTGGCACTGCTGGTTCAACAAAGACCATTCAGCCAATTGTCCCCAAAACTATGCAATCCATTTCACCCAAGACCATTCAAGCTATCTCGCCTAAAGGTGTTCAGTCCATTACATCTAAGACTGTGCAGCCAATTACGCCCAAGACAGTTCAGCCTATAACACCCAAAGGTAGTCAGCCTGTGAAAGTGACTAAAATTGCAACCATGATACAACCTGTACCACAGTTGACTCCTATTGGAGCTCCGAAGACACCCAGGCCTCAAAAACAAATCAAGACAGTTGTGGCCAAACAAGTTAAGGGTACAGCTTCTCCTAAATCACCCAGAAAGAGTACTGTGCTACCTAAAGCTTCCATAGCTTCATCAAGCTCTTCAACCGTAGTACTACCATCAACAACCCCACTAAAACGCAATAGTGGAATTGTACCAAATCCTACCTTGAAACCCATTGTACCACAAATGAAGATGAGTAAGAAGGTGTCTCTGGCTGCAAAGCCACCTGCTGTGGATTCGATGCCTGGCTCTTCAATGCCAGGAACTGTTCAAGTGGTGTCAGGAAGTGTTCCTGGACTTGAACAAATTCAAACTACACTTGTGCCATCTGTAGAAACAAGTAGCGGAGTGCCACTTCCAACTTCCACTCAGCAAATCGTTGCTGTGCCCACTGAAGATGGAGGTCAGGTGATGTACCTAATTGACAACAATCAATTAGGTTCTCTCATTAATTTAGATGGTGCAAATCCTGGAAATCTTCAGAATATTATTTTAACTTTTGACAATATGGGACAACCTGTGTCAAGTGCAGCCTCAGATTTTACTTTTTCTACTCCTAGCTCAGGTCAAGATATATTGGCTGAAGCACTTGCAAATACACAAGTTCTCCAGTCGGAGACATCTGGGGCAGAGTTGGGTCTTGATACCTCAGGACTACTCTCTTCACATGCTAGTAGTTCTGTGTATCAACCTACTCTCTCACATGGTGTTCTAGAAACATCGCTTACGTTAAATCAGCCCATTATGACACCTTTAGAAGATCTGTCTGCAGTCAGCACACTGCAGCCCCCACCAACATCTGGGGCAGCTGCATGTGTTGATTTACCCTCCACTATCACAGTACCTGACATCACCATATCGACATCATCATACTCTTCTCTTCCTATTCCATCGGCTACTATCCAAAGCACTGTATTCTCTGATGTCCAGCATGTCACTACATTTAGTACAGCAGCACCAACTGATGGGAATGTATTTATTGAAACGCCTTGCACAGAGGGTGAGCCATTCTTATCAACTGATGGTGTCTTTGAACAGTCATCAGAGGGAGCCTCAATGCCTTTGTTAGATGGTTAAGTTTGTAAGACTAAAATCTTGTAATCTTTATGATTACTGACTGACTGGTGCAAGTTAAGTGTAGAGGTGTGCCTCTGATGAATTCAGAGTAGAAGAACTGATCATTGTGGAAGGGAAATCATAATTCTTGGCAGCCGGAGCGGTTAAGATTTATGAGTTTTGGTTTCGCAGATATTTAGTAGTTAATTAGTTTTATACTCTTTCAATGATATGTCATTTAAAACATCTGTTTAAGAAATTAACACATCCTAATTTTTTTCCATATTTCAATAAATTTACTTTCCGTTAGTAGATTATTTTTCCATATTATTGTTGCTTAATTTGTCTTTGACTTTTACAGGAAAGATTTGTTGGTGTATTGTGTTCAATTTTGATTTTCTGAATTTGCTTATAATTTGTATTTTGAGTTTTATGCAAGGGGTTATCAAATAGTCTGCTAATGAAATATTTTCTAGTTTACCCAAAAGGTTGTTTTATTAGTCATTATTGTGTAAGATAATTGTCTTTGTTAAGGGAACAACAGAAAGCAGGCTCTTGATCACTCCGCTATATGACAGGAACAGTTAGGGATATTTTTATAGGATATGGTATGGTAACTCAATGCGATTGAAAATATGTCATGTCTGAGCAGGAAATTTGACAGGCTTGGTACGCTTGAATTCCACTTTTCATTTGTATTTTCAGATTCATATTGAGTAATTGTGACCTTCAGAATTACTGTGGAGTACATTTGATTATGTGGCGATGTGTATTTGAATGGCTTGCCTATGTTACCATGTATATATGTGTACATGTCTGAGGCTTACTCTCATTAAATACTATGAGTTCTTTTCTCCTGAGTTGTGAAAAAAGGTGTTTTATGATTTCATTGGTTGTATTTTTAGCTGTAGTTCTGAAGTTAGGCCTTTTAGGTTTGACTCAACCTAGGTAGAAATCACTTCATCACTAAATATTGGATTGACTTTCTTCACATATTATGTATAATTTGGTTGTTAATTTGCTGAAGTTACATGTGCTGGTGACTACGGGAACAAATGGTGGAAAGGCATTTTTGATTGACAGCTTAAGCCACTATTCTATCATCAAATCTGTGCACATATAGATGATGGTATTATTTCGCGCTAATTTTAAGGTATAAGAAGTTGTCTTTACTTTACTGTTCAGTTTTTTTTACCATCTCTATTTTTTTTAGTAGTTACTTAAAAGCTGTGTCCTGATACTATTTCACAATGTAGTAAGCACTAGGAATTTCTGCTCTCATTGCATTGACTTTTCTTTAATTCCAAATCAAAGAATAGATTTCTTTACAATTCTGAGGAGTTTGTTTGAATTTCATTATGTATCATATTTACATAAATTGTTTGTTCATATTTGTGAAGATGTAAATGTAAATAATATAAATTTGTGCATGTTTGTTGACCTTGTGGTTGATCATCTTAAGGCATTTCAAAGACAAAATGAAATGTTCATGTCTTGTGTGTAACTTTGCTACTAGGAATTGACATGAAAGTAGGCATGTAAATTATGGTGGATTGAACTAAATATCATAACTACATTTCCTGTCTGGACTTTGACCTGCTGTAAGAGGGTTTTTACCTCAAAATGTTTTCTTTCCCCTTGTACAAATTAAATATTGAAGGAAGTTTTGTTTCCTGATCAGTTAATTCTTAAAATGTTTAGCGACCACTACTTGAAGTTTGAAACTTGTCTTAAATAAATAAAGCAGAATTAAAAAAGGTCTTCTTGCCTTGTCCATTGAAGTTTTCATTTGGTGCTAACCTTAGTCCTTCTATAATTTGACAGATTTTGTTTGTTGTACAAACTAAGCACCAGATACTCAATTAAATTTTCTCTCTTTGTACAGATAGGTTGGAAATGTAAATGTGGATTTATAAATAAATGCATATGTATTTTCTTTTAAGTGTTTTCTGTAGTAAATTTTTATTTGTATTGTAGTTGATATACCCAAGTAATAAACTTTGAATCTATGGAAGTATTTTGTCATGTTACTTTCAATCCATCACTCATCTCTGGCAGAGTACCAATTATAAGAACAGCACAAAAAAAATCAAAACTTAATCAATAAGGCTTAGTTTTGTTTCTAAATTTACAAGAGCATATGAAAACATCGTGATCATGTTACATAAAATAATTATGATCTTATTTCAATTTATGGCATATTTTCCAAGCTACGAATTTTTATTTATAGGTTAATAGTTATCACTTAAGCTATTATGATCTTTGCTCAGTCTCTTAAGTACTTCATCATTGGTGTTCTTACATCACATAAACTGCTTTTCTAAAATGCTTTTTTCACTGACCGTCCCTGAACATAAACCTCTTTGATATTTCTTTCGGATCCACAGTACAAAAATTTCTGAAGCTGTTGTAAACTATCTAGTGTTTCAATATGAAGATCAGGATCTGGTACACTCACTAGCAAAGCGTCAAATTCTTTACCCACCGCAAAGTTCCCGACAATGTTATCCATGGCTAGAGCTAGAACAAACAGTTAGAGTTAGCTGCCAAAAGACCACTGTAAAACCACTGAAAGTAAAATGGTGGCCTGGAAAATTTTACCTTTGGCTCCTCCCATCGTGGCAAGGTAAAATACCTCTTGGTAGTTTAATGGTTTATAATTCTTCTTCGAGAATGACACATGAATAGAAGTATCAAGTGCTGCTCGGATGGCATCTAGAATACTAGGACTCGGACCACCGGATACATCTAGAGCAGAAGAACAAATGTTTACAAAATCTTACAAAATATAATAACGACAAAACAACTAAAGGAAAACGATTCGGTGACAGTGCATGACAATGGAATGGTGTTATGCTATGACTCAATTTGAACTGGCTGACGACGAGTACGAGATACAGGGTGGTCCACAGACCCCCTTCCTTTATTTTGCCTATAGTGTGCATGCGTGCGTGCGGGTTTGCCTACCAACGCTCCCTACAGCGCCGTGCGACTATGCGACCCACCAGCACGCCTGCAAGCGGTTCAGTATGAACAACATGAAGGAAGGGGTCTGTGCTGTGGACCTCCCTGCATGCTGCATGCCAGTGAAGTACCTGTTCCGAGTCCGACGGTGACTCCCGCATCCAGGAGCCTGCGCACGTCACACAGACCACTCCGCAAACACGTGTTGGACGTCGGGCAGTGCGCCACGGACGTCCCCCTCTCCGCCAGGACGCGGAGCTCGTCCTCGAGCAGGTGCACGCCGTGAGCCAGGACGGTCTGCGGACAGAGTCAATAGCGGGTGAGATTAACCAAGCCCCGATATGTGATGCGCTGCTGGAGTGTGGCCTGCTGCCGGTGCCGGTGCACGGCCCGTGACCTTGGACTCGCGCTGCTCTTCTCGCGGCTGACTCACTTTGGATGTAAGCAGGCCCGCCCGGTCGTACACTTCTGCGTAGTTGGCGCACTGCTGGTAGAGCCCCCGCACCGCTTCAATCTCACCCATGTTCTCCGAGATGTGGGTCTGCAACAAGAGCCGCGAGTGTCCTCATGAAGCGAAGGGCAAGCAACGAGGGATGAGGGACCTGCCATGCCGAGGACGGAGGACGCAGGACGCCCTCAGGCCCGGCACGTCGCTGTCAGACTAGATGCGGCGAGGATCACACACACTACTATTATCCATCCCGGGGCGAGTATGATAATAAGGCGACTGGAAGTTAATTGTCTCGACTACCGCCAAGAGTGATCGTGGCGGCAAGCCGATAAAAACAAAATCTGCCGATACGAGACGAGATGAGTGCGCGAGGTCTGCGGGGACGTGATCACCACTTACCTGGATGTGTAGGTTCCTGGACCTCGCCAGGTCGGCGAGCTTCTTCATGAGGTCCATGTCGCAGCTGATGGCAAACCGGGGCGTGACGACGGCTTGCACTAGCGGGCTCTGCGACACGGACATGCAAATAATTGTTTATTTTCGGTCCAGCTTGCTAGCCGACCTCCGTTACGTCACCGCCGCACACTCTGCAAGCAGTAGTGGCCACCTGCTGGACGACACCCGCGCTCACCTGCAGCTGCTGCAGCCTGTCCACGAAACTGATGGTGTCGTTGACGGACTGCTCCGTGGTCTCATTGTAGTCGGCCGGGTTGTTGACGTTCATGTTGACCTTGCCGATGAGGGCGCGCTGGCCGGCGCGCACGACGCTCCGCGCCAGCTGCAGCGAGCTCTCGGGGTGGATGGTGGCGAAGTAACAGGCCAGCGTGGTGCCCGCGCTGAGGCAGCGCCGCTGCGCGGGGGAAGGGTGATCAGTAAGACCGCCCAGTGGGAATTCCCTCCTCCTCCAGTTCGGGAAATGGGTTCGATACCGTTTCGACATCCTTTATTTCCATCACGAACCTTCCCCAGGGCCCCGTCCGCCCTCTCACACTTACCACGACGGCCTCGTACACTCGGGCTGCGAAATCCTGGTCCACGTAGCGCGCCTCGAGCGGGAAGGTGTAGGTCTGGAGCCAGTCCAGGAGGGTCTTGTCGTACCCGAGGCCCGCGTTGGGGAACTGGGGGGCGTGGACGTGAGCGTCGACGAAGCCCGGCAGCAGCATCTGGCCGGGGCGCAGCACCACGGGCGAGGACGCCACCCCGAACGACGAGCCGAGCGACACGGCGTCACGGCCGCGAAGAGCCTCCGCGAGGACGATCTGGGGAAGAGTGTCCGGAAGTGAGATTAAGAAGTTATGGCGATTTGCGACAGATGAGCGACCAAGCGCATCCCTCATACTCTTACCCCCGATCAATTTGTACTTTCCCTGTGTCGCATGCGAGCGTGGAAGGCTGGGCTCTCTTATTTCCGTCACAGTCCCAAGCGAGTAGGCAACCCGCTCACACACCTACCTCCTACATGCGGTACTACACTACATAATGTTGTAAAAGGGGGGGGGGG
>NW_026267146.1:3122681-3125589 GCF_000697945.3 Frankliniella occidentalis | reverse complement strand
AATAATATACGGATTGTGATTAAACTTTCCAAAAATTTCAAGTCTTCAATGCGCGACTATGCGCGGCGATTTGCAGTACAATCCATCAGTAAGTTGGCAAAAGCCCTACGCCCCATTGAACAATAATGTTCTTGGGTACAAGCTACAGCTTCCAAGGGCCGTGTGGATGTATATGGAGGCCCCTTTAGGAGCCCTGTAGGCCCTGCCGCGGACGCTAAGCTGACGCGCGCTTGAACTGTCGACAACGCCGTGGGGCTAGGCAACTTTTCCAACGTCACTGCCGTTCTGCAGTGTCGTGCGGCGGCAGCCGACCTGTCGGCCCCGAGATCAACTCTTTAGACAGTCCCCTACCAGAAGGACCTCCCCCCCCCACTATTTCCTCGCTCGTTCTCGTTCAGAACAGGGTCGACCCTGACGTCAGGGTGAATGACAACGCCTGCGGTGCGTCGGGTAGGCCCGCCCGCCAAGTGTCCGTGTGGAGATGATGGCCTACCCACAGTGCCTGAGCGACCCGCTCCAACCCACCCTGCAGCGAGACTACTACGTGCAACACTGTTGTATGCGGAAAGAGTTCGTCAGGCTTTTGGTTGGGTGCTTGTGACTTTGCGAAGGTAAGAAACTGCTGTTGTTATTTTCTTTTTGCTCTAGTTCGGCTTCGTAAATTATAGGTTTGTCAATATAGTGTCATAGAAACACCTCTGGCTATGCGTAGATGCGGAAGAACGCAAACGTGACAAGTCTCATTCACAAACTTATTTTCATAACCTCATTTTGAATTTATAACTATACCAAACTTTTTTTGTCATCCCTCTCCTCTTAGGCAAATTTAAATGCATGTTTAAAGTATCTCTTGTTTCACTTTTCTGAGGCTGTTGGTATTTGGTATTTTTAGTATACCTCACGTAATCCTCCATCGTCATGGGACTTGCAAATTTTTTGGAGGATCCATTCAATAAACTCTTTAAAATGCTTTGGTATGGTATGTAAAACATATTAATAAAATAGTTTCATTAATAGCTCCAAAGTTCAAACATGCATGCATGATGCATTTGCATTGCTGAACACTACGTTTTTCAACATGCTCAAATGAGCTGTGGCGTTTGGCTGTGGTCAACTCGCAAAATATGTTAAGAGAGTGCTCAAAATTGTACCATTAAACTTGAAAACAAATTTCATTGCTCAATTAAGACCAGCGTCTTTGCTTCTACTATGGTACTACTCATGTCTGTAGGTGTTATGTGTTCTGAGATGAAAGTACCAACGCAGTTTTAAGGGTGACACGACCGCACTGAAGACAGTACACATTCTTTGTACCAATAAAAAAAGGTGAAGTGGGCTGGCAAAGAATGATCAATAAAAGCCTCAAATGAAAAATTGATTGATATTTTTCATAAAGTTGGTGCAGTGAATGTACTAAATAAGACCATAGAGAAATTGTAGCCCTCCTCCTTTAACTTGTCACCCTCAACAAGCTCTAGTTCATGACCCTGATAGAGATACACAGGTAGCAGAGGCAAATAATTATACTTAATAAGTACAGTGAAGATGTTTTTAAAAAAGAAAAGAGCGCCAGTTTGCTCATGTTCAATCCTTAGGAAATAACTGTTTTTAATCTCAGATACAGTCCCCAAAATTTTGTGTTTTTCAAGGGGGATTCTAAATTTTAGTTCACGTTTAATGAGTTACCAGAAATAAATTTTGAAGCCTCTGAGATCCCCAAGGTCTTAAACCTTTCTGCTGCACTACTTGCAAAAGGGGATATATAGAGGAAACCATGAAGCAGGACTGGAAATGAGGCCTGCTTACAATTTTGCCAAGTTTATTTATTTTCATGAATTCTTACAAATATTGATTATGATTGTATAGGTTCAGATTTTTCTTGTATCTATTGGTTGATTTTGCCTTTTCCTCTGCTCAGAGACAGGCAAAAATATTCCAGTTTGTGCCAACTGCATGCTCTTTTTCTTATTAGTACTGGAAGGAATGGATAAAAATGTAAAACAAGGGAAACTATGAACACAAAATAAATTTTGTGCTAAGTAGGAAACTCGTTCTTTAACCAAACCAGGGTAGTTCTTCAAAATCAGTTCGTGCTTTTATCTCAGAGTAATGGGGGAGAAGTGTGTGACGAATAAAAGGTACATTTTAAACGCCCGCGCGCTCACTGTGAAGTAGTTACTATGTCCGCCCACAGGTGGCAGCATGGATGGCGCCGCCATAACCTCACGTACTCCTCCACCGTCACGGAACTTGCAATTTTTTAAAGGGGCATCAATTAAGTAAACTCGTTAAAATGCTTCGGTAGCGACTCAAAACATATTAATAAAACAGTTTCATTAACATCTCAGAAGTTCAAAGATGCATGCATGATACAGTTTCGTTGCTTAACACTACGTTTTTCAACATGCTCAAATAAGCTCTGGTCTGGGACTTAGAATGAAAACACGCAAAATGAGGTATTCCAGCGGTTAGAAGAACAAGAAGAAATTCCAATATGGCCGCCGCAGAACATAACAAACCATCAACTGTTTTCCCGAGCAGCCGCTCGCGCTCGGGAGCCCCAATAACCTACCTAATGCTATATCGCGTCTGTTGGAGTCAAATTTGGTATTGCTTGAATCGGAAGATTATTTTAAGTGTTCCCCTCTTTCTTCCGATCAAAATGATACCAAATTTGACTCAAATAGACGCAATGTAACGATGAGCGCAAAAGGCTGCTAGCAGCCGCTTCGAGAAAACAGTTGATGGTTTGTTATGTTCTGCGGCGGCCATATTGGAATTTCTTCTTTTTCTTCTAACCGCTGGAATACCTCATTTGTTAAGAGTGCTCAAAATTATGCTATTAAACCTGAAAAAAGGTTCGTTGCTTTAATTGAGACCAGCGTCTCCGCTCTACAGTGGTACTATT
>NW_026267146.1:3120876-3122086 GCF_000697945.3 Frankliniella occidentalis | reverse complement strand
ATTTGTTAAGAGTGCTCAAAATTATGCTATTAAACCTGAAAAAAGGTTCGTTGCTTTAATTGAGACCAGCGTCTCCGCTCTACAGTGGTACTATTGTCATGTCTGTAGGTGTTGTGTGTTCTGAGATGAAAACAGGAACAGGAAAAGCGTGACACCGCACTGAGAACAATACTCGTTCTTCCTACCACCACGAAGGTGAAGTGGGATGGTAAAGAACGAGTAAAAATAATGTGGAAACAGAGTTAAAATTGCATGAATATTTCTTATATTCATCCTGTGAACATTTGACGTTGAGTGGACATTGTTTGTCCTCGGCAGTGCTTTGAAGCATGGCACCTAAAACAACTGTGATGTCAAAGAGAAGAGTTGGTGTCACGTGATAGATGTGGACCAAAATTCTGTTTTTACCCTGTTGCAGGAAGACTGTCCAATAGTTGCATCTGTCCTTGACACAGGCTATGTGTTACCTGCATACTGAGTTGGCATCACAGCACACAGCATGAGAAATGGCCCTTTTTTTCTCATGATCACAGAAAAGAATCTGGTAAGTTTTGACTTTTGATGAAATTAACAGAAGATGCCAATACATTATGATAGATGTTTAGTAAAAGTCTATTTTAGTATTGTTCTTACTGTATTTGGAAGTTACTTGTAATTTCTTCTTTTATTTTATTTTTTAAATTTATATACACATTGAGTAAGACGAAAAAGTACGAAGTCTAATTTCTTTGAAAGTTTAGTTCTTTGCATTGACCATTTATCAAGTTGTCATTTCTAAATTGTTTTCTAAATTAAATTGCCATTTATTTGTTGCTTCTAAGCTTTATGACTTAATCCTAAAATACGTATGTAGTTGTGTGTCGATTTTAGTGGAGGGAAGTGAGAGAGGCAAATCATCAGAGAGTCAGTTACAGTAATGCTGTTATTTATTTCATTTGTCTGGTACAGTCGTAGTAGGAAGTGATGCTGCTTCTTGTCCAAAGGGATGTGCCTGGACTTGAAGCTCCACCTGTAACATAGAAAGTTCATTCGATGAGTTGGTGTCAAAGTGATACAGATGGACCAGAACACGTTTGAGTTGAACTCTGAGATGATTTGAATTTACTTATATTTTTTTCATTCTTTTTCAGGTATTCAGATTTGCCCAAAGTCACCAGCAGAAACAAGCCAGCTAATTGAGCAAGATGTACTCTCATAATGTAAATGATTT
>NW_026267146.1:3117942-3119822 GCF_000697945.3 Frankliniella occidentalis | reverse complement strand
CTCCAAGACCAATTCCAATCATTTCCAGCGATTTTTATTTTTTTTATTTTTGGCAAAATATACAAAGGCTATAGCCTTTGTGTTTTTAGCGAAAATTGATGGGTCCGGATTTCGACGGAAAAGTAGTCGAATCGACAGGGGTGAACCAGGGGACCACAAAACTACTTTTGGTTCCGCCAGAAACCACCCCTGTCCAGAAAAACTTGAGTTTTAAGGGGTGGTCTTTTGAATCTGGCGCGCGAGCCGGTCCGAGAAAAACACGCGTAACTCACGTAAAATGGCCCAGCGGCGTGAAATTTCGACGGAGATATTGAAAGAGGATGCTGTCGGGCACATCCCGACCATTTCCAGCGATTTTCAAATTTTTCATTTTTGGCCAAATTTACAAAGGCCTTTGTGTTTTTAGCGAAAATTGATGGGTCCGGATTTCGACGGAAAAGTAGTCAAATCGACAGAGGTGGCCCAGGGGACCACAAAACTACATTTGGTTCAGCTAGAAACCACCCCTTTCCAGAGAAACTTGAGTTTTGAGGGTGGTCTTTTGAATCTGGCGGTCAGCGTACGATGGGCTGCCTACCTCGCAGGCGAACCGGTCCAAAAACAGGCGTATCTAACTGAAAATGGCCCGGCGGTGTGAAACTTCGATGCAGAGATTGAAAAAGGATTCAGTCTGACCAATCCCAACTATTTCCAGCGATTTGAATTTTCGTCAGTTTTGGCCAAATTTACAAAGGCAAATCCGGATTTCGACGGGAAAGTAGTCGAATCGACAGGGGTGAACCAGCGAACCACAAAACTACTTTTGTTTCCACCAGAAACCACCCCTGTCCACAGAAACTTGAGTTTTATAAGAGCTGGTCTCTCTAACTAAGGGCGGGTCGGGTAGGATACCTAAGGCGCACTGGCTAAGAACTCTGCTGTAGTGGGTCAGCACCATGATATTTAGACAGAGCATGTGAAAAGGGAGTCTACCCCACCAATCCAAACCAATTCCAGCAATTTCCCAAATTGCCAAGATTTTTAAAAGACATTTTCAGTGATAACAAATCAGCCTGGATTTTGACAGAGGAGGATTTAAATCGACAACAAAGAACCAAGGCATCACAAAAAACATCAAAAACCACCCTTTGATGCACACGAAAGGAAGCTCCTCATAGTGTCTGTACAGAGACAAATTGGACCAGCGTTGGCCGTTACTGTCATGTCAACTCACCTATTCTTTTGGGTAAAATGACTCTATAGACTTCTCTTGGTCATATGTCAAGAACCTTTTCTGGGCCGAGTTCCTGCAATCATATTAAACGGTACTTTTAGTGCTCATCTACTATTAATTACATATAATTTACTCATACAATACACTTTTAAATGCCTCTTCCCCCCTGCGTCTCTAAATGACCATGGTCTTTCAAATAACTAATTTTGGCACTGGATTAAGCATCAAGTACGAAGGGGCAGCTGCAAATTATCAGCAACGGAAATTGATTGTTTGGGGGATTACGCAAATAGTACCACTCGGTTTGCACCCCAATCAGAAAGTAATAAAGTTTTCTGTTCCACGAGAATAATATAGATTAAAATACATGATATGTGATAAAAAACTGGCAGTTCACCCATTTGCCTAATAAGTAACCTACAACAGTATTTAACATACTGCATGGATTGGAGGAATGTACCCATTCACATCTTTTCAACAAAGCTGACAGTGAGCCAAGTTATTTAGATCACGGGCATCATTTACTCGGCCTCAAAAAATAACTTACAACTTAATTGTGCGTGGAAATAAGATTGAGCCACAGGAGAACACTAACCTCCTACAACAATAACCGCAATGGAACAATTCAATATTCCGGGCCGGAAACAATCAAGCACTATACCTTGCG
>NW_026267146.1:3116364-3117892 GCF_000697945.3 Frankliniella occidentalis | reverse complement strand
GGCGGGGGCGGGCGGGACGGAGAGGGAAGACAAGTAAAGTGAGCGCACATGCAACGGCGCGGCATCCGGCTAGAGTCGAAACCCGCGCCGCCAACGGATTGATCCGGTGCTTGGCTGCTGCGAGAGAAGGCGGCCAGACAAGGGGACCACGCCACACGCCGCCACGCCCCGCGCCGCGGCTGCATTCCTGGAGAAGAGGACCACCCTTCTCGGGGGGCTGGCCGGTGCGGCCGCGCGCCGCCCGCCCCGCGCCCGCGTGCGCCCGCCATGGCACTCGCGTGTGCTCCGCGCTATCTCGCGGCCGTTAAAAAGACGACGATGATACGCGAAGGCCACAACACACAGCAACAGTATCGCGACGCGGGGCACCCGAGCAAAAAGTCGACTAGGCTGAGGGGAGGGACCCGCGCTGGGGCGGCGGGGTACGGCGGGGCGAGGTTGGGCTTCCGGGGGGATGTAAACGCGGGCGCCCCGCGAGCTCACCTTGCGCGAAGAGGCTCCTCAGCGGCAGCAGCAGGTGGTGAGAGCAGAGCGTCTGCTCGGGGCCCCCTGTGAGGTGGGCGCCTGGTCGCCTAGTGCCGGGGCCGCGCTCGCCACGCACGTCGCGCTGCCGGGCCGCTGTGGCTGCCGGTGGCTGCTGTAGGCTGCCGCTCTGTACAGCACTCCTCGTTCCCTCCGTCTCGCGGCGGCCGCGGCGGCAGGACTGTCTGCCGGCCGCACTCGGAGTCGGTGAGGGCGCCGAGCCCGCGGCGGTCGGGGGCCGGTCGGACCGCGGGCAGGACGCGGCTCGCGAGGGACTCTAGCGAGGGCGGCCGGGGCGAAAGTGTCGTGTCAGTAGCGGAGCTCGTATTCGTCTTCCCGGAGCCGCTCGCGAGGCCGCAGTGCGCGCGTCCGCCGGCACAGCTCTGCCGCCATTCGCGGCCGCGACAAACCCACGGAGACAAAACCGCGGTTCGCGGGCCGCGGCGCGGACGCGCGGCTGAGGCGGCACTTCCACGCTCGGGGCGAGGAGTGCTCCAGCTATGCGACATGCAACACACTGGGACAAATGACCACAGCAGCATTCTGGCCTGGCACGGATTCTGGGACTGGGTGAAGCCGGTTAAGCAGATGATGCACAGGTTGCGGATGCGTCCCATTCCCACTGCCGTCGCCACGGGCAGTTAATACGTAACGCGTGCTGGGTTCGGTTCGGCTGTGTGAATTGCGAGGCCGAGTCGCGGTCGGGTCCACACACGATGTGTGACGCGCTCGGGCGAGCCTTCGATAGTCGACGATTGTGGTGGGGACGATTGCGATAAACTACTCGGCTCCGAGGGCTCCTAGTGGGTGGCGAGGGGACGAGGGGCCAGTTTGTGTCCGCAAACCGCAAAGACATCGATATGAAGATAGAGGGAGAGATATGTTGATAATTTTTGGGGCCGCGGCGTTTCTTTTTCTTTCGATTTTCCGTTGAATTTTGTTACGTGTGACAAGGTTCTGGTCAAGAGGCGGTTGTCTGTACAGAATTGCTCATGTTTTGTAGGAG
>NW_026267146.1:3106209-3107989 GCF_000697945.3 Frankliniella occidentalis | reverse complement strand
GGGGGGGGATGACGACAGTTCTGATGGTTCGGATGGTTCTTACGTAGTTCTTACCAGACGAGGATAATTTGCGTGTTGGTTTCGGTCCAAACTGCAAAAGGGCATTAAAGGAAAAAACTGATGTACGCGCACGGCCACGCCCTCGAAACACGCTTAAGGGGACACATCGGATCCCATCTAACTCCGAAGTTAATCCCGCGGGGCCCGGACCCGAGCCCGTCGTGGGGGTTCTGGTTTCCATAAGGGTGGGGCAGAAGTTTTCCAATTTCATTTGTTTTATTTTCATAATGCCTTACGAAGAGAATTTACAATGCCTCACACAATGAAAAAAAAAAAGCGAAAATAAATAATACAACTAGGCTGTAGCGGGGAACGCCGGGGACGCGAGTTCTGGCTGCGGGCGCCGGGGGGGTAGGCAACCAAACCAGCACGCGAGTTGGGCGCGAAGCTGCGGGCCCCCGTCCATATAGGTGCATCCGGGGCTTTGCGGCTCGTCAGGAATTATGCGCAGAGCAGGTCCTTGGCTTCTGCTTACCCCATCTATAGTAGGGTCGGATTAAGCCGATTCTGGCCAGCGAATTTCTTTGTGGCTACAGTTTTGGGGGCCATAAACAGGGGACGTCGGTGGCAGGCGGTCGTTGTTGTGGGGAAGGCCCAAAGTATCGATTTAGTGTACGATAGTGTTCAGGGGTAGAATAAAAAAAATGAGCTTTCTTTCTGCCATCACCAATATTTATTGCATTGTCTTAGAAAAGCATGTAAATGTAATGTATTTACAAATCATTTGATAGAAAAATACTTTATCCTAGCCTCTTTACAACATTAGGGCCATAATTTTCACATATTTTGTAAACAGATGGTTTTTTGTTAAAATAATAATAATAAAAAAAAACAATGTGAAAAGGCAGTTTTTTCTTTTGCTTAAGAGTTCAACATTATCTGTTTTATAGAAATGAACACTGCTTTTCTTTACCTATTGACCTTAGGATTGATAATTCTGTTTCATCCACAAGACAAAATTTCCAAGATTAAAAATGAAGGCAAATAGATTGCAAGAAAAACGTTGGTAACGTGAGGTGGCAGGAATTAAATCATAAGACTGCGTTAATACTAAGACTAAGAATAGGTGTTATACTAATTCAGTAGAATATTGCCAAAATCGTACAATTTGTTCTTCACTCATTTTGAATATTTCCTATATTTCCTCAAACTGTTCAATTACAATTTATCTGCAGGCCAAAGGAAATATTTACAAATAAATAAAAATGTATGGAATGATTGAAAGAAGGTATTACAAAGGCGATTTTTCTCTATGTCGTTTTCTGTCAGTGGTCTACCATGCCAAGAGTTGAGATGAGTCCAAGGCTAAAGATGGTTCTTTAAGTGTCTTTACGTCGGACAAATCTCAGGGTTAACTCTGGAACACGAATCAGGCACTGACAAAACAGACAACAGAGTGCCTAGCTTCAAACTGGAATTCAAGTTCCTCATTTACATGCTTCACAAGTAATTTACAGTTATTTACAATCATTTAGTATTTCAACATAAACACACAAACACACATACACAAACACACAAACATGTCTAGTCAAAAATATTATTTACAGTATCTAGTGTTCTTACTTAATGTAAATTACATACAGTTGAGTCGTACACAAAAGAATTAGAGTAAGCTTCCTAAAGACATATGTTATTTAAAGTACACATGGTCTCTTGATTACTTGGTAATGTCATTCACATCAAAATAAGGGGACTAATCTTTAAATCAAAAACATAAAAT
>NW_026267146.1:3094748-3097284 GCF_000697945.3 Frankliniella occidentalis | reverse complement strand
GGAGAGAGAGAGAGAGGGAGAGAGTGGGAGGAAGAGAGAGACGGACAGAAAGAGGGGAGGGGGCGGACGTGTCCTCTCGGTCTCTCCCACAATCCCGTGCTGTCCTTCGGACTATCATCGCGAGTGATCGTCGCAGTCTAGTCACCGGCACCGCAAGTCATTAAAGCCGCTTCACATTCCTTGCATGGGAGTGAGAGTAAACTCCCTCCCCGCCAACCCTCCGCTCCTTCTTAGAATTTTTAAAGGCACGTGTCTACCACTCGTTCGGTTTCCGAAACGCAAGGAAACTAAAATAAAATAAGTACTAACAAATTTTTCAAAATCTGGAAATGAACTCAGAGTACACCGAGCAGACTGCACCTTCATCTTTGTGCTATACAGAGAGGCCGTTTGACATCACCCTGTCGCACATCATGGAACGAGAGGGTGTGGCAGGGTCGGGAGATGAGGGGATGAAGGGAGGGGGTGTAGGGGACGCAGGCGCCATGGCGGTGCACCTCGCTCCCAGCCGGCCCCTGCGGTGTCGCCGTGCGCCGGGGCAGAAATTGAAACCGTTGTTCCAGTTACGCCGCACCGAGCTCGGTAAGGAGTTGCCGGGGAGGGGCATGGGGGAGTTCATAGCGCCGACATCATGTCGCCGCATGGCGCGGGGCGTGGGTGGCGGGAAATGCGCGCCAGGTAGACAAGGAAGGATTGTAACCATTATTTCGCTTGTACTGTTTCGATTGTACTGTCGAGGTTAACATTGCGGCGCGCGGTAAAAATCCCTGCTTGGAAAAGTTTTGTCAAAGCAGTGCGCTCGTTTTCAGGCGGGGGCCGTAAGGAGTCTGCTTGGAAAATACCAACTTATGAAGAGCTAGATATAACCAATCGCGACCAAGCCCGTTTCTGGGTATACTACTTGTACCTGAAGACAGAGGAAAGTGAGCAGGTTGCCTACCCGGCACTTGTCAGGGGCTCTCGGGCCTGGCAAATACAGTATACCTCACACAAGTTGCTCTTTCTCTCAGAGACGGAAAAAAATAAAATGTGAACGCAGTGTGGTTCTGAAATACTGTCATTACTGCAAACCTCTCACAATGTAACACACACTACTACTCAAAGCAGATACGCTCAAGGTGCGTGTGCCCCCAGCCGATGATGATAATAAGTGCACTACTGCCAGCCAGGCCTTCAAAAAGACACTAAGTCCCCGTAAATGGCTCAATAAAAGTCTGCAAAACACACTTCTCCTCCTCCCATCTCTAGAGCAAAAGAGGTAGAGCAGTCCTCGCGCAGCCTCTGTGCAAACAAGATCGGCCCTGGGCAAAGAAAAAGACGATGATAGGCGCGCGCGTAGCGGACACCGGTGATTATCACGGGCATAAACACACGGCGCGCACCTCACACGTGACTTACGATATTGCGATACAATTATTTCCCTTTCGCCCCTTCGCGACCCTCACGCGGCCGAGCAACACGTCCGCGTAACAACAAAATGATATGACTTTTTCATGAGCCGCTCCCCCGGCGTCCTCGTCCTCCCACACCGGCGCAGTGTGTCCCAGCGGTTGCGGTCGCCACCGCCGCGAGTACGTGAGGGTGGGCGCCAATGGGGGCCTGGGTTGAGTGGGGGCGAGGGGGGGGGGTAAACGCGGCAAGCAGGCGAGAAGGGATATCATGAATATATGGCTCTTTGGGTTGCGACTCCATCCATCTTTTATACTACAGCCAGTTCCAGTAGAATGCGCGCGCAGCGGCGGCGGGTGCCCCCGGCTGCCCCAATCAGCGACGGTGAGATTGCCGGAATTTTGCGGATGAGAAAAAAAAGAGTCGCGCAAACGTACGGCACGGGGCGCGGCATGGGGCAACTTTTGTTATGGTCACGCCTCTGCTCCACCCTCCCTCCCCCCTTCCTCCTTCTTAAACACGGTACACCGCCTTCTCAACTTACAGCCTGCGCTTGCGCCGCCCGCCGCCCGTTCCTCTGGCGCTTGTATCCCACCGACCGCCCCATAACACGTGGAGTCATGCGGGTTACAGTTGTTACGCGGAGGCCTCCCAGTGACCGCGCCTTGCGAAGGTGGGTCTCGAATTTGGGGCAAGGGGCAGCTCTCACGCTCACACACACAGACACACACACACGCACACGCACACACACACACACACACACACACAAACCGGAAGCAGAGATCGAGGAACACACATACTACCGGATTGGACTATAATTACGCGGGCATTTCTATATATTTGTATCACGGTCATAACGCGTGATGAAGGAAAAAGTACCTCGCGAGTGAGGTGTGTGTGTGTGTGTGTGTGTGTTTAAGCGTTGCAGCTGAGGGGGGCGGAGGCACCGACCTACGCCATGGGATTGAACGAGAGGCAGAAAATGATAGTGTTTCCGATCCCTGCGCGCCGCCGCCGCGACCCAGTAAGTGAGAGAGCGAGAGTAAAGCGCTCGACAGACTCGGGGCAACGCAAGGCCAGGCAAAGGCCGGGGAGTTGTATGTGTGTGTGTGCGGGAGAGAGAGGAAGGGAGGGGGAGGGGGAGAGA
>NW_026267146.1:3084904-3086513 GCF_000697945.3 Frankliniella occidentalis | reverse complement strand
GTTATTTTTTGAAGCTGCGTTAGGATGACATCACTGAGAACACCTACAACCCTAGAACCCCGCGCAGCTAACTTCATTTTTGGGAAACACCTCTCAGTGAAATTGTTGTAAGTTCCATAAAACCTTCAACGAGATCCCTCGCATTAGTCTCGAATGTGAAAAGCAGGACGGCGTTTGCTGTGCGGTGGATATCATAGATCCGCCGTGCCGTACGTCTCCCGTCTCCCCCTCGAGGCCTCTGAGCCTCCCCGCGCCACCGCCACGCCGATGCCATTGACAGCCCTGTTTTCGCCATTTCCACGCCGAAAGGTCGCGGATCGACATTAAAAATGACAGCAGGGAGCAGCCGTATAATCGGCGCGCGTGTAAGAAAGAGCCCTGCGCAGACACGGGCCGACCTCCTCCGCCTCCCGCGCGCTCGCTGCTAGCCGAGCTCCACCTAGAAGAAGATCCCGCGCGACAGCAGGGCTGCTCGCGCCGGGTGGGTGGTGCGCGGCCGGCGCGGGGCGGCGCAGAGCCACGTAACTGGCGGCCCCGCCCGTGGGAGATACGTTACTCTGTCACAGCCCGATATCAAGCTGTGAACTTTATGTCCGCGCTGGGCACCACAGGACGGGGCGGGGCGGGGCGGCGGGCCCTGACATTTGGTCCGACTGACTATCACGATTGGACTGCTAGGCACTGCTAGGAGGGCTGGTCTTGGCCGGGAATAATGGGCCGAGCCGAGTTGGGGTGGCGCCGGGCCGTTGAGCCGCGTTGTCATTCCAATTAGAACAGGATGCCATAAATACCCGCGCCGAGTGTGTTTCGCCCGTGGTTTCGCCAATTCGGCTGTTAACCTTTGATGGGGCAGCCGCAGCGTCATCAGTAGCCCGCGCAGTAGCCACTTTCGGAAGCGGCAAAGCAGCGATAGGAGCAGTAAAAAGGTAGCAGCGAGGTACATATCAGTAGCAAAGGAAAAGCAAAGCTTTATGGACACCATAGCATTTAGTTGTACGAGCAAACAGTTCACTGCTGCATGCATGAATCGTTTCAAGTTTCGAATACTGAAAAACGTTGTAAGCATCGTCCACATGAGAAATAATTATGCGTCGCCGAAGTCTAAGTCGGCCCAAAAGTTTACGTAACACTCTTCAACACAGTTCAGGGTGAGCATTTTGGGTCCAGCCTGGAGGCACGGGTAATCGGGACCGGTCAGCAGCAGGACAGGTCAGCCCGGTCACCGTGTCCACACCGGGTCGAGAGGAATCAGCATGAGAAAAAAAAAAGTAATGTCGCCATCGCCTAAGCGAACGGCAGCAGCTCCTTCCTTCTTGCTCTCCTGGACAAAACGCTGGGGCGTCAACGCCAAACGACGCAAATAACGTGGCGGGAGAAAAAGAGAGAGAGAGAGAGGGAGAGAGAGAGAGAGAGAGAGAGAGAGAGAGAGAGAGAGGGAGAGAGAAACAGGTAGGAGAGGAAAGTGAGAAAGAGAGCGAGAGAGAGACTGGGACGGCGGCCAGTTCAGATCGCGCGGCAAGGTCGGCCAGAGACTGGCAAGGCCGTGGTGGAGCCGAGGTGGGGCGGGGCGTAGCGGAGCGTGGCGGGGCGTGGTGTGGAAGAAAGGGGG
>NW_026267146.1:3070146-3076030 GCF_000697945.3 Frankliniella occidentalis | reverse complement strand
GAGAGAGAGAGAGAGAGAGAGAGAGAGAGAGAGAGAGAGAGAGAGACTCTTGTCTATGGCTCCGGCTGCTGCTAATTTGGAAGTTGGAATTTTCGCGGCGCGTCGTTGGGGCTCCCGCTCCGCTCCTGCTGGCGTGCGGCCCTCGGCATAGCAGCCGATCAGGGCGTGGCGGGGTGGGGCGCGGTGGGGGGCGGCGCGGCGGACGGCGGTCGCCCTCGCCGCGCCACCACCGTCCACCTGGACACAGTCCAGTCTGTCCGGGCCGGCGCAAAATCGCTGGTTCACCTTGGACAGCCCAATGGAACCCAAGTCCGCGCCGCGCTCCGCCACGCCCTCCCACTCCGCTTTGGGCCCGCGCCGCCTGTAGTGGAGTGGACACCCGACGAGATCAAACGGTTCCAAAAACCACCATTACATGCATTTTTATCTAACTTAGCAAAGTGCTTTTAAGCTCATCCAGCCGTCCCCGCTCTGAATAAGTCTGCAATTGAAACACGACGAAGCGAATGCCGTTCACAGTACGCCAGGGACCGTATACGAACGCTTTAACCTCGGATCATACGGCAAACCACGGGGAGCACAGCGCCTGCGGGACTCGGGGTAGACTACTCCGCAGCACACGCATGCACTGTAGGCGAGATGTTGCCTACCTAGCAGGCGCTATGAGAGCATGGCAGGACTGCCCTAGGCAGTTTTGTTTACGATGAATAACGGCCCACACTATTTTGGTGATCACAACACCGAATTTTTGCAGACTGGAGGTGGTTGTAGAACCGGGAGGGGGGCTCGCGTGGTCGCGGAGGGTTTTGCACAGGCCCGCCGCCGCCGCCGTGCTGAAAAGCGGTGCAAAAGATTGTGAGCGAAGATAGCGCGTGCACGGCCTGGTACTGCACAGCGTGCTGCAGCTGCCGAGCCCGCCGGAGCCCCGGAGGCGTTGGGCACATTAGACTAATGAGCGCGCCACCGTCTCATTTTGTCAGGCCGCGTCACGTTTCACTCATTCGGTTTCTACGTCAGTATCGCTGCGCTCCTCTTCATCTTTCCGCTCGTCAAGTCGGCTGCGCGACATGATCGCCGCACATCCCGACGCCGCCACCGATATTGCGCTGCAAGTGTGTTGCTCCAGACCAACACAAACGCGCTGGGTCTGGTGTTGTAGAGGGAGCATTGGGTCCACGAGCCTAGACGCGATAACGGCGATAGAAGGCAGTCTGCTGAAAGCAAAGCGAGAGACGCCGCGAGCACAGTACAGCGGCATGCCGCACATGCATGCGAGCCTGTGGATGAAACGTCCATCTACTTTCGTTTCCCGATCGGAGTTGACGTATTTGCGGTGCTTAAACAAAACTGGATGGGCAACCTACCGCGTTCGTAAAAAGGCAAGAACAGAAATTTATTTTGCAGATACCGCCTACCGCCAGATAGGACCGCTCCGTAATCAAATAATTTCGAAACAAGAGTTAGCAAATGCGCAAAACTATAATTGCAGATTATGTACCATGGAATGTCTGCTTATTTCCGGCATTACGCCGACTTTTCGGTCTGGTGTTTTTTTTTCGCCGATTCTCAAAAATCCACAACCATAAAAGTTGTCCTTGCGCGCGCGCAGCCTCCGGCACGCACCCCGGTTGCCGGGGCCCGCAAGAGAATGCGACATTACATTAACGTGTGTCACCACCTGCATGGGAGCGGACGGCCCGGTCGTTACAAAGTACACTGTCTCACACGTACACTCTCCGAAAAAGAAAACGAAAACGGAAGGCGGGGTGCCAGTGCAGGACAAACAACTTATTACTGTGATAAGTGATCTCTTGTTTATGCCCCCCCTCCTCGCAAATGGAAGTACCTCGACAATGATTGCCGCAATCGTGCGGGGTTCAAATACCCGCGCGCGTCGCTCCACCACACCGTGTTTTATGACCATGTTCCCCCAATTTGTTTTCCCACCATTTTCGTCCAAACAAAGGGGTAAGACGTTTCGCGGGCGAAATAAGATACGACGATGAAAAAAAGAAAATTGGGGTGCTCGCGCGCATACCGCACCCGTATAGACCCAAAAAAGAACTATCATCCCCTCTTGCGATAGAACATGACGCTCGCGAGTACGCGGCCTTGAAATTCGCGCCGGCGCGCCACGCTCATCACTCTCGTCGTCTGCTTCGCCACGCCCCGCCCCGCCACGCCCCGCGCGCACGAAACAAACGAAAGCGAATGTGGATAGGCCTGGCTGCAGGGAGGCGGGCAGGCCAGGTGCAGCACTCTCGTCTTAGAGAGCAAAGTAGGTTAAGACGAGCACGCCGCCCGGCCCGGCCCGGCCGCGCCGCCAAGGTATTTAATAACGCGTTGATGAGACGGCTCAGGGTGGAGTGGCGCGGCGTGGCGGTGCATATTGTGGTACACTGCGGGAAAGACGTCCCTTTATTTATACAGCAACCGGCTGCTGCTGCTTCGGCGTGAGAGACAAGCCGTGCAGTGTTTGGAAGGATAACAGGAAGCCGAGGCGCAGTGGTTGTGGGCACTCCAGTCACACGAATGAAAACATACGAGGGGGGAATAAAATATACGCTGGACCAAAAATCAAGAGTTTCTGAAATTCGTTTGTTTTTGTTTCCCTTTCATACAAGTCGACTTACTGGATAATTGGACAGGCCTGTAATTGAAATTCTCCCGCCAGACAAACTCTTCCGCGGTGCGCGAGGTCCTCTGTCGAGTGGCTTGTGAACACGCCCAATTCTCTCCGGCTGACCGCAGCGCGGAAGGGAAGAAAAAAGAGCCACTGCTGGTCTACTGACCGCAGCGCCGGGCGGCCAGCAGCGGCCAGCAGCAGCGGTCAGCGGGGCCTGCGCAAGACCAGAGAGTGACCGCTGTGACCCGCTGCACTACGCGCGCCAACCGGGACGAAGAGGAAAGCACTGCCAGAGAAACCACATCTTTCTCCATGCTGCCGGTCAAAGCCGACACGAAGAGGGTTCTTAAAACACACCGAGGAGGAGTAAGGAGGGGACCCGGAAGCCTACGAGGGTGACTCCCATAGCGTCGACGCCCGAATGTCATAAAAGCCCCACACTAAAATGGAATCTTGGGGCGAAATCTTGAAATACTATACGTTTTGACAGTGAAAAGGAAAATAACGCAACAAGGGGGTTATAAACGACAAGCAGCTCTGACCCGCCCGTTGGGTTGATCGCTGCCGTGTGACACGTTTAAGGACCCCACGAAGGCGAGCGCCGCGCGACCCCGCGGGCTAAAATGTAACGCTCTTTTATGGCGCCTCGTTTGAATTCCGCGCCACGCAACGTCACTTTGTCGAACAACAGAACGCGCGACCGTAAGAATAACAAGACGAGGTGGTGGCGGGACGCGGTGCGGTCGCGTCCGATCTGACATTTAAACAAGTCGGTGAAATGAACTATCAGCCGACCGCAGGAGGCAAGGTGCGCGCGCGCCGGGCCGGTCACCGCGACGGGCAGAAGGCTGCAGCTCATCAGCGATTTGCAAAGTTCACAAAAAGCACCTCGCACCGCCTTATTCGGACACGCCGCGAGCAATAGCAAACATTGTTTTGCGCGTTTCCCAATTTCGGCGTAGGATTTTCAGTGAGGCGTTTTCGTGCTGTTTACGGGCCTGGCCGGTCGCAGCAAGCATCCAGCAGAGTGCGCCGCTGCTTTGCTTTCGAAACACTACGGAGGGCGATATGAGCGCGCACGACGCAACACCGGCATCCGAATATCGAAGGCGCACTCGAGTCTCGCCGGGCGGGGCGGGCTGAGGGGGAGGGGGGAGAACCAAGCAGCGCCACCGCCTCCGACTCGAAATGGAATGAATATCTGCGAGATTTTGTCCGCGACAGCTTTACGGCGGGAGGTCGTGGGCCCCTGTGGCCCCCGTGTGGGCCCGGCGGGCCGGGCAGCGTGGTGCATCTCCAGTTACGTCATGCGGCCACACACGGACCCCGCCAAGCCCCGCCCCGCCACGCCCCGCCCCGCACGTCAGCATATTTATTTCGAGATCTCGACTTGCTGCTTCTTACGAAAAGGACACACGACGACTTGTCATAGACTCGTTATTACCACCAGTGCTCTGGTGCTCAGCCTCAGCCCATAGCACCGGTCGGAAGGTCATGACCCCGATGCGAGCAGCAGTTTCAAGATGCAACACCACGAGCCTCGGCAGCAGGTGTTCTAAAGGAAAAGACTGGCATCCGAAATTAAAGGGCCGTCAATAAATACTACATTACTCTTCGTAATCCTCCAGCTCCGGGCGGTGTCCGCCCCTGCCAAGAAAACCGAGTGGATAGAAAGAGGAGGCAGACAGCATCAGTGATCGGTCCGCGAGTCCGACGGTATGTCAAGATTGTCTAACTGCGCCGTCGTTGTTTTCGATACCCAGCCTCTTAGAGACACATAGATCCCGTGCGGCCCTCCTCGGCGCGCAAACCGGCACGCGTGATAACAGCGAGCGACGCTCTGTGCATGCCAAGCGCGAGAGCCGGCCAGAGCGTCGTTGCGGCTCCTCACAAATTTATAGGCTAGCAGGCTCCTAAGAGGCTCCCTCCCCCCCCCCTCTCTCTCTCTCTCTCTCTCTTACACACACAGGATCACACACTAAAGGGCGGCGGCGAGCGGCAATATTCAAACTGCCGGGGCCTTATGGGCGATAACCGAATAGAAGCGGCCGCCTAGAAGAGTGGCTTTCCCACTTTGAGTCACGGCCCGCGTGTGCGTGTGTGTTCGTGCGTGTGTGAGTCACACACATCGCCATCACCACGGTCATCGGGGATGAGCATCAAGGAGGCCGTGTGTGCCCGCCCAGGTGCCCTCGCCTCGTAAGTCCCCGCCGCGCCGGGCGGCCGCCGCCGCTTTCGGCGCGCGCGGAGCAGGAGAGCAGATAATGGGCGCGAGGACATTCCAACAAATCAACTGCAGCACCAAAACGAAACAATGCACAACGGCGCGATGACCCTGCTACCCCATCCCCTCCCGTAATGGGCCGTTATAACCGAAGCAGCAGACGACGCCACACCGCCCTGCCTGCTCGCGCGTACTTCACGACGACACGCCGCCGCCAGCCCAGCCTGGCTCGCCAAGCGGCTCATTACAAGCGCGTCGCAGACCCAAAAGCGCTTGCTTGGCTCGCTGTTAATCGGGGCCCATTTCATGTCCCGCCCGGGCGATAAAAAGCGATATATACAGCGGGTGTACTACCCCTTACACGTATACGCCCGGTGGACAGTTTCAAACGGGACCGCCGCTGCTGTTGCTGGCACCGCCCGGCAGCCCATCTTTTGCAAAACACGAGGAGACCCATAACAAAAGGCTTAAAGCATGTGAGGAAACGGCAGTATTTTTTTAGAAGAAGCCAATCATCAGAACTGGGCCAATGAGGTGACGCAATGAGGCTGTCTGGTCTGACCGGCGCACAGCTGTGGCACGCGAGGATGTGCCGCCCCGGGCCGGGCGTCTGCTTCCTAGGGAAGTGGCCTGCCTTTCCTATGTATTTCTCCAAGAGCAGGTTCCTGCTCCGCTCCCCCCAACTCCCCCCTTCCCGTCCCCCGCGGTTAAACGACTCAAGGACGACCTGAGGAAAAACTCGACACCACCACAGAGCCCTCCTCTGGAGTACCTGTACCACTACACTCTCTTTCGAGCGGCCCGTTAATTTTTTAACTACATATTCATTACATGTGTCGGGCTCTAAACTCTCGCTGTACTCACGCTACGCCTCGCCACTCCGCGCCAAGCAGCAGCATAGATTACGCACCTGTAAAAGGAGGGGATCTTATTATTGCAAGTGCAAGTCACACCAACACACATACACACACACATGCCGCTTTGTTCCCCGAGGCCCAACGGTCCAACCGAACGGTTCGGTAGCCAACCCCCCC
>NW_026267146.1:3065438-3070096 GCF_000697945.3 Frankliniella occidentalis | reverse complement strand
AGAGAGAGAGAGAGAGAGAGAGAGAGAGAGAGAGAGAGAGAGAGAGAGAGAAAATGCGTTTAAACCGCTGTAATATCGCGAAGCGCCGTAAAGGGTAGGCAGCCCACCCTGCTCCTACACTATGCAGCGTTCAGAAAGTACTTAGTCCGTTTCCCCCATTATTCTGCAATTTACGGGGGCTGGGCGCCTGTGAAGTTCAGGGTAGGCCACCCCGCAGTACACGCATGCACTGCTTGCCAGATGTTGCCTACCTACCAGGGGCCATGGGTGCTTAGAGCTTGCAGCTTGCAGGTTCGTAACGACGAATGACGGACGTACTTTTAGGATGATCTCTATATAACGAACTGAGAAGTACGTCTGTGCGAGCGAGAGGGAGATAGAGAGAATGAGAGAGAGAGATCGCCGTAAATGGAATAAAAATAAAAGATTGACTAAGACGGTGGAATGAATTCCGTGGTGCAGGTGGAATGGCGCTGGGCAGCCGGGCCGGGCGGGGCGGTCCGCGGTGGCCGTCCAGTCGGTCCGGTGCACCGGACCGCTGCTGTTTGCTTCGCATTGCGATTGCGATTCGGTTCCAAACGAACCGGGAAGTGACCTTTCGCTTTCGTCCATGCGTGAAATGATGCCGGCGCTGCGGCCTGGACCAGTCCCGCGGGTGACACACAAAAGCACAACCACGACGTCCTTGTGGGCGCCGCCGGGGCCGTGCCGCACCCGCGCCGCCACATGAACCCAAATCGATGCATTCATCATATTGGTCATCGGTTTCCGATTTGATTTGCATACTCAAACACCCACCACCCGGAAGGGGAAAATGATACAAAATATAAATACTGTGTCGAATCGAATAACTTGAGCATTATAACGACTTGATTTTCCCGAGGATAGAGCCCACGGCGACAAGCAGAGCTTAGGCTTCGCAGACGGAGAACCGGGTGGGGTATTATTAGACATGACGTTATAGCGTCTGCAGGGCGCGGGCGGGATCATTCAGAACACCGCGCAGTGCGCAGTAACGGAGGCAGGTACACTTAACATGAGAGTAACCGGACGTCCACGGTGAAACCGTTTACCCTGATTTCCTAGTGCGGCTGGCGACGACCGACACCCTATGATCTTTCATTTTGTATACCATTTTTAGGTCAGTTCCTGCTGGGCAACCTGGTGGACGCGGTTCCATCGTATCGATTCATTGCGATGAGCTGCTATTTTAATTTTTTCAAACCTCCCGCCCTCCTGCTAATTTGTAGCCCCGCGTGACCTCGAGATCCTATTGCTTGGTTGCGGGCACAAAAGCCTACCGCGGCATAGGGAAGTCCCGCAAAAAGCGCGCGCGGGCGCGTGCCACCTGGCCCTACAATGCCAATTTTGTTCCTTTATTATTTCGTTGGCTCCTAATTTCCTGGACAATAAGTGCGTAGCTCGTTCCAGCCGCCCACACACACCCGCCGGCCGCCTCTGCCCTTGCTTTGTGCCCGCGGTGCGGCGGTGCGGCGGCCGCCCAAAGAGCCAGGAGGTCACTGCAGCAGGACCCGCCGCTGGCCCCCTGGCCCGCGAGCCCGGCCCGCTCCGCTCCACGGCCCGCCGTGGGAGACACGATAATTTGCACACTGCACCAGCCGCCGCCCGCTACCAGCCGCTACCATAGCCGCTACCAGCCGCTACTTAGGCAAAAAATATCACCCATTATGGACCCAGTTTTGAGGCTGGTATGCCGAATAAAGGGTCTTCTTTACTCTTTACAGTCCTACAGTCCGATCGTCTACATCACGACCATATATGTGCATGCATGTACTCATCACTGATTTTGGGACCCGACGATGGATCTCTGATGGATCTCACGCATACCTGTAGAAAACAGATACATCAAGAATTAGTAAAGAAAAAAAAAAACACACACACACACAAAAGATCACTTTAAAGTGAAAGTCTCCATCCTGCTCGAGGCTCGGTAGAAATAAATATGACACTCCCATTTTCATTTTGTATAGTTTGCTCCGTCCTTTTGAACAACATGCATCGCATATCCTGGAGAACAAGGGGAGCGTTCTAAATATACAGGAAAGTGATCGGAGAAGTGGGAAGGAAGGGAGGGGAGAGAAGGGGCAGGGGAAAGAGGGGGGGAGGGGGAGGAGCAAGGGGCGTCCCACCAGGATACAGCACCACGACGCTGAGTACATCCCTCCAGTGACACTGCTATATTTTCTGCCCCTTCCCCTCCGTGTCCCTGCCGCCCCGCTGCCGCCGCTGACGCGCAAGGTTCCGGGGCGATCAAGGCCGTCTGAGCAGAGCCACGCCCTGCGCCGCGCCGGCCGGGTGTTGTTGCCCTCTCCGGGTTCAAAAAGCTGCCCTCCGCGCGCTGTCCACGCCCGCAAATAAGACAGTGACTGAAGACGACGTGGGAAGGGTAAAACCGACCAGGCTTTGAGGACTTTTTTTAGCCTCACGTTCGCGTTTGGTACCGAGAGCAAAAAGTTACACGCAACATTTTAAACTTGCAAACAAAAACGAGTATTATTATCAGGTCTCAATATCACTCTACAGAGTTATCGGCAGATCGTGATTCGACTGGATCCGGTTCATGTCGTCCCGGACACTATACCGGTCCTTATTTGTCGGTCTGTTGGGTACATTCATTTCTTGACAGTGGAACAATTTTGGTTCCTAATGCTCTCGATGGGATGGATGGCTGACGGCGCCACCACTCATGGGACGACGCGGAACAGGACCTGTTCAGGTTCGGGCAAGGACATCTCGCTCTGGTCTCCTATTGTCTGACAAGACGGGTGGGGTGCATCGTAGGGGAGAGCAAGGGGAGAGGGGGGCCCCCCGAGTGTGGATAGAGCAAAACGAGCCGTGTTCCAACCGCCCGGGGCGACGACAGAGATGGCTAAGAAGCTGCCTTGGGCAAGGCCGCCTGGACAGGTGCACGGGGCGGGGCGCACGGCTCGCCGGGTGCTACGGGGCAGGGTGGGGCGCGGGGGGGAGACTTCTGCCGGCCGTTTGCGTCCGCACGTTGGCAACGCATCCCCCCGGGAGCCAAAGGCGGCGACGGGACGACGGTGGTCGAGAAAAACACTTTATGTGGCACCGCATCTGTCAGCCGAGCGCCCTGCGGTTACGGCGGTACAGCCCCGCGGCTCGGCTCGGCTCGGCCCAACCCGACTGGGGTTCGGCTCAGCTCGGCTCGAACGATTTGGCGCTGCGTTCTACTTATCTGAGCCACGCCAAGCCCCGGCATTGATAGAGACATCAAGCGCACGTCACCGGCGGTCTTTGGCACGTCCTGGCGCGGCACGTCCGGCCGCCAACGGCACGAGCGGGCGCGTCAGCAGCGCGTCTCCAGGGGGACAAAACAAAGAGGCCGTTTGTTTCCACGATCATGGCACCCCTAAAAAAATATTATTGGATATTCTCCAAAAGACATATCTGTTTGTTATGGATCTTGCGTCAGGTTTGCAAATTTGAGGGGACAAGAAGTGCGGCATTCCATCACTGCGACTTTTGCTACATTTGAATAATTCCAGCTGTTCTTTCCTGGTGCCACGGCCTTTTGTTACGGCCATAAGTGTTGACATGCCTCTTTGTTTTGGCTCGAAATATCAACGCCCCGACTGCAGGGTGGCACAAGTGATCTTTATAAGCAGCTCGTCTGGGGCAGACCGTAATATGCTATGCGGACGCTCCGCGGAGTGTATCGCGACACGACCGGGCGGGCGGGACGGTTTGGGCTCGTGGCGAAAAGTTTCCGAAGGTCGCCGCGGCCGCGGGGAGGCGGAGATGGCGCCTCGAAAATCGAACCACATTCCACCCAGAGCACACACTCCGCAGCGCACCACAGCGCGGCCGCGGCGGGGTGGGGCGGGGCGTACCCCGGCAGACACCGCCTATCCAACTCGACTCTAATGATACACACGACGGCTCTAACCGAATTACTTTACTCGATGGAGCAGGCCTCCTCCTCCTCCCTTGCCAGTGATAATGTTATTCGCGGAGTCGTGCGCTGAGCGCGGTCCCCTCGGGGGGCGGCAGCGGGCCGCGCACGAGCGAGCCGGCTGACAGGAAGTCCACTAGACCAGGCAGGCAGTCGTTTGGAGAACACAGAGTAGGAGTAGTAGGAGTATAGCTTCTCAATTAGCGCATGTGTAATATATACACACTGCGGCCGACACCTGCGTGGGGGGAACCGACTTGCCGCGGCCAATTATCGATTTGAAAGCAGCGCGCTCGTGACGACTCACTTCACTCCCATAAACACACAGAGCAGTATGCGGCCATCCCGAGCGCCCAATTACTCTCCTCTGCGTGTCGGTGATAAATTTATGAGACCGCTCTCATCGAATATACACACACTTTGTCTTTTGAAAGTACCTACATCATGCGACGTGTGTGTGTGTGTGTGTGTGTGTGTGTGTGTTTTATAAACCTACACTGCAAAAAATTAGAGTCTGATACAGAACGATCTACAGCGTTACTGTAGATGCCGCTCTTAGTCACTGCACCTAGGGTACAGAGCGCGTAGTACAGTGTTGCTGTAGCACCGGAAAGCCCAGGATTTACACGGTACAGTGTACGAATACTGCTCCACTGTAGACAGTTTTGTCCGCGCTTTTGCCTTACAGTGGTCCTGTACATTGCTCCCTGTACCAAATTTTAAC
>NW_026267146.1:3057223-3060868 GCF_000697945.3 Frankliniella occidentalis | reverse complement strand
CTGAAAAATAATTAAAAGAAAATCATCAATTATTAACCGCGCATAATTAAATGGCGACTTTCCCACGCCCATGCACGCCCAGCCTATCGCACCCCGTTCGATGGTATCGACGTGCGAGATGGTAATCTGCCTACCACACCTGCCCGGACACGCCGGGCGCCGACCTAATACAAGCCAATTCCGAGAGTCTGGCTTTGCTTTTGGGTAAAGTCGGTCCTGATGCAGAGCAAGCTCCCTTCCTTGCCTGCACCCTTCGATAAAGCCACCACCACTGCGGGGCCTGCACCAGAGCGAGGACACGACACCTGACAACGGTGCACTACTCCATAGACATATATCAGGTATCCCCATGCAGATCACACGTCAAGTGGACCTCGGTGCAATGGAATCCACCGGGCAAGGAGGGCAAGGGCCTCAGAAGAAAACAAAACATATGTAATAGAAATAAACATCGAAGTTAAAGGAGGATATAAAGGGGCCCTATTGTTCCCTCGGTAATTAAGAGAAGCTTTCTCATGCGCTGCCGGGTCAGCGAGGTGTCACACGGGGCATAATTCGCACGCCCGCGGGCAAACAAAACGCTATCGGCAGCTCTAGCTTATTGGCACGACGAGCAGAGTCTTATTTCCTAATTACAGAAAGCAACGTCGTCGTCGCAGTAGATTAAAAAAAACACCCAGAGAGAAAAAAAAGAAAACAATGCTTGTGGTGATGGTGGTTGTGCCGGAACTATGGGCAGAAAAAAAACCTTAAAGTGAAATAAATTAGATCGCGACATTATCGCGGTTCGGTTTTGATCGATCATAATTAATCAAAGCCATCAACAAACACGGAAACAGACTCTGCGTCGATTGGTGTGCGAAGTTAAGTGAAAAGTATTTGGGAATATTCTTTACTATGTGCCAGGTTCGTGCGAACTTCCACGTGGCGAGTCGATTAAAGCAAAGTGACTGGCAAAGACCAAAACTCAACTTCTTCGATAGTAAACGCGATTGATTAATGTGCGCCATTCTACGAGTGTACCGATTCTGATTGGACGTTATTACTGCAAGGAAAAACTCTGAAGGCTATCAGATTAAAGTCACTGCTGCACATTTCGAGGCAGTGTAGCCGCGCGAAACCTGGCGAAACATCATATGTGGCCCACGCAAGACGGTCGAGGCCTTGAACCAGCGGCAGCAGGCAGGCACAGTGACCTGTGTACAGTACTGCACGCCTCGCTCGGGCACACTTACTATATTTCGGGTAGATGGATAAGAGGGAAAGGGAACCGGGGGGGGGCAGTTGTCTAGCCGAGGATAGTGTCTTATTAGAGAGACCAGTAGAGTACAGTACGGCAGAGCGCCCACCCACCTTGGGAACCACGGTCCATCACTTTCCCGACTCTCCGCCGCTGCTACAGCTACAACTACACTACCATTTCGGCTGCCGAAATGACACCCTACCGCCGCGCGTCTGCTCGGTCGCAACAACAAACAACAACTTTCTTTCTTGCTTGCTTTGGCTCCGCCAACAGGAACAACCAGAAGCGTGCCCTCGCAAACCATTTCCCGACCGTCTATGCCTTTCTCAGTCACAAGCCGAACGCGCCGCCACCGCCGCGGTCCCATGCGCCGCAGCTCCGCCCTCGCCATACCGGCATACGATTGTCTCCTTGTTCGGGGAGGCCAGGGCAGACCAGCGGCGGCCCGCCATGTTTCGTTTTTCGCACGGTGCCCGGCGCGGCGCTGCTCTTGCTCTGGCCGAGCCGCTACTCAGCCGGACTTTCCCTCTCTCGCATATCTGTGGCCCATCGAACTAATGATTTGGAGGCCGAAAAACAGAAAAAGTTTCGGAAAAAAGAAGAAAATAAAACAACGAAAATTTTTGACAAAGACCCTTATTTTTTTATTCAAATTTTCACGGAAAATTTCCCGGAAAAAAAAGGTTTTTTTTTCCACCCGAAAACTGTAACGTTTCCGCAAAATGAAATTCTCTACATCGAACCAAATACCGTCCACCTCGAGCCCTTGCACCGCCGCACCGTACGCAGCCGCCTGACGTCGCCCGCGTCATGAACCAGAAGTGGACGAAGATGCAATTCCAGCGCCAAACGAGGCGGTGGTGCTCGCGCCGCGTGTGAAAATGATGTGTCCTTTGCGAGAAGCCACTTTCAGCTGGTGAGGACCGTGAAGCTGGTCGGGCAACAAGACCTGCGCGAGCGCGGTGGTTGTTTCCAGGAAACGGAAAAAAAAATTGAAGGTAAGGGCTGAGCTTGCTTAGCATTGAATGGAGCTGGCGCCACTCACGCCGGATGTATTCGGCGCGGCAGGTTCAAGTCGGGTCGCCATTCCGCGGGGATGCCGAATGCAAATAGACCGACTAAGTAATAGACTGCAGCGCAAGATAGGAATTTTGGGGGGGCTTTTATTATGAAACGGGAGCAATAAATAAGTGCGCGTGGCGCTCGGAATTCAAAACAGAAAGGAAGCGTTTTTGTTGCCTCTCCTTCTTTTCGTTATTTTTCAGTTTTTTACTTTGTTGGTTTCGTCCTTGGTGCGTGTGTGCTGTACGACCGATTCGCAGAGACCACGCCCAACGCCCAACAGATCCACAAGAGGGAAAATAGCGCCAGTGAAGAGGAAAAAAAGAGTGCTCCGTAGGAAGAAAAAAATTCAAACACCACTCTACTGTAGGCCGGGCAATATTCTAAAGGCTACCATTATCGAACGTGCTACCACTCGGTGCGCTTGAGCATGGAGGCAGCGGCTCTTAATCTTTAATTGCCCCCCTCCCCACTCTCCAACCCTTTTCCACCCAGCAGTCCGATTGGATCAGCAGCAGCGTTGCTCACATAGATATCACTTTCGATGCGCCAATCACTTTTTATGTAACGTCTTTTGCACCACGCGTGTGCTTGTACGCTGTAATAATAATGCATATGGCCAGCGTGGACAACTCGAAACACGAAAAAGCATGAGCAGCAAACAAAATACCGACTTTATCGGCGGGATTTCCACCCTGAGGGCAAAGGCATTTTCGCTCCAGTCTTGCTCTTGCACCCCCTCCTCCCCTGTCCCCCCTCCCCGGGCACGCGGCACACGCACGACGCCAATCCATTAGCGATATCGCGTCGGCGATAACGCCCGCAAACAACAGCGCGCCGCGAAAATTCGCGAGCCTTGGCAACAAACAAGAACAGATAAGAGCGTGCAGCACGCCCTCCCTCCATACGCACGCACGCACAGACCCGCGCCGCAGGTTTTTAGCGCCGCGGCCAGAGCACCGCGCCGAGACAAAACAAAACGGCGTCCATCAGCTTTATGATGGTTCCCTTCAAGATCGGTGCGGCCGCCCTGGCCCAAGCCCTGGCCGCTAGGGTGGTGCGACGGGGGCGTGGTGCGGTGCACAAGGCGAAGGCGTAGAGCGTGGAGGCGCATAGCGGGGACGGGGCGGCCTCTGCGACCCTCGCGGGACGCCAAGGTGGTGCTCTCGGTGTACTTACGACCTCTCCTCTCCACGCCGCCGCCGCCGGCACAGCTCCAGTTTCCCACAGAACTATAAAAGTCGATTTGTATGGGTCGCTCAGTGGCCGCTGCTGTCGTACGTCAAGACGTCAAACCGCACGCTTACCCTGCCGTAAAATCTCACCGCGAATAAAATGAA
>NW_026267146.1:3055270-3057173 GCF_000697945.3 Frankliniella occidentalis | reverse complement strand
ACGATCTGTAGTTTTCCTGTCATAATTTTTTGCAGTGTAAGTTAAATCAGAAAAAAGAAAAGAAAAAAAGAAGGAAAATAGGAAAATAGCCAGGGGGAGGGGGGATGGGGTGGACTGTGGTAGAATATCTTGAAGGAAATCTTCTATGCAACACTCCGGTAGCAACAGGTGAGTTCCCGGAGCTCGAGTGCGCCGCGTGCTGCGCCGCACTTCCTCAGACTCGCCGGCCGCCGCTTTTACTCCCTGCGCCTATCAACCGAACGGCAAGCAGCAGCAGCAGCAGCAGCAGCAGCAGCAGCAGCAGCAGCAGCAGCAGCAGCAGCAGCAGCAGCAGCAGCAGCAGCAGCAGCCGGGTGCAAAAGTGCACACACACATGTTCGTACTCAACCGTAGGACTCTAACGCGCTTCGGCGGCGCGGCGTGGCGGAGCGTGGCGTTTGCCTATCAGCCCCGCGCTTCCTCTTTCCCATACCCCACCCCATAGCCACGCCTCTTCCTACTTAAGGCCCCTCTGAGCGGCGGACGTGGTTCCGAGGCGTTGCGTCGCGCGTTACCGCGTCACCCCAGCAACAACATCGCATGCTACCCTGCCCGAAAACGTTTCCGCGCGGGCAGTTTGAAAATCACGCAGAAACAGGCACACTTCTACCATCGCTCGTTTGAGAGCCTTTTTGGATAAGAAAGATGCTGCTGTTTAAAATTTTTTGACAGAGAACACTATCCAAAAGTTCAAGAGAAATTGTTTCTTGTGGACAGTACGAAACGGAAGTTATAGATAATTTTATATCAATGTTAAGCCGGACAAAACTTTCATTAAAAATTGCTGGAATGACTAAAATTGACCTCGCGCGGACGTTAAACGCTCCAGCGTTCGAAATTTCCTTAAAGCCATTCCAATCGCATATAAAACGAGGAATGCGAGCAAGCAGCAGCTGACGGCATAAGAAGGCCATACACCAGATTACAAAAAGAAGAAATAAATAAAAGCCGCGCGCACAATGCAATACATATAAATCCCCCGCGCGACGGACGAGTGCCGAGAGCCGAGCAGCCGCAGAGAGCTATCCGGGTTCACATTGTAATGTGGGGGGCAGGTCAGATGACCCCCCTCACACACACATCCCGCGCACCATACTCTTCGCCACGCCCTGCAGTCCGGCACGCAGAGTATGCTGTGTGAGTGTGTGAGAGTATTTGCGTGTGTGAGTGGCGCTCTTCTCTCCCCGCGCGTCCAAGTCTCCCGCGCCGCCGCCGCCGTCACCCTCCCCTCCCGGCCCTCTGCGCGCCGCCGCCGTGCGTGCTCGACGGAGGAGGAAAGGTCAGTCATTGAATGCGGGCCGCGGGCCGGACCACTTCCTGCTGGCCGGCAGAGATGTAACGCGCCGCTCGACAGCAGCAGCACCAGCGCGTACGTGGGGTCGGAACCATTTTAAAGGATTTTTTTTACGCAGTTGTAAGAAAAAACGGCTGAAAAAGGTATAAATGAAGCATTAGCGTCATTGTCGTGGGTTGGGGATAGGTGAAAGTAAAAGACTAACCTCTACATTTCCGATACCAAGTTACAGTAAAATGCGGTATTCCCGAGGGTATTCTTATCTTTAAAAAGACATACGAATACTGAAAATAAATTTATTTTGCTTGAAATAAAATTTAACGCTGCGCCTCGGAAAAGAAAAGGTAAGAGTAAAACCGATATGTAAAAAATGAGACGAGCTTTAAGAATGCACATAAACTGCCAGGACCCCGCCTAAATCACAGAACCTGAATTGCTTGCTCATTACCATGCAGTTGGAACCAGTCAGCAGGATCACGTTGGTGAAAAAATACCCAGGTCAAAACGAAAAAAAAAGGAGATCAGAGAAAGGGAGGGGGGAGGGTCCCTGGTCTAGTTTGTTCATAGGGA
>NW_026267146.1:3051587-3054884 GCF_000697945.3 Frankliniella occidentalis | reverse complement strand
CCACGGCCGCCGAGCTGCGCCACGCTACGCTGCACAAAACGCCTTTTTATATAAAAGAATGGGGACTGACAACGGGGTACAAAAGTATAATACACGCTGAGATTCGCACCCGACGCAAATGCTGCGGTCGCGTTGAGCAGTTTGCTGTCACTTGGCTGCCATTTTACGTTTGCTTCGTTGGCTGTGTAGGTACCGAATAAAAAAAAATGGCGTGCAAAGTATCTATTTAAGTATATGATCAAAGGAAATGTTGATTTTCTCTAACACAAAAAGTACTGTAAAATAAATTTAAGCAAACTACAGCGTATTCAATGTTCATTTGAATGTAAAGAAGACATCACACCTTTCTTTAAATAGGATTCAGCGTAGAACTCTGTATAACAATCCACCGACGAGTAAACACGGCTACCTTAAGCTTTACCCGTCGCCGACGTGCATGAGACAAGTGCGAAAACAAACTGGCAGTCTTTGCTGAAAAACAACGAGTACGTGTTTGGCGCACACACCATTCAGGCGTCCTTCCCTCTCACTTTCTTCTCGCATATTTCTTGTTTCCCTTCATGATTTCGCCGTCGTTTCCACAATCTCCCTTTTACGAGCCAAGAGTGGCGACCACGACTGTCTGCAGCAGCCGCAGCTCGGGCTTTGCCAATGCGAATGTGTGCCGCAGCGAATGCGAACCTGAATGTGTGCCGGCCAGGAAACAAAACGTCGCACCGTGGCACTTCATTAGAGGCGCCACAACGCGCAAATCCTACGTATAAGGCCATTATTGACATTTCAAAGTGTGTAATGGGCGAGAATAAAGTGGATCTGGCTTTGAGCGGGGAGCGGCGCCGCATGGCATGGCGCAGCGTGGCGCTAGGAAGCGAGAGCGGCCATTGCTACGTGTATTAGCCGTATGACAAGCGAGAGCAGCAAAGCCGGCATAGCGAAGTGGTGTACCGGTAGCAGGGTACCACGAGCCGGGGCAGCAGGGGCAAGAGACTAAGAGACACAGCCTTGGTGGGAAAAGTGACAAGAGAAACTACGCGGGGCAGTATGGAGTATGCAAACGAGTATTGTTACAAAAAGGATTGTGGCGTTTGCCACAAATTGAATATTTTATGGAGCCCTCCCCTCTGCAAATAAAACTGCCCGGGACTGCTTCCCCCATGCGGCCTATCGGCCTTGCCCGTGTTTGCTTCGTTATCACGCCGCCCTTCTCTGCTTAATGGTCACGCCGCACCAACCGAGATGACTTTTTAATGTCTCATTTTCGAAAAATAAATCACAACCTTCGCACATTATACGTGACAAGCCGCCGGCCGAGCCCCGCGGCCGCCGCCGCGTTGAAAAATGACCTCCACCTGACAAGGAACAGCCACACTACTCTAGACCTAGGAGTGCACGCGGCAACGGACGGGAGCCAACGGCCAGATTGGGAAGAAATGAGAGGGGGGGGGGCTTCAGTGGTGGGATCAGGAGGATCAGGGATCATGGGGCGGGGGACGGGGAGGCTGCCAAACGGGAAGGGCCTCCCTATTAGGACGGCGCCACAGGCAGAACTCACCGCGCGGAACACGTCTATCGATACATCGTTTCGATCACTAATGAGGATCGGGACCGCCGACCGCCACCGGCAATGCCTGGGCTCATCAGTGCCCTGTCACGAAAATGGGCCATCGCTTTGGTTGTGCCCGGCTGATCTCATGTGCGACCGTGCACTCAAGTCTCCCGGGGACGGCGTACTGACCGACGACCAAACACTATTCATTTTAACTTCTAAGAGGTTTTAGCAGTAGAGGGAAATGTGGACTTAACGTTGCTGCATATTTCTTAACATTCAAGTCGCTATCGAGACCGAATTCTAACAGCCAGATCGTGTTCCATAATCTTGCCGATCCGATGCCGCTGTTGTCGTGCCCGGCCGCCACACCCGCAGGTCATCCAATAAAACCAAGCGGCATCCCACGACGGCGATGGTGAAATTTCGCACACAAGAACGACACATACACACAGTTTGCCGCACGTTGCCCAGAGCAGCAGCCGCCCCTACCCCTAACAGACAAAAAAAAAAAAATGAACCAAAACAGGAGACAATGACAGCAAAAACGTTGCGCTGCAGGAGCGGCCGCGCTGTGTGGCAGGTAATGGCACGCCAACCTTGCTGATATTCGGTTACCTCCTGTCGGGCCTGCACCCCGAGCTGCACCCGCTCGATATGCTGGCTTGCGTAACACCGCCCCCCCCCCTCTCCTTTCTCGAGTCGGTGCGACGGGACCACCGCGCTCTGCTGCCCGATACTCGAAAAACTGCTGTTATGGCTGCCATGCTCCTCACGACAAAGGCGCCCCAAGAGGGGTGGGGCATCACAAGGGGCTCAGGGCCCTGGTGCCACTGAGACTGCTTCTGACACCGGTCCGCGGCACTGCATAGCTTAGGACCTGCAGGTCCCGAACCCAATACATCCCGGCTGGTGTTTCATTCACTTTTACCATCTAAAGCTCCGTTTTTCTGCCTCTCTCTTCAACCACGCGCGCGTTCAGATTCCAGATCGCAATGGCACAATAAGGCAACGCAATATCCCTGTCCGCCCGAAAAAGGCTACGCGGGCACAAGTGACCACATACTCGCAGGTTTTAGCAGCAATAGAGCGAGTGTGTATTATTTCTCCCCCAATCGCAATTTCCTATACTAGAGGAAAGAGACAGCTCCGATCGACAGTACAGCTTGCTTATTTCTTTTTCGACATAGCCAAGAGCAGGATGCTCGGGTACGGCACCGTGGTTTTTCGTTTTTAGAAATGAGGCTTCTTGCATAAATCTGCACTGGGGTAAAGAAGTGTCGAAATCTTAGAACTGGTAGAAGAAATTGAACATGTTCAATTAGTATCAAGAAGTACTCATTTGTTTCACCATGACTGTCGTAAATCGATTAACATAAAGTTGTATTTTCTGGTTTTAAATTCTTATTTCAGCCAGCTATTGAACGTGAAACTTGGCTCTGTTAATTGACGTCCGACGACAACAGTAGAGGCCATCCAGTTAATATGAATTTCATCCACGACACTTGTCTCAGTGACATCGACGTGACGATATAATTGACATCGACGATCGTTTAAACCTTCCTGCATGCTAACATAACTGCACACACAAGCGTGGCCACGACCGGCGCTCGGGACGTGGGGAGCCTTCGCGCGCTTTCCTCGCCGTCTCAATACAATACTAATGACAGAAACACTTCCATAATTTCCAGCGGGAAACTAATTGAACTGTGGCGGGCTGATGACCAGCGAGCGAGTGGGCAGGGGGGTGG
>NW_026267146.1:3044895-3051537 GCF_000697945.3 Frankliniella occidentalis | reverse complement strand
CCCCCCCAGGACGGGTGTGCGACCTTACTCTAGAAATGTTGTCCCTCACTGGCGTCTCTTGTAATCTCGAATCAAAGGCGGACTCGCAAGGCTGTTCGCCCCACATACATGCTCCATACACGTGCACAACTCACTTTTAAAAAAGGGCACGACAGCAAAGGCCCTACCTGATTTTTTTCCCTGTAGACAAACCATCATATGACCAATATACGTAATTCTCCGAATAACGACTATTTTCCGAAATATTTTTTGTCCTAGTAATAAAGCAGTGCAGACAAAGGTATGACTTTTCTCATGAAACTTTGCCCCATAGCGCAAGAAAGTTCGCCATAACGTTTTCCGGAGTCGCGTTGGAGGTCTCCTGGAGTCCAGCTGGGGGCGGCGAGCGCAGCTTGCGGTCCACGCCTTCCCGCATTATAGAGCCCATGAATGAATGAACGCCAACTGTAACGACAGCGCCGCAGCGTCAGCCTTCGAGCTGCTCTGGTATGCGCCCCAAGAGGGGGGCGAGGAGAGGGGGAGCACGGGAGGAGGGCAGGGGTAGAGAAGTGACACATTATAACCGCGCCCACACCTTTACGACAGCACTGTCTCTATGAGTGGCGTGCAGTCATTCGTTTTGCATGTAGGGCTCCGGATGAGAAGGTGAAGAGGGGGGGGGGGGGGTATAGGTGAGCCGCAAGGTGACAGGACACATAGCCACAGGTCGGCAGAGGGACGCCGCCCAAGACAGGATAGCCCCTTTGCTGGACGGGGTGGGGCGGGGTGTGGCGCCGGCGCCTCCTGTCGGCGGCTGGCGCTGTGTTTCGAAACACACGCAGTACCGTTGGAGCGCCACACGCGTGGCGAACACACAGACACACACACACACACAGAGGCTAGAACAGCATTCCACCGACTGAGGACCAAGATAGCGAGTGCAGTGTGTTTCTATATAAAAGTGGCCGATGGCCAAAGTCCGCGCGCGCTGTGTGGTCATCGGGATAACTATGTGCCCGTTTTTCCCAATAGTAGAGTAAAATGGATCGATAAAGAAGATTGCTTAATTTCTTTTGCGGTTTGTGCTCTAAGTTTTGGGGACAAGCGATCGATAGGATGAACATACGAATAAAACCTAAACGGAATAAGCGAACTCTATTCTTAAAACAACAATTTCAAAACGAAGCAGTTTTGGGTTTTTCCTGTAATGATATCCAGCAGCTGCATCGGGCACTTTTACACAATCCGTTGACGTATTCCGATCTTGGCTCGGCGCACCACTTACCATCCGCTATGCGGCACCACGCACTCAGTGTGACCCTGAAGCGGATAGCGCTCGAGCCCTGAAATTAGATCCTGCTCGCGCCTTATCAGCTCATATGATCGCTGCGCAGCCAGTGCGCGGGGGCGGGACAGGAAAATCGATTGAATAATATTCACAGCAACTTTCATATTTTGAAACTATGTAAATGAATGTAATTCGTAATAACTTTTAGTATCGTATTCTCCACAGTAAAATAAAATGTGTAAATTTACTAGTCACATTTCACATTCCCTGAACACTGTTAAAAAAAAACTGAAAATTCAGACTAACTTTTTCAGACTTTGCTGTCTGAATTAGGTTTTCATACAATTTTGTCATAATTTTCAGTGAACGTCTGAAATTTCATTGCTGTAGGTCTGAATTAAGAATTCAGTCAAGAAAATGTGAAAATTCAGAGTATTTATTCAGACGAAGGTCTGATTCTGAAATTCAGACAAGAAAAGTATGAATATTTAGTTTAGTCCCGGCAGCACACCTGTAGGATCAGGCAGGTAGCTGTCGGTGACCCCTCAGTCTTGTCGTCGTGGCCGTGTGGTCAAGGATGAGAGAGCACTAATCCAAAGGTCCGAGGTTCGACTCCGGGTAGGTAGGTAAGGTACAATAACAAATTTCTATCTAATTACTTAGAATACAACCCAACTTGAAGGAGAGGGCAAAGAGCGTCAAGAAAAATTCATTTTAAATGAAGATCTGAAATTCAGACTAAAGTTATGAAATTGCTATTCAGACTAAGATAACTGAAAATTCATACTAAAAAATTCATACCACAAATTCAGACAAAACAGTCTGAATTTTCAGACGTTTAGTATGTAATTTTGCTTCCTACCAATTTGTCTGAATTTTCAGACTTTTTTTTAACAGTGAAGTACTGTCATTCAAATAAGTCAAACACGGTTATAAAGGTCAATATTATCTATTTTCTACCCGCAGATCAAAGTTTGCTGATTACGACGAACCTCACGACTGTAAAGTTGTTTTTCGTTTCTGTTGTGTTTTGAGCCCGTTTCCGGCAGAGGGACGCCCCTTGGCAGGGCCGTCCCTAATGGCCGGGCAGCGCGACAGCGCAGCTGATTAAAGGGCTGCTTTAGTCTCTGATCCGCCACGCCCCGGCGGGCTGGCGCTGCGCTGGCGCCATTATCCGGCCGGAAGCTGCAAGCGTCATCGCAAGGACGCGCCACGCACCGACCGGCGCGGCCTTCCAGCAGCTGGACATCAAAACCGTCACCACTAAAGAAATATCAAACCTCCTCCTTGTAAAACAAAACCAGAAAAAACTTTACAAAACCACAAAAAATCTATTTCCCTAGGCCATATCCCTCTTCTTAACCGTTGGTAAAAAAAGAGCTGATAGAAAAGTTGCGTTTAAGGAGGAGAGTATGCAGGGGCGTCTGCGACGAAAGAAGGGAGAGAGAGGGAGAGGGAAAGAGAGGGAGTGTGTGAGAGAGGAAAGTTCAAGGGCAGTAAACACGACCCATTCATCTAACGCACGTTAGCCATCGCGGCGCATATGTTTATTGGCCCATGTCACTTTCACCCGCCCCGCCGCCCCTGGGGCGCCGCTCTACGCCCCACCACCGCCCTCGAGAGACACGGCAACTAATCACAACTCTCTGACACTTGGTAAGGCGACCGAACCTCGACGGGGCGCCAGGCCCACGAGCAAGAGCACCTTCCTCGATAGACGCACCAGCACGGGCACCTGCAGGCGGTAGCAGTGGTTGGAGTAGTTTCCGTCACAGTTCACATGCGAGAAAGAGAGAGAAAGAGAGAGAAAGAGAGAGAAAGAGAGAGAAATAGAGAGGCAATTAAGGGAATAAATATAAAGCTCTAGCGCCTGGAGGATAGGCAAGCCCGTAACACATCTGTACTCAACGGGACTGCCTACCCGCCAGGCGCCCTGCACCTTTACTGAAAGTACACACGTAAACGATAAACAGACCACAACACAACGCTGGGTTGAGAAGAGGCGGGAGTTGGGAGAGTGGGGGGCAGAGGAGATATACCTTGAGCTATACAGATAGAAAGAGATGAGAAAGAAGACGCTCGCGTTAACAGGCTGGTTAACATGACGTGTCGGAACGCTCGTGACGCAACAAGTGCAGCAAGTAGCGGCATCAGGTGGAGATCATCTCTCTCTCTCTCTCTCTCTCTCTCTCTCTCTCTCTCTCTCTCTCTCTCTCTCTCTCTCTCTCTCCCACTTACGCACGCAGTGCCTGGTATCCCTTTCCTGCTTCGGCGCACACTCCACATCATCACTCTCCGGCTCCGACACAGTTACTAATCACCTTATTCCCGTATACAAATATGTGCTTTCCACCCACGTCCCGTTCGAACAGGGGAGCCATCGCTTTAAGTTACTGCCTTGCTTGTCGTTCAAGCGGGGAAAACAATGCAGGTATTCGAGACAGACTTTCTCTGTCATGTCCTCTGCTGACTGCCCTTTATATCCCTTTCCATCCCATGTCCGTATGTAGCGTTCACTCTCCTCTCCCCTTTCTCCTCCGTCCACCTTTTGTCTTGACGGACCGGAAACTAGGCACGTCATGGGCTGACCGGTGTCCAGCCACGGCCCCCCGGGCCCCTACCAAGTGAGGTGGGAAAGGGGGCAGACTACACCTGACACCACTCTCCAAACTTTTCCGAGAAGCCCTATGCCGTGTGCAGGCGGGAGGCGGGCTGGTAGGAGGGCATGGGAGACTGCGGGGGGATGGGGGCGGGGTGAAACAAGATGAAAGCAGAGAGGGGGACAAAATGAATGACACAGAGAGATGACTGCGAAATGAATTGAACCCCGGCGCCGTCAAGAGTGGGCGCGACGAGACAACAGGCACTCGAGGGACATGGCGCAGCAGAGACTAGAAATATGGAGCAGGTCGCGTCGCGCGGGGCAGGGCGGCGGGAGGGAGGGGAAGGGGCGGAGAATCGTGCAAGGCGTCGTCGCCGGGCCCCACCACACCGCGCCGGTCGCCGCGGCCCAAGTTCAAGTCTTCGTTGCGTCACTTTCGCGCAACAGAGACAACACAACGCCGCCGCCGCCACCACGAGTGTGGGCGGCGGTCAGAGCCTCCTCCTCCTCCCCCCTCCTCCTATCCCTCCTGATCCCCTCGCGTCCGTGACATGACCAACGCCGTCGGATGATGCACATAACGTATGCACCCCGACAGTCGAGTGAAGTTACGCGACAAAGCCTGCTGCGACGGCATTTTCGCAATTTGAAACACATGCTATTTTGTTTTTCATTCTTTCTTTTCAAAAATAATTTTTAACAGTAAACGCAGCGTTCTGCGGCCAACAAGTTGACATGCGTCCGAATTTGCCCCTCGCGTTTTAATGCCCGGTTTGTGCTGCCCACCAACCAAGCCCCATAGCAGCCCAGCCAGACAGCCGCTCGCCCGCTAGACCACCTCCGAAATTTGTCGGTCACCGTTTACATTGTCGCGGCAGCTGCCGCATACATACGTTGAGCACCACGAGTGCGAACCGGTGACTGACCACCCTCCTGGCACTACAAACCCTTAAGAGTTTGCCCAGTAATTTTCAAAAGGGGCACGGGGACAAACGGTGTTCAAATTTTCATACATCGCTTGATAAAGATACGGCGGCAGCGCCCGTCCGGGAGCCGTGCGTCTGTCACGGAAACGCTATCAGAGCACGCAAACGGCGCGCGACGACTCGAGCCGCGCCGCGCCACGCCACGCCCTAAGGCTGCATGACCGCAGACAATGACAAATAGCATGGCATTCTTCTCGCGCACGTCCGCGTGGCGACAGAGAGATTCCAATTTCTACTTTTTTGCTGCACCTCTTTGACTCGCGCGTGTGTGTGTGTCGCGCGCGCGATGGTTCGCGAGTACCAGCCGCACCGTGGCACGCTGGTCCGGCGCCTTCTTTGCAATTCACTAGCTTATTACTCAGACGTGACGCAAAATTCCACATGCATGTCTATCGCTGTAAGCCAAAGCTTTCTTTCTAATAAGACGAACCGTTTCAGAAACGAATGCATTCTGCTCGGTGCACACTACTACCAATACTACTACAGCTCGGCCGTAAAACCTCAATGCTCAAATAAACCCGCCATAACCCCATCGGGACCATTTCGCTGCCAACCCAATTTGGCATAGTAGCAGGCTACGCTAGGGCTGCAACAACACTTGGGGAGCGGCGTGCAGTCGCGTGTCCAACGCATGCCTACTGCTAGTGCTACCAGCTGCAGGCCCTCAATGATAATATCGCAGCGCCCTGTGCTCGCGCTGCCACCGCTCGGCGCCCTCGTTGTTCGGTATTTGAGCGAAATAAATACTCTGGCCGCATGTAGCAATCAAAATGCTGCTGCTGCTGCAGCAGCTGCTTTCATAAGACTTTGGCCGCCCGCACGCTGAGGCAGGCGGGCAGGCCGCGGTGGTGTTGGCAGCGGTGCTGCTGCTGCGGCGGCGGCAGGGCTGCCAGCCCACGGCCCTTTGTGTGTCGCCCAAACAATATCAAGATTAGCATACACCCTTCACGCTTCGCCCCGGTTGTCGTTCGTTGTTTCGCTGTTGGCAAGGCCCGGCGCCGCCACCGCGGGCAGAGAGGCAAGGCGGCTGAGCGCCAATTAAAATTAGGCGACGATTTCGTTTATGAGCGCGAGGGAGGGGGCTCGGCAAAGCAGACGACAAGGAGGGGCTCGATGAGGGCGGCGGTGGCTGTAGGCGGGACTGGTAACGACCACGACCAGGTGTCCGGCACAAGAAAAGGAGTAGTCAGTCTCGCGGGCTGATAGGCACTTTCTGCGTTATATTGCGCCCCAGATTTTTAAAATCCGCGCTCGAGCGTATAAAGGGGGCGTAAAACAGCAATCACGCGGTGATTTGTGTGGTTTTATTTTCTGCTCTATACGATGGGAATCCGCGGTAAAAACAGCCGGACGAGGGCGAGGATGATTGAACTGTCTGGATTAATTACACCCGACGTCCGTTGCGAATATGTGTGCGTGCGTGCGAGCCTACGTCTGTGTGTCTGTGTATTTGTGTCCGTCTGCGGCGCATGTTCCAGCGGCTGACGCACCGTTTCTAATTGACAACGGAGTTCACTCCAGCTGATGCTATTTACCGCTTAACGGCGGCCGCGCCCCACACACGCGTCCTCCAGAAGTCTCCCGCAATTAGTAAGCGGCAAGCGGGTAAAGTCCGCCCGCCACAGTCCAGGCCGCCAGGTTAGCTGCTGTGTCCGCACGCTAGCGCACGCACGCGCCCAGCAGAAAGTAGAGCGCCCAGAGCGCCTAGACAAGGACACTGATTTGCAAAACATTGCGGCTCGGCTCGTATTTCGGAGCCGCCGAGCTTAATCCATGTTACCCATAGG
>NW_026267146.1:3035847-3041625 GCF_000697945.3 Frankliniella occidentalis | reverse complement strand
GGGGGGGCAGACTGTAATGCGGTTGCAAGCGGACCACTATGCCGCAGGAAGATGAAGATGCCAGCCACAGCGCCATGCCACGCCTCGCGGGGGCCTATGACTTCCTCGAACTGAAATTGGGTGGCAAGACAGATGGCGCCTAAATCACAGAGCGAAGGTGAGGGATGGCAGCGCGGACCGGCGGCGCGGACCTCGTGATGAAGTGAGAGTTTTTACCGAGCCGAAAGAAGCGCCCGCGAGGCGAATTAATCACAGACAACCAAAGTGCGGTTATTGTTACATTTTGTTGTACTCACTACGCACTACCATGTGAAGTTCGACTTCTCCCCATTTGCTCGCAGATTAAATTTTAAATGTTGGGGCTAGCTTATCAGTCTTAGAATTCCTATCGAATTTAAAGACACTTGCGAATCTCACACAAAAAGTATCGAACTTATGCAAGTGTTTGGCACTCACCTTGTACAGCTTGTCCTTGTTGTACCAGACGTCCTCCTCTTCCTCCTGCTGGGTGGTGAACGTGGCGTCCAGGTTGAGGTCGTCTCTCGAGCGCGAGAGGATGCGGCGGCGGGACACCATGTCGCCTGACGGGGCCGGAGGCAGCGGCGGCCCGCAACTGTAACGAAACCATCAGATTACGATTTAAAGTTCGGAAACTTTTGCAGAAAACAATCTGTAGAAATTGAAATGTTTTCGAAAAAAAAGAATGAAAACAAATAAAACTTTTTCTGTAAAAATTAAGAGATGACACAAAACATTATCTTAAAACATTTACACGAAATATTTTCCTGCAAAATTAAAATCCTTACATCAGACAGGTCAAAATCAGCCACCGAATGCACCGGGTTCAAACCACCGCGACCGACGCGGGGAAAGGAAATTAATTTGTTTTTCTCATTCGACTCGCCTCCTCTGCCGCGGGCGCAAGGCACACAAAGGCAAGGACCTTGGAAGGGCAAGGCACCGTATTGTCGCCAGCGCCTCCCGCTGAGCCTCGCGTCTTCTTTTTTTCTCCTACCCATCACGCGAGTCCCTATTCCAGGACCTCATCATAGTAGACCTCATGCATATGGAGTCATCCTGGCACGAGCAGTGTGCATTGCGCATCGCACAGAGACCCCGCTAGGGATGAAGCAGTCACCTAGGGATGTTGGACATGAGCCCGAGCCAATCCGTTACCGAACTCGGTTTAAACTATTTGCCGGCCTCAAATCTGGTACTGGTCGGTGTTAAAGAGTCCCGAGATTTTAGAAGTGCCTATGATGAACACGAAGTCAAAAAGAATAAGCGGCTAGTTCGGACGGCATTCAACGGCCAAGAAGCAAACGGGAATGAGAGCAATTTCTACGGGACGTACGTCCAAATATATTCAACGAAAGCTAATAATAAAATATGTTTCATTTACGACAATTTTTCGGGACTAAAATACGTTTCTGGAACACTTCAGAATACTTTTCATGGGGTATTCAGACAGACGTGGCACTACACCATCGCATTGCCTTCATAAAGACGGTCGTCGGGGCGCCCGCACCCGGCCTCCCAGACTGAAGCGTCGCGGTGGCTGTCTACCTGCGCCAACAGGACGGCTAAAGCTGTCGTCTACTGTCCACCGTCCGTCCACCGTCCGTCTGCTCCACGCCGCCGCTGACCGCTCGCGGCTGGCAGAGGCGACACTATTATTGTCCAGCACAATGGCGCTCTCCTCCACGCACGTCCGCGCCGCGTGCATTGTCCCCTTTCGTCAGCAAGTGCAGCGGGGCAAGTGGTCGGGAGGGAAGGAGAGGAGGGGAGGAAGAAATGGGAGTCAGAGGGGGGCATAAGCCGCAGAGAACCGGGCTGCACCTTACTGCCGAAGCGGGCGTCGTGTCGATCGATCCCGGCCGGTGAAAATCAATATGAGCCGCTGCTGCGCGCTGCCACCGCACAGGTGTGTACGCATACCCGCGCAATTGTGTTATCACCAGGGGGCCGTCGTGTTGGTCCCGGAGGGCCCCGCGCCGCCCCGCCGCGCCCCGCGGGACCCATGCAAGGCCTACATGGCGGCGCTATGTGGGGCGGGCCTCCACTGCTGCTGCTGCTTGTTCATTCTGTCCATTTGGGACCGCAATGCGCACCAGCGGCATCCATCATAGGGTCTCACATGGCGGGCCCAACAGCGAACGCACGCACGCACACACGCAGGCACACTCTGCTGCAAGCTCACACGCACCTATTCGCACACGCACACACACGCGCACAGATGCACCTAAAAGACGCCATAGCCATAAGTCATAAATAAGACCGTTGTTTTGTTTGTTACTTCATAGCCATAGTGGCAGTTCGCTAGCAACTGTTCAATGTTGTGCGTTATTATTTTGAAATGAGATCAGCGAAAGAAAAGGAGAAGCAGAAAACAAAACAAAGTATCAGTATGGTAATGTTGTCAATAACAATCTCTCATTCCGTCTCGAAAAAATGGAAGGTTGGTATTGCCTGCAGGTGAGGGGGCCTGCAACTCGGAAAATCTGGGCTGAACAGACCCTGGTAATCCACGAGAATCTTTAAACGAGCAGACTTCAGACATACTTTTCGCCTTTGCGAGATATGTATGACTTTGTTGTGGAAGAGTTTGTAGATTCTCAGGTCGTGTGCGACGACGGAGTATGAAACAGGTAAGTTTACCGGGTCGCTTGGGCAATGGGCATGCGATGCGTGCTCGGCAGCGTGTGTGTGAGCGGGCCTGTGTCTGTGAGCTTGATAGCTCGTTGCCTGAATATGAAGGTGATCGCTCCCCGCAGTTCAGCATGCTAGACCAGGCAGGCAGGCACTTCGATGCAATCGATGCGATGCCTGCGATGCCATGGAACTCGTTATGACAATGAGTGCAAATAAAAGTCATAAGTATTTCTGGGCGGTAATAGGAATTCAAGGGTGAATTCAATAATTATTTCTTACACTGAGTTCTATGGGCAGGATGAGAAAGATACCAAATTTTGAAAGGGAATTCGTGAGTTCTGGTACCCTGTGGTGTTGTTAAAGGATATTGTAATAAAAAAACCTGGAACGTTAATCGGCCATCTTTAACAAAACTGGAACCTTTTAACTTCGGGGCCACTGGGGACTGTCTTAAAATCATAGTACCTGATGTCAAACCGTTACAAGACGTTTAAAAATAGAGTCGGGTATAGCAGAGAAGCAGAATCCGTCAAGGGGGGAAAGATGCACGTACAAGCAGAGGAGGGAGAATGATGTGGGAGGAAGAGGGAAGAGAGGCAGCATGGTCTGGAGGCCGCCTCAAAACCCGCTCCGCACTGGGTCACGGTGCAGGTACTCACGTGAGGAGTGAGTGGGGGCGGGCCGATGGGTGAGGAGGGAGGGTGCTAAGGCGGCAGACGACTAGGGCTGCCAAAGACAAATGCCGGGACGGTAAATCGAATCATTTAATTATTATGCTATGGCGACGTGACTATTTCGAACCGGTTAAGGAGGCTCGTTCAATGAGTGGCCCAAGTGCGGCAGAGTTGGCGAGGGAGTGAGGGGAAGGACTGACGTGCAATAAGCTGTCATCAGCACGAAATGCCAGATCGAGCAGGGGCTTAAATGCCGACGTGTCTCTGCGATGATGAGTGAAGCGGTTGCATCAGGAGGAGGCGGTGGGATATCCTGAGATATCCGCTTGCTCGCAGCATTCCACGAATCTCACAAAGGCTCGAGAGCCACATGATACGTAAAAAAAGGAAAGGAAAAAAAAGGATTTGAAGAAGGCCACCAGCCACGGGGTAAAAATATATAACACTTCTATCAACACCACTAGCAATTATAGTAAAAAATTAAAACTAGATAGAAAGTGAAATATTTTGGGGGGTAATACACGGCGCGACCTTGGGCGCAAGTACTCCGGGGCCTCGTGGTGCACGGCAGGCGTATCGAACCACTTGCGCTTTCGACGGAGCGGCCACGGCAACCGCTGCAGCACAGCATCAGACAAGACCGGTGAACCGTGCACAAGAAGCACCGCAAAAATACGACCAATGCTGGTAATCAAATTGTTGCCATAATGTAAAAGCGGTACGTTAATTATATCAAGACGAGAAAATTAAATGATAAAATACGCAGTAAACAATGGCAACAACCAGAAAGTAACACAACGAGAACTCCTTTTCTATAAGTAAGGCGACAAGCAGTAGGGTAAAATAGATCCGTCACAGCAGCATTGCAAACCGAACCGAGCGAACTAGCCTTTTTCAGGTGTTTGAAGTTGAGTAATGAGGAGTGGAGTAAGTACCGCCCCGGGTGTGACCAGCCAGTCAGCCGTTGCGAACGAGTTAAAACCATTATTCCTGGAATAGGGAGTGGGCGCTAAAAACGTCTGACAAAGTCACAAGTAGAGAGCATAGCGGGCCTTTTTTAAGGATACATTTGGAAAGGAGGAAAGGAAAAATAAAGGCAGAAAGGCAAGGACTAGCAGAATTTGTAGGTTTTTAATGCTAGCGAAAATGGAAAAAGAAACAAGGGCACTAAAGAGGTAAAAGGGAAGCGAAACGAGTAATACTATATCTAATCCTTGGTCTATTCTTGTGTCATAGATTAACGCCACGAGAATGAGGCATTGGACAACGTTACTGTGACCCCTGAAGAGAGCAGGATGACTCCAACGACTCTTCTCAACTTTGATCTTTGCAATCCCGAAAATGGAGACGATCTCCGACAGGACAACAGGACACCGCGCGCCAACATCGGAATTTACGACCGCAACTGCATGAGACTGTACAGTATTGGCACAGTGGGAAACTTCGATATTATTTTCCAAGGGGACCAAAAAAAAAAGTGTATGATTAAATCAGGATAAACCTTCAAAAGGTTACAGAAAAATTAAGGCTACTCAGTCAGTACAAATGTGTGAATGGTATACTTTAAATGGAGTGTACATGGCATGTATACTGTCAAAAAGGGTACATGATATGTATATTTTGTGCATGCCCATGTACGCATTAGTAAATATGCACATGCCTATGAATACAAACTTAAAAGTGAATACTGCATCCATACCAACGACAGTTATGTGAGTCTTTGCACAGTGTACATGGATATGTATACTTTCATAAATGCGTACATGGGCATATTATTAAAAGTATACATGCCATGTACACTTTATTTAATGTATATCAGGTACATATTTGCATACAAGGAGTTAGCTTGAAGTACAAATAATATTTATTGTTATAAAGCAGTTATAACTGCAGGTTTGGAGGTGGAATTCATCGATATCGCCTTCTCAAAAGAATAACTCTCACCTGCTGCGGCCTGGCTTGCTACCACCGCTGCTGTTGGGGGCGGGGCGTGGGGGCGGCATGTCGTATCCTTTAGCCGGTAGTCACTGTCACAGTATCCAGCAGGGGCACGCACAAACACACAATCACCACACAGGTGCCTTCACTCTCCTAAGGTGATAACAAGATAACACGCACAGACTGCTTGTTTGGGGTTCACTTGACACCAACAGCCACACACGCACTCGGACATACACACACACGCACACACACTCGCGAACACTACGCACGGCCAGCACCTCGGTCCGTCCAGACCGCAACACAGCGGGCACACCGCGAACGCGCCTGGGTGATTATCAAAAAAACCGTGCAGTTTCGTTTCAAAAATAGAATTATTTCATTATTTTTTTGGCTTAATTTTTTGGGTTGGATATTGTTCTTTAGTACCACAAGGTTACATTTCTAGAGTTGTCCCACAGTCTGACCACGTACAGAGGTTTAACAGCGATTCATGCCAAAAAGAGGCATCGGA
>NW_026267146.1:3023465-3029842 GCF_000697945.3 Frankliniella occidentalis | reverse complement strand
ACTGAAATGGTCGGGCCGAAGGCCCGACCACCGCCGCCGGCAGGCCAAGCAGGCCCGGCCCCTGCCGAACGGAGTTGCCGGCGCAGCGAAGTGGAGCTGGCAACTCCGTTTGGCGGAAGGGCGGGCCTGCTTGTTTTTTTTTTACAGTGCGCTGGGCTGGGTACGCGCGCGCAAGCTGCACTTTATCCTCGCGCTCGATAGGCTACGGCGAATGCGTAATTCCCTCGTGCATCCGCTGCTGGAGGCTCCACACAGGCTCTGGCGGCGCACCGCCACCTGCGAGCGCCTCCTGTCCATAGTGTGCGTCGGTGGTGGTGCGCACACGGGGCGTCGCGTCGACGACGTCTTGACGACGCCCCGCGTGACGTCCCAATGGGCGGGCGGCGCCGGCGGCGTCGTGAGATGCAGCGCCACCCGTGCTTGGGGACGGCTGCACTCGTAAAGGAAACCCGGTGGTTTGTGTTCAATTAGCGATGTGTATGCACACCGCGCAAACACGGCACCGCATGTATGCCGAAACTGCGGAATCGAAAACACAGGGTTTGAGCTCATTACTCCTAAACTGATCGTGTCATAACGAACGACGACAAAACACACCGCCCCCGCGGCACGATTCGGTAAAAGGGCACAGCGGGCGCGGTGGCCCGCGGCGGCACAGCAGCGCCTGGCATGACCGCCTTGCTGTTGGGTTGTTTTTTTTCACCCCTGTTACCCCGTGTTTGGTTGGCACCCGGCCCGGCGGCAGCAGCAGCGCACCCTATCGGCGCCAGCCATCGTCACTCAGTTTCCTCGTATAAGGACGCCGTTTGAGGTACAAAGTAAAAGCCCCCTCGCGTGACACAGTTCCAGTTTGTTCGCAGCAACGGAGGGTTATGTGACGACAACGGGTCACCCACGCCCGGCCCTGCCGGCAGCGCCACGCTGCTGGTCAGATGAGATCTGCCGCAGCCGAGAATACCGCGGCGCTCCGCGCGAGCCCGCCGGCCTGGAACAGGAGCCCTGCTGTTCCTGTCGCAGACTCCTGCCTTTGCACCCCGTTTGTGTGCTTGGAGCACACTCTTCGACACTTTCCAAGGTTTAAGTTATGACTAGGAGTTTTTGTGAAACGAGGCAAAATGTTTACTGCTTTCAAAAGGTCCTCTTTAAATTTAGTTTGCGCTGACTGGCTTTCTTAATGTGACCAAATTACTGTAAATGGGGAAAGAAAGGTAAATTTGAGACAGTATCACATTCTTGTAAGTCACCAACAACGCTAGCAGCAGCAAAAGCTGGGGCTGGTACATTCCGCTGAGCCAACCCTACCGACACACAATAGGCGTTCCAATTGTTGTGTTATTAAACTGCTCGATGTGGGTGGCGCGGCTGCGGAAAGTGGGCTGGCGGCGGGGGATCTAGTCATAACAATGCAATAACCTGGAATGATCGGCCGACCGCCGAGGCGCGCACGACTCGGGAAAATCAGACGGCCAAACATTATAGGCCGTGTTTTCTGCATATACATCCAAATATTTTTTATCTAGTTTTTGGATCACCCAGAGATTTCTTCTTATCCGAGTCTATCAAGTCTGCGTCTGCGAGGAGCTTGGGACAAGTCCATGCGCTCGAGGGTTGAGACCACATACTTGTTTTACGAGTGTTACTTTGTGCAGAACATTTTGTTCTGCCCCGCATGCGTGTTGATGTGTGTCTTGTGTGCGTGTGTCTGTTTCTTTGCCAGCAGCAGGCGTCGCTTTTGCCCGGCCGCCTCCATAGTTTTGCAACAGCCTCGCGCGCAGCCCTCACCGCCGCGGCGCGCAGTGTGTTTCGGCGCCGAAATGGAACCGACCCGGGAGGGGAGCCAACTTGACGTGTGTTATGGCGCCCGGACGAGCCCCGCGACCTTCGCCCCGCGCCGCCCCGTCCTCGTCCAACTCCCATGCGGGATGCATTCTGCTCGGCCCCATGGCGGCACCTCACCTCCGCAACCCTATACTCTGCCGTGCGACTGCTTGTTGATAGTTTAGTTTAAATATAAAATCACCACAATCTGTATAAAAAAGAACATGTAAATGACGTGTGTATGCTGCTCAGTGACAAGTCACGCTAATAAAATGCTAAAAACTACACGGCACCCATGCGATTGATTATTGGCAGGCTCGGTGGCGCGGGGTTGGTGCAGCCGCGTAGCGCGCGCGCCGCTCGGCATAATGTATAGAATCGGCCCGTCGCGATGAGGCGTGAATACATCGATCCTCTCGCTCTCGCACTCTCCTCGCGATCTCGCATCTTGACACGAGGGACCTTGACACTGTACGGGTCTGCTGTGAGGAGGCACGGCAGCTGACTCGCGCGCCACGCCACGCCACGGACCATTTCGCTAAATGCAGAGCGTCTGCCTCGCGCCCGTGTATGTGTGTGTGTGTGTGTGTGTGTGTGTTGGTGTGCGAGTGTGTTGAATAGTGATTGCATAACGGAGCATCGCACCAAGTCGCCACGACCGCCGCGCGACCGCCCGGCCACACACTCTACCAAAAATTCGCATTAAAATACAATAACACAAACGGTTGTTTTGGTTTTGTTTCGATTGAGGCGTTGGCTGATCGCGATTGCTGTGTCAGAGGATCGCAAAACGAGAGCACAATAAAAACCTAAGTCAACGTGCTCTACAAACTAGATTGACACCCCCGCAGGGCGAGGCCACCATCCCTGCTGCCCTGCCTCCCTCACAGGCTCACAGCTGCAGAGCGCAGCTGGAGCGCCCCGCTGACCCAGGTGCAATTAGCTGCATGCACACAGCTGGCGCAGCTGCCCAGCCAGCTGCCCTCCTGCCCCACAGTGAACCCTGTCGTGCAACGTGATGCAGTGACAGGGGGCGCAACACACTGCTCAAAGTTTTCACTTAATGTCCAAAAAACACTCAAAAACACTTGAAAAAAAAAGTGAGCTTGAGTTGTGTGGGATATTTTTATAACTAAAATAAAAATTCTACGAGGGAGAATTGCTCTGAAAAGGTCTTAATAATATGTTTAACACAAAATGAAAGGTTAAATTGGATTTTTGTCAGGCAAAACTTTTAGTATGTACATTTAAAATTAAATGATCAGTAAAAGAGACATGCCAGGGAGCCGCAGGGAGAAAATGACAGTATTTTTTCCTAAAAAAAGGACCCCTTTTTTAGTGCAGCTCACACCCAAATCGAAAGACTTTCCTCGCAATCACACAATCGGCATCCCTACACACATCCTTCCGTGTGTGCTTTGCGCCTCTTTTGCGCGGTGTTACGGGCGAGCGGGCAGCCGGTTACACGATGCAGTTCATTACACACGCGGGCGGCGGGGCTTGAGGGGGATATATTTTAAGTCACGGCCAAGCAGTTTGTCGGCGGGGCGTGACCCGCGGAGGGGAGGGAGGGGCGGTGATAAAAAGAACGCCAAATCGTGCTCGCCGGCTCAGCGGTGCGGCGTGGCGGGGGAGGGCCGCGAGCTCCCATTCCCCCCCCCCCCTCCCTGTTACCCCGCGCACCACGCGTGCAGCAGACTGCACTGGCGCGAGCAGCGCATGCCCACAGTCAATTGCAGAAGTAGTGGGATAGACTATCGGCACGGACACAAATACACAAGCACGCAAACAAAAACAAAAATCTGGAAAGAGTACTTTGTTGTACTTTTTAAAAAGGAAAGTTTAGTTAACATTTTAGGCAACTTATTATTGCTTAGAGGATGGTCATTATTCCTTTTAAGAATGTTATACGTCGAATGAGTAGCATCGCTTAGCATATAAAGTGACGAAAATGGAAATATATGGTTGGTGCAAAACTCGTGGCTGTGATGGCCACGAAAATGGCCGTTGTCACTGCTTTCGTAGTCGGCGCCTGTCAAAGTGTCGTCTCAATAACCGTATTTTCATGCAACAATATCATTTTGCTTGGGGTGCAGGGATTTAAAATTTGAATTTCTGTATCAACAGCCAGGCAAACGGAAAATAAATACACATTGTCGGAGATTTGAGTGGACCAGATCCAACTTCACCCTCACCCTACACAGGCATCGGGGTCAAGCTCGCGTTCGTGGGTCACAGCAGAAAAGCGCGCGGCGGCCACTCTAACGACGTAACGTGCTCAAGTAACAAAAAAATAGTAATTGACGGCCCCCACGGTTCCTAATTGGGAGTTATTATCCATCATCGCACACTGCCGCGCGGGGCCAGTCAATAAATAAGTCACTCATGCCTTTACGAGCAGAGAGCCACCGTCATCATAAACCATAACCGCCCAAAACGGGACGCGCGCAGGTCATTTCGCTATCCGTCAGACTGGCGCGCGGGGCGGTTTAGTTGGTGGCGGTGCGAGCCACCAACGCTCGACGCGCCGCGGCGAAAACCCCGGAGAAATGCCAGGGTGAGCGGCGGCGGCGGCCGGTGCTCCACACAAATACTATACCAGCGCAGTGTGCAAATTGCGAGGGGTGTCGTTGCACATAAATTTGCACCGTTATTATTATTAAGGGGTACTATTCTCTCGGCCCTAGTATATTTGTGCATAACGTTGTAGGTGGTAACGTTTAGGAGGCTATGCCAATGGCAAGTGTAACCGCGAGAATTTTAAAGTCTACGCACGTCTAACAGAGTAACCCCAAAAAGGTTTAGAATTTTCCTGCACTCTCAGACCTGTACTGATTTTAACTGTAAAAAGGAATTAATCCGTATTCCTGATAGAAAACTATAGTCAGTATTCCTGCCGTATAAAAACCTCATATGAGTACCGACAAAGGGCGGCAAAAGAAATCCGTAACAGGATGAGTGTGGAGAAATCGGCATAACACCATTTTGACGTCTTAAATGCCTAAATGCTTGGATGACTCGTGAAAAAAGTAGCTCACCTACCTTACCTTCCCCACAAAAATACTTGCGCGTACTGCTCCACCACCCAAGGGCAAAACACATACAATACAACGAAATAAAACCGCTTGCTTGGTCTGGATGTCCCTCTCTGGAAATATAGGATGGTGCTAATGCTACTGCAGAGAGAGAGAGAGAGAGAGAGAGAGAGAGAGAGAGAGAGAGAGAGAGAGAGAGAGACGCACACGCACAGTGACGCGGCGTCGCGTCGCTCCCAAACGAGCCCAATTTTTGTCCGCATTATTACTACCAATCCTCTGTCCGCTTGTAGTACGACAGTAAGTAGTGAGAGTGTTGCTAAGTGGCGCGTGGGGCAGCGTAGCGCAGCGCGCCGGGGAACACCTTTCTTGTCCGGCGCGCGACCTTGCGGCGGCTCGCTGGTCCACTACTACGCTCGACCCCACCACCCCACCACCCCGCCTTCCCCAGCCCCGCCTCTTCAGGCCCTGCTGTTCACACCTCCTAGCTATCGGCCCGCCGCAGCAGCCCTAATTGCAAAATGATGGGGTCCAACCTCGCCGTCGATCTTTTCCCCAAAACGTCACGCCTCTGATGCTCGAGGTGAAGGTAACCTCGACGCAAAGGACCTTACAAGACCTTTCTAATATTATTATCATTCGGGTTATTGTCCGGGGTATTGTGTCACTTTAACTTTATTTAATGGTAATGGTGATGGGAAAGAGGCAGTGATCGATTTGTGAAGCGCTTCGTAAACAACTGCCGTTCCAAAGTGTTTGCTCTCATACAAAGGTGCCCTGCAATGACGGAGACATCGCATTTTTTTCGGGCCCACAAACAAAACGCCCAACAAAACCAAAGTCATTGGATTTGAATTGTTGAATTTTTAACTGTAGATTTTATAATTCCGACAGTTTTGAGAATACTGCAAGAGGAGTGTCCTGGTGGCCCCGGGCATCCATAACGTCAGCGCCTTCCCCACGCCCGATCCGTCCCATCATCAGGTGATGTCACAGTCCACCGCCAGGCTCGCCGCTAGGAGGCAGCATAAATCGTCCACGCCACGCAGCAACATCCGCGATCCCACGCGCCCCGCTGCCCAACCGTGGACACCCGCAGCGCCGCCCGCCCCATCAGAAAAGGAAACAAAACGGGATAAATATGTCAAAAATAACATCATTCGGAGTTTTGTTCCTCTTAAACTTTGTTTAATGGTGATGATTTCATCAGTTTTTGAAAAGAGAAAAAATTATGTTGTAATAAGAGTAAACACATTACCTATACGCCTGCCTGCCTTACACCGACTTGCTGCACAGAAGTACAGTAGAATAGTTAAAAAAAAAATTGAGAAAGAAGACGTGTCTAATAAAACACAACTCGAAAAGAAAATAGAGAACAGCTTTGTTTCCGAGACCACCACGCTGCCGGCGGCGTGGCGACTCCCGGCCGCCGCACGGTGGCGAGGCGGGTCCATCTGTCAAGAACCTTCTCACAATTTGTCTGTAAAGCGCGCAGTTCATATTTATGACGGGCACGCAGAGGGG
>NW_026267146.1:3021487-3023415 GCF_000697945.3 Frankliniella occidentalis | reverse complement strand
GTTCGATATTCTTGTCGGCCCCTAGTAGAGCTCCAAAAAAGACGTCATACTAGACCGAAGTGGTGGCTCCAGCACAATGGAGACGAACATGAGATGCTTTGGAACGAAACTGTACGGTTTTTTTGATAATCACCCGCCTTCCTGACGCGGCGAAAACGAACGACGACGACGACGACGCGGGGTTCGGATCGACGCGTGTTCGACAGTGCGTTCGCGGCAGGCGGCGCTGGCGCGTTGGACGGATGCGGGCCGGCCTCGTATCCCGGACTGAGCCGCTCCGCTCTGCTCCGCTCGGCACGGCGAGGGCGCCCCCTCCCCCGCCCTGCCTGCCTCCAGCGGCCGCGGTGCGGACGGGCGCCGCCAGGGCGCGCGCAGAGCGTGACGTGTGCTCGATATAACCCGTAATATTACGGCAGCGAGACTCGCCCGCCAGTGTCAGTGTCACGACAGCCGCTCACCAAATATACTTCATTCTTTTACCAAAAGAACCCCCAAAAATCAAAGAAATTAACTTAAACTTTGGCAAACTATTGGCAAACGAGTGATCATGATCGGGTGTACGGTACAGATGATAGACACATTTAAGGCCAGGAAGTTTCATGTGGTAATGAAACAAGCTCTGACAATATTGCCGTATCTAGTAAAAGAAAGTCGCTGACATTTTTAAATCCGTTCTACAACGATCCTAAAAAATATCGATAGTTAACGGTAAGAAAACAAGGGAGAAAGAAGAAAATAAAGAAAACAAGGGAGAAAGAAGAAAATAAAGAATTTTCTTTCATAGTTTCGCAAGGAAGTCATAGTAAATTAATGAAAAATAGACTACAGTACTGGCCATCCGCCAGGCACCTGCGTTCAAGTCTCCGCGCCAGCTTCCCCATCATCACCATAACTTTGATGACAATACTCCAATTTCGTTACCGCGTCCTTCCGTCTTGGCGAGTTCGGGGTGTTCGTCGACCTCTCTGGTCCCCTCTAGGCTGAGGGGGGGGGGGGGGCAGAACCAGTTCCGCGTGGCGCTGCTGGGCCGCAGAGGTCAACCAGAGCAGGCGCATGGCTGCTGCAGGGCCACGCCTTGTTATTGTTTGAAATTAGTGCTGGATGGGGGGAGAGGGGGAGAGTGGGGGAGAAAGAGAGACAGAAAGAAGCTCCCCCACATCCCCCTTCTTCCCTTGCGGATGATGGGGAACAGAGGGCGCCTGGCAGGGTAGGCCGTACCGTTGAGCATCAGTGCGTTGCGCGGTTGCCTACCCGAGACTTCACAGGCGCTCAGCGCTCACCCGCATTACGGCCGACGCACGTCAGAAGGCCATCTCAAACGTCATTTATCGAGATGTGCCCCACGCAAAAAGAACCTTGATGTACACACATATCCAAATAAAAATGGATTAAGAGATTTAAAAATATGAAGTCATTAAAAGGGAAAAGTCGTTAATTTTTATTTTTTAACTAATATACACGCTTAAGGTCAATGTACATTTGGTTACGCGATAAGGTAACTAACCATAATTCACTGTTTTCGCTGAACATTCAGCGTAAAATTCTGTGCTGCAGGGTTTCCCAGTAGGTTACAGAGACATTCACTCTGTTAACAGTGGTGAAATTCGAAAACACGTTCGAGTATTACAAAAAATTCAGTCCGACGAAATGGGAAGTTTAATTCATAAATTTTAATTTCTTAGAATGGCAAACCGATTGCGGCGCAGTGTGATGCTAACGCGCAAGTCCTAATGCAACAGCCCAACAGCCCAAGAGCCGGCTCCACCACCTCGGGTGCGAATAGAGCCTCACTTCATTCCCCGCCGTGTGACGCGTCGAAATGCCACCGGCTGCGCGGCGGTTTGGCTAGATGGCCCGTTGGGCGGGACGCGACGCCTGTTTTGCCATCGTGATGTAATGAATGAGCAGTGCATAGCGCGGTGGGGGGG
>NW_026267146.1:3007745-3011042 GCF_000697945.3 Frankliniella occidentalis | reverse complement strand
TGTTGCGGGACTGCCTATCCAACACCCTGCAAGGCGGTGGGCGGGCCGTCCCGTGCGACAGGGGTGTGTTGCGGGACTGCCTATCCAACACCCTCCAAGGCGGTGGGCGGGCCGTCCCGCGCGACAGAGGTGTGTTGTGGGACTGCCTATCCGACACCCTGGAAGGCGGTGGGCGGGCCGGGCCGCGCGACATGAGCGTCTTGCGGGGCTGCCTACCCTTGACCTCGCAGGCGCTCCACCGGCTGCCAAGCGCGGCCGCTGGGACTGCCGACCGATTATTTATCACATTTATTTTGACGAATGGCCTGACAATGCGGGCATGTCAGGCCTCCCGAGGAACAAACGCCTGCTACTTATCCTTCATCTCACTTGTCTCTCTCTCTCTCTCTCTCTCTCTCTCTCTCTCTCTCTCTCTCTCTCTGCTGCTGCTGCACTGGGTCGCGTAATGGAGACGCGCGAGCCGCGGGTCACGCAGGTGAGGCTGCCGCCGGCTGCTGCGGCGAGGCGAGCGACCTGCCGCGCCGGGACACGCACGGCCGACCCCCCCGCCTGACCTCCGAGAGCGGGCCGCGACCCTAACACGGCTCGGACAAGATGGTTGTTGGCAAAGGATACAAAAAAAATAATTCTGGTTAAGTTAATGTTTTAGTAAATATATCACAGGGCCCATATCAAGCTAATGCCATCATGAAATTAAGGGCTCAAGCGATCTTACTTCACTGTAGCTGTTGTGTGACTGTAATGACGAATTAAATTCGCGGCTATAGCGTTCTGGTCTCAAGTGAGAGCGATAACGATTGAGCCTCAGCCCCACGTGCATGGGGCCTTCCACCCTCCACGCCACATGCACCGCGACCCCGCTCAGCGCTGCAGCCCGCGCCGGTCCCAAATCTCGCGTTCTCACTCTCTCACGGCCAGGGGGGCCCTCCCGGGAGCCCTCCGGCGGCCCTTCACCTTCAGCCGGGTAGAGCCTCGCAGCCACAATGGGCTTGAGCAGGAGGAGAAGAGATTTCTCCGGGCGGCCTCGGTGCGCAAACAGTAATTACGGCAGTGAGTGAGTCCGTCTGCGTCAGCGCCGATAAAAGTCGATCGGCTAGTCATCAAGTCCTTTTTTCTCCAATCCGGGGGCTGTCAAAGTGTAGGATAGTGTGCTTCTACCTAACCTAACATATCTCTATCTATCTATCTTTCTATCTACATATCAAGTGAGTGAAGCATTCGCTGGCACAGTCCGGACACTATGGACAAGTTAGAGTTGAGTGAGTGACAGTTTGAAATTTGGCGCGCCCAACGAGTCGGCCCGGGCTTGCGTCGCTATTAAATACCCGCAGGTTTTATCAAACCGAAGGGACGAGTGTTACTCCACTCCCAGCCCGGGCCGGGCTGCGCTATTGGGGGCGAGGCCACCTGATCAGCGGCGGAGTGGACCCCGGCTGGGCCCGGTCCGGCCAGACCGAGCAGCCGGGCGGGCAGGCGGGCACGGACCGGGCCGGCCTGGACCGAGTCAGGTGCGCGCAGCAACCTTCACCTGATATTAGTTATACATGGGGCGTTAACCTACTCGCGCCGCTCAAACCGTAAAGGTAAAATGTTTTGCATGTCGCGGGCGCGCGCGCGTGGAAAACGGCACAGTGAACTTATTACAAAAAATGCAACACATATTCGGCCGTCTAAAGAGGACGAGCGCTACGAATATGGAAGCCAGCAAAGGCAAGCCACTATAAAATAAAGTAATTGTTTTATCGTCAGTTGTCAGAGTTTTCAATAAACTTCGATGCCAGCAGAAGTTAACATTGTGGTTTGGTTGAGTGTGCCAGCCGAGGACTTATCTAAAGAGCTAGCTAATTTACTACTGACAACTTTTAAAACCATTACAAGGGCTTAAAAAGCCAATAACACTGTCGCGCCGCGCTCGCTCCAACCGATCTAATTGAGGCCCGTCACGGCATTCAGTAGTGATCAGAGAGCCGCCGCACTATGTTCGCTACCCGCGCCGCGCGCACTTGCGCTTTCGAATACAAAACTCTCAAACGTCGTGTTGCGTGCGCCTGGCACATACAAAGCGGAGCCATCGTTACTTTTAACAACTCGGCGTAGTAGTAAGCGCGGCAAAGCAAGCAACGCCCCGACCCCCCCCCCCTCTCTATCTTTCTCGGCTCTGGTGGAGGATTTCTTGTATAGTTACGCGCTGCCAACACGTTGTGCCCCTCGGCCGAGTCTTTGCTCATTATTGGTCAGCAATTAGCGGCGCGCACTGACACGCGCATGCGCAGTGCATCAGCAGCGGTCAGCAGCAGCGGTCAGCAGCAGCAGCAGCAGGGTCACAAAGGACGCCTCCGGTCACTTCCAAGAAGCAGAGCGGCGGCGCCGCGCCGCGTCCGCAGGGTCGCCTCGCCGCCTCTATCTGCGCGCCACACAACTCGCCGCCAGTTCCCACACAGTTACGACGTTACGCGGGAAAGAGGGGAAAAACCAGAGAGTGCAACAAGTGCTCAATTACTGGCGAAGGGCGCGCGGCGACAAATCCCGATCGGCTCTTAAAGCAGTCGGGAGCGGAGCCGAGCGGAGCCGATGAGGAGTGCGTGCGAGCGCCGCTATCTCGCCATCGCCGGGGGCCCTACTAATGCCCAATTAACCGGCCGCTGAAGGTCGCACACACAATATTTGAAAGAAAAGGCAGAGACCGCGTGCGGGGCAGACGACTTACGACCCGACGCGGCGACACGGCCGCGCGGGAAAAGGGGGGACTGCTTTGGCGTCCTTTGCTCCCTTTTCTGCCTTTTCCCATCGTTTACCTAGCCGCCAAAGGGCATATATATATCCTGCTATATTGCTCTTCTTGTTGCCATTTGCCAGTAACGCAAACAGGACAAAAGACACCGCGAGTGAGAGGAAGTAAAAACCATCTTGCAAGAAGTAAGCTTATTGTCCAATACATAAGTTTGCCAAAGTATGCGATGTGAAAAACAGTCGAAGCAGGTTCACAAAAGCATTTTCAATGTCATAAAATTACAACGTGAAATTGTAAATTTATAAGCACTTTGCATCGCCTTGGAATTGATCGACATGCAAAAATAGACTGTCACATATTAACAACATACTTTGTTAAAACTAGGTAGATGTACGCCAGACCACGTCTCGCGTAACAGGCTTCGCGATATATCACGAAACACTGTTACGCTGCGACGCGCCTGGCACACATCTACCTAGGCCTGCGGCGCTGACACCCGAGTCGGGAAGCGCAAAAATGTACACAAAGATACAGGCCTTTGGCCCGTCAACTTCCCGTCACTTCGA
>NW_026267146.1:3005578-3007695 GCF_000697945.3 Frankliniella occidentalis | reverse complement strand
GGGGGTGCCGACGGGGTTAGCAGGGGGCAGGCGGGGTAAACACAGATAGGGACGGCCACAAAATGTCAGCGCCCAGCCAAGCGAGCCAAGCCAAGCCAAGCCAGCCGCACACTGCGGCAGCCGCCTTGCCAAACCGCGGGGCGGCTAAACGAAAGCAGATGAGCAACGACGAGACGCGGAGATACTATCGGCACATTGACATACGCACATGAACACACACACGCATCACATACATGAATATACACGAATGCATGGCTAACCCGGAAATGGAGAGAAGCAGGTCCAGGCAACCTTTGTACTTCGTTGCTGATTTTACAATCCCAATGATTATAATGGCGTAAAGAAATTTAAAAGAGATACATGTCATGGAAATAAGTGTTGCATTGTAAGACATTACACTAAAAAAACTGACGCGACATTTTCTGCATACATAAAGTTCACAAAGATTTGATAAATGGTTAGGAGTATTTCGTAAAATACTTTACAACCTCAAATGAACTAAAATACCTATGTTTACCAACAATTCCTGAACTAGCTAGATTTTTTTTAAAGTGGCCTGCTTCTTCCAGGCGCCTTTTTCTGTAGAATAAAAAAGAGCAAGGGATAAGCCGGGATAAGCCCTTGTCAGCCGAAAGGCACACTAGAGGCCAGTCATGTTCACTGACACGTTTCCCACAAAACTTCCAAGGGCCGGTAGTTGACCAGCGCGTCACAGACCCACACACACACACAAACTAAAATGTAAACACCAGCGCATGTACACACACGTACTGTGTGCTGTGTGTTAATGTGTGTGTGAGAGTGACTCGCCAGGCGCCAGGGGCCGCCGCCAGTGCGCCAATAAATGGCGTGCCCTTGGCCGTAAGTCGGTAGCGCGGCTTTTGCGACACCCTCTGATTGGCACTATTCATCGCGCGGGCCAAGCGAATGAAAAAGGAGAGCCGCATTACTCACTGCAGGCAGCACGGCGACGAGAGTGAGTGCGAGAAGGAGAGGGGGATGGACGGGCTCCTATGAGACTCGCCGTGAGAGCGAGTGAGAGGGATGACGAGGGGGGCAAACACCTGCCAGCCGTCTCTCTCTCTCTCCCTTTCTTCCATAAGGCGCGCCGTCCCTCTCCCTCTCATACTTGCGGCACTGAGCAGCAGCGGCGGCGGCGGCGGCGTTGGCAGTAGAGGGGCTTTAAGACGGATCGCCCGGCTTCGCCAACGCCGCCCCACGCCGCGCCTTTGATGCGCTCCTCTCCGCACATTGTTTGCAAAGCCGAGCTGTTGCTGGTGAGAAGAGCCTCCCCCCCTCTCTCTCTCTCTCTCTCTCTCTCTCTCTCTCTCTCTCTCTCTCTCTCTCTCTCTCGGGAGTAAAGGAGCCTCATCATACACTTGCAAGAAGGGGATAGGGGCGATTGAAGGTACTCGTGAGGGAGAAAGGGAATCTGGATCAACGCAGGCCAGCAGCAGCTGGGCGGCGTGGGGCGAGACCAGCCCAAAAGGGCTATTTCGCCAGACCAACCGCCGCCGCCGCGGCGGGAGGGCGGGTCACACAAACGGCTCGGCAGTCTAATGATGGTTTCACAGGGATTCTTTTCGTTTTGTGAGCCCCTCGAGCCCCGCCGCCGCCAAGCCGCGGGTCCTTTTTCGCAACGGCCCTCGCCGCCGAGCCGAGCCGCAGTGCGGTGCGGCCAGCCGCCCGCTAATGAAGTCATTCTGCTGACCGCAGGGCGCGATCAGCGGGGCGGGGTCACCTCTCACGGCGCGACAGGCGACAAGCGGTCTCTTTTACAGAAATAAAGTACCCTACAGAAAAATAAAAACGGACTCAAACAAAACATTACCATTCAGGTCAATTCAAGTACCGAAAATATGAAGCCAATAGTTTGGTGACATTGTGTTTTCCTAAAGTCATTGCTTTTAATCTTAAAAAAAGCGTAGTTTTATTCTTAAAAGTTACACTGATATATAAAGTGTGCAACTGACACACACTTTAAGGTGTTTAACACCGTGTAGCACACTTCTATGTGTGCAACACGAGTTTGAATAGTTGGAAGTGTTCAACAGGTGTGTTGCACACTTTTAAATGTTCAACCTGACCGACGAGCACTATAGCTCAACGCTCAAGTT
>NW_026267146.1:2997546-3005528 GCF_000697945.3 Frankliniella occidentalis | reverse complement strand
AAAATACCAGGTCGCTAGCTCAATTCGTTCTCGTGTTATCGTGATGACAGACAAACACACACACACACACATAGACAGACGCGAAACTTTTTGATCATCACTGGAGTAATAGGCTTCGCTAATCGCTCAGCCAACAAATTCCAACAAATGTTGTTGACTTACGAGGATATTTTTCACAGTGACTAATCAGCCAAAAGTTTTCTTTCCAATTGCCATGTTTGAGACGATGAAAGTTTCATGATCTTTTACAAACCCTTCTTTTAGCAGAAAAAAATGTGAAGTTACACTATGTTGATAGGTGTAGTCTCGTCCATTATATTACAGTGAAAAATAAATTTTTAACATCGCTACCGATTGCTACCTTTGGCCGTCGCGCGCCGCGCCCTTGGCTGCGGATCGGGGCCCCCCGCGGAGGCCCGGGGCGCCGCGACCAAGTTCACCACCGGCGGCGGTGCATCGCGATAGCGACTAACGACTCGCTATCCATTCAGCGCCAAATATCGATCGGGGCCCGCGTTAATTAATCGCGATAGCGCCCGGGGGGTGGCCGCGACCGCGCCGCGGGGCTGACCAGGCGCATGGACCGTTATGGACCGCGGCCGCCGCTAGAGCCAGACAATGTCGATAGGAGGGGCGAAATAAAGCACGACCCTTTTGTACGAGACCGCTCAAGTGCGCAGCAATACGGAGCCGAAAGAGAGTGTTGTGTCGTAAAAGTAAAACAGATGTGCCGCTGCTGCTGCGCGCGGCCATATGCTCTTGTTGCGTCGCACGGCGGTGCGGCGGGCGCGGGGGACACGAAAAGCGCGCGCTGCACGAGCAACAACAACAACACAAACGAACACATGTCTCCCCCCTGCCAGAGTGGACAGTGTGAACGCACTACATTGTTTGGACAGGTCCAAGTGTTGTCAGTGTGTGCGTGCGTGCGTGCGTGTTTGAGTGAGTGTGCGTGCGTGTGTGTGTGTGTGGACCAGCCTGCTTCCAATAAGTAACCACGCGGTCGCTGCTGTTACGCCCCGGGGTTCCTCTACGACTAGTGTGCTTTTGTCGTGGGAGGCTCCTTGCGCCGGTTCCCAGCTGGTACAGCAGGTGCCCCGCAGCAACCCTGCCTGGGGGAGGGGAGGCAGCCGGCGCCAGCGCAGGAGGGGTGGTGGCCCGCCGCAAGGACGCTCCCCCTCGGCGGCGTTATCCCACTGCGGGACTAATTAACTGCGTTGGCCAACATTTCGGCCTTGCCGAACGACGACGCGACCGATCAGAAAAGAATAGGTGAGTATATACACTACTGCACTGTTATACACGACACTGTTCTAGAATCACAATCGACTTCTGCACTCTAAATGGGTAGGGACAATTTTAGTACCTAGCTTAGATGTACCTTTAAGCACATCTCTATCTCTTTCAGATACAAATTTCTCTGGACGGAAGCACATAGATGTACACAAAGACAAATCTCTACGTAAAAACCACGCTTTTGAAAAACTCGATTGCGCACGGTTTGCATCCTCCATCAACATCGTCGGAGCATGAGCCCACCCGATTACGGCTGAAAAACTGTTATTTGTAGTGCGTTGGGCGTCATAAGAGATTAAACAATGTGACTCATTCAGAGTTTCACACTTGAAGCTACCGTATGTTTGCTGTCACCCTTCTGCCATCGCTCCAGTGGTCGCATTAGGACGGGATACACACACACACACGCACAATTGCACGCGTCGGCTGCTTGGACTCCTCTTCTTCCCGCAGTCGTGAGAGGGGGGGGGGGAGTGAGGGTTCACGCGAGGCCCGGGCTGCGGCCCCTGCCCGCTCCGCAACGCGACGACAGGCTTCCCAGCCCATCCGGGCGCTTCGCCGCGCCACGCCGCGGACCCACGCAACGCCCTGCCTGATGCAATGAACCTCATTTCGCGGATTCCCCCTGACATTCTCAGGGCGCGCCTCCCGAACGCGATGAGCTTTCGACCGCGCATTCGGAAATGTTGTGTGAGCGAAATGTGGGCTCGAGAGGTTTGTTCCGATGAGCACGAGGACTGTCCCAATGAGGACGAGGACTCCAATGAGCATGCCAGGGACTTTCCAAATGGGCATGAGTCCAGCTGCAGGCAGGTGAGTTGCTGCTGCACTCACTTTTGTTCTGCACGATGACCATCATTCTGCTACACGGTAAAAACAATGTCTCATTTTTTGAGGGGGAGGGGAAAACTTTGAGGAACTTCGTTGGTTTGAGGAGAGATCTTCATATTTAGATAAAGTCTCCCCCCCCCCAAAAAAAAATGGTATTTTCCTCATTTTTTGAGGAGGTTCCTCAAGCTTTGAGGCGAGATCTGAGGAGTTTCCCTCAAATATGGGAGGTCCTCAAAGTTTTTCCTTATTCCTCAAAAAATGAGACATTGTTTTTACCGTGTAAAACATTTATGTTTCAGCGAGACGGCAGTTGGTAAATGGGAAAAGCAAATCCCGGAATACGACACGAATTAGGATGGGTCGACAAGGATACAGCGTTTGCGTTTTTTCGGTGCATCTCCGGGGTCGTTGAACATGGAATGCGGATGGCAGTTTAGCAGCTCTGCGACAAAAACGCTCGGTATACCGAGCACGCGACGAGCAACAGGAAGCTTGTGATATCTCCACGACAACACAGGCACGCCCCGCCGCCCCGGTATTGACCAGTGACTAACTCAGAAAAGAGTGGCTTTGAAATGAGGCTCATAACCCTTATAGGTCTTTTTTATGACTTCGACTTATTCTAATGGAACCCAATCTCCTTGATAGTTTGACGAACTTCAACTTCAACAAGAGAATTTCCGCCTCTTTCGAATGATATTAATATTACATTTTCGATGAAAAAGCGACTTAAGCGGTTCTCGGGAGCGCCCAGCCTGCAGAGCGGTTGTTAGCCGGCGAGAGTAAGCTGAGCGTTTGTTCCCAGCAGCGGGAGGCGCTGAGCGGTTTTCCTGAGGGGGTAACCGATGAGTTGCACACTTGCAAGTACAAAACTTGTAGTTGCACACTTAGTTTATCAGTGTTTACTCATAAACGCATTTTACAACGATACTCCGTACATCTTAAACAATACGGAAGCCTTTACCAACACAAATGGCGACGAAAAATAATGGGTCGACCTGGTCTAGTCCGGTGGTCGATAGTCGCTGCGGCTCCAGCACATGACACGGGGTGAGCTATGCGCACGCGCCGACACAATCTCTCGTCTCATCTCTATATACAGCGTGTTGCGAGCGGGCCGTCGCAGGTTACACAAGCACGCACAAGATATTGCGTGAATACACTGCGTAGACTATGAAAAGAATACCTCGAAGTGGTCATGCATGCTTACTATCTTACTACTGGAGCAATAGAATAAGACAATTACAGCCGTGAACTTACGTGGTAGGAGGTACTATACCACATTCACGTGAACGCACTGTGTTTTCAGAGACCAACCTGAAAGCAGAAAAAAAACAATGAGCATGTTGAAAGCCTGCGTTAGTCATTGGCATTTTTGACAAAGCTGCTGCTCAGTAAAAAGCACATTTAGAGTCGGGTACAGACAGCTCCTCACAAGTACTGCTGGGGCAGGCCAGCGCGGCTCTCAATGGGCAAATCGCAGGCAAAACTACCGCAACTGCCATTGAAAGCCACGGCCCGCTGGAGTTACGCTCGGTTCCGCAGTCTGTCCGTCGGGCTCGCGGACCCCCGTATCTCCCTGGGCGGGCGCGCGCAGCTGGCGCGAAGCACCGAGGTGCGAGAGGAACAGGTGCAACGCACTCGCCTCTTCCGCGCGCACCGGCGGAACTGGGTCAGTAGCGCGCAACTCGTGCACACACTGGCGTGCGGAATATGCACAAACTTGCGCTGTTGCGTATTTAATTTCAGATGAACGACGAGGCCGATTATCGTTAAAAATCTCACACATCAACAATTATTACCGTAACGATTTTTTGACGGCCATGTGTGTTAATTTACATATCACATCACACCCCCTCAAGACGGCAGTGTTTGTTTTATGCTTATTGGGGGGTAATTAGGCGCACAAGCCTTCGCGGCTGATGACAGGGGGACGGAAGAGGGGAAGGGAGAGGGGTAGAGGAGGGGAGAGGGGGGATTAGCAGAATAATACCGAGGCGCAGCTTTACTGCATGCATACAGCTCTGGGCGGATGTTCCTGGCCCCCTCCTCCTCCCCGCCCAGCCCCGACACGTCGCGTGCGCGCCCTCCAGGTTCCTCCAGGACCACGGCGTCCTTCCTTTTGACCATCTTCACCTCAGCTTTTCTTCTCAGCTACTTCGCGATTATCACGAGACAGCGCTCCACTCTGCCAAAAACGAATGTCCACAACGTACATATGCACTGTAAAAAAAGTTTTACTGAATTTTCAGTACTTTTAGTCTGAAGTTTTTTTTACAGACCAATAGTCTGAAAATTCAGACTGCACCCAGGTCTGAAATTTCAGTAGTGCCTTACCATACCACTTCGTCTCAAAATTCAGACAGCCGGTATGAAAATATTTTTGAAAATGTTAAAAATAAACACATAGCGAGCGATACCTCATGAGGTATCCTGACCGAGGGAAAGGGAGTATCCTCTTAGTTTGGTGCAGCGGTATTCTTTCAAGCAACAAATTCGCATATTTGGTAACAGGAAAGAATAAAGCAAATGTAAACATGTCCTTCTAACTTAAATAAGAGCACATTGCACAGTGGTGCTTTCCGCTTCCTCACAATCTCGCCCAATGTTGAACGAAGGAAAGACCGAACATTCTGCGGTACCGTATACATCCTATAAGATCAGGGCCACAGAGAAAAGAAAACACAAGGGCCGCTTGTTTTTTTATCCTTTCCCTCTTTCGCCCGTCAACCCTCTCTACTGAACGCAATTGTTTACGGAATCCGCTGCTCCTGCCTCACTCCTCGCGCCTCTACTCTTTCTATTACTATTGCAATCATCGGCTCGGCGGGTCGGGAAGAAGAGGAAACCCGCCGCCGGCAGATTGGCTATCTCTCTCTATCCGTGACGCGCGCGTCCGGCCCGGCGCCACTGGCGGAGTGCGCACATCAGCGAGGCTTAAGTCTCTCTCTCTCTCTCTCTCTCTCTCTCTCTCTCACACACACACACACACACACACATTAGCACGGCAAGGGTGACTTTCACCGATGAGGAACCTCATGGTACCACACGACAAAAGGGGTACTAACATATTTTTCCTAAAAAAGGGACGAAGTCAAAAAATACAAATCGAGACTTTAGTGCCGCACCCCGGCACCCACCCACTCCTAAAAACAGTTTTTGCACCGCAGCCGTCAGCGACGACGCGCAGGGCCACACGAGGCCAGCTGTTTCCGGCTCCCTGAGCATCACGCTGCTGCCGCTATGACGGAGGAAGAGGAGATGGCGAGTGGGGAGAGGGGGGTCAGCCAAGCGGGATAGTGCGGGTGGACATGGGGGAGGGGAGAGGCGACGGGGGGATCACGGGGGCTGAGCGTCCATCCGGTGCGATGGTACCGTATCCTTGAGCGAGCAGCAGTACTGGAGGAAAACATCTCCAGCAGACATGGGGAAAGGAAAGGGATATTGGGGGGGGGGGGGAGGCATGAGGACCAAAGAGTAGAGTGTGTAGTTTTCGACTTCCTCAAATCAGCGGGTGCTGGTGTGGCCAGCAAACACAATTGAATTGCTTACCCGATTACAAGACGTGTGAGCGACCATTACCTTGCTGACAGCAGGGGTCTGTCTGAAGGGACGCCGACGCCAGGTGGGTCCAGCTGTAGCACATGAAGGTTCGGCTGGCGCCCTCCTCAAGGCCGCCGCCACCCCCACCGCACCCCCAGCTCTCCCCCACTCCGCGCGTGCCCGCGATGTGTTTGTTGTTGCGTCAGTGCTGAGACACACAGACCCCGAGCGGCGCCGAGCGGAGCCGCGACGGGCCGAGCGGAGCCGAGCGGAGCTGAGCGGCCACTGACCGCCACGCCATCTACCGTGCGGTATCGAAAGCGAGAGTGATGCCATGACGTCGCCGTGTCCAATGCGGGCCGCACCTGACCGACACCCATTCATTCATTTTCGGGCCAGGAAGGCGATCCGTTCCCCCGGCGGCCACACCACGCCATCCCACCGCGCCACGCCGCCGCGCCGCCGCCACGCCCTGGGCCCCATTGTTGGCCGCCCCCGGACCCGCAAGACGCGGCACGCGCGCGAACCTTGACGGGCGTGCGCGGGCGTGGCGGGGCGTGGCGCGACGGAAACACATGCTGTGACTCATTCGCGCTCAAAATCGCACGCTCTTTATCACGCCCGATCGCAGCGGCGGTGACAACCTTCAGCATCCCGTCGGTAGGTGCAGGCAGAGAGGTAAGATACACCTAGTGGAACGGAAGAGTGCTGTTGCGGGCCTTAAACGGGACATTTAAGTCCTCGGCCATGGTTCACTTTCTACTGTCAGCCTTGAAAGACTACCTATAGAAATATACCTACGAAAGTGAACTCCAACCTAGTGCCCCAGTCTCGAAAAACAAAACTTTTATGAAGCTCACCTGAACTGAAAGATCACGTCACTCTGTCACCAGCCGGGCAGGGCCGAGCGCGCGCAATGGCAGTATGGTGGAGCTAGCGTGCTACACGGAGGCACCTAGAAGCAGCGGAGCTACAAAGGTGCTGCCACAACTATAGGCCTCTCTCCCCCTCTTCTTCTCCCCTCCTTTTTAAACACTACACACTAAAAATGTTTGAAAATTTTTGAATGTTGCCTGATATTTATTTATGTACCGGATGTTTGTAAGCTTATTTATTTTATTTTGCCTTTGAAAGAATTGCTTACTAGTAAAGACTTAACCACAGTTGTGCATTGTTACAGTGTGGTACAACCTATCTTGCTAGAAATTCCAAATTCTTGCTCTCTCCTTTCCTGGCACGCCGTTGGGTGGCTGGCACTTCCCCGCGGCTGTCCCCGGCCCGCTCTAAGCCCCCCTCGGGGCAACGTGTTTCATGTGCCTCGAATGCCGAACGCGGTGCCGTCGCCCCTCGCGAGTGCAGCGCGCCAGTGCCGCTTCACTTTCTGCAGACTGAATTAAAGATCCGACTCTTGCGGTGTACCGCACGAACATACGGCAAAGTCACGATCCTCTTTTTTTTAACGCCGATACGTCAAATAGATCTGCTAGATTTGGCCTTAAACCCTACCCCATCTGCATCCCCGCTCAAAGCAGTTTTAAATGGAAGTAGTCGGGGAATCGCTATATTTTTTTTTGTAGAATCGACACGCACAAGGTGAAGGAAGCAAGAAGCAAGTTTTGCAGGTATTGGTAGCCGTCGTCCAGGTGGAGTATGCCCCGGAGAAAGGAGACGAGTGCAGCGCTATTAATCACGAGGGGGTATCGGACGGAATGTCACCCAGGCTTCAGCCGTCAGCGAAGAAGAGAAATCCCGGCAGCAGCAGGTGATGCTGCTCGCGCCGACAGATCAGAGTGATGAACGTGCATCTCACGCACAACCACGGAGACGGGCAAGTACGAATTTTGAAAAAATTCCGCCGGGCTCATGTCAAGGTCCACGCCGGGGTTCATGAGTCCGGAGGGGTCTCGATGCCCGTACTCTAAGGCTTATTTCGGCGATGAAATCCAGGCTTATGTCATACGTCTCAGATCCAGTAGGCCCTTGTCCTTTACCCGATTATGTCACACTAAGAGCACGGAAATGAGTAAACAACGACGCAGAAAAAAAGCATTGCTGGGCACTTTTTGTTTTTGTACTTCTCCCGCTGTTACTGTGGTCTGTGCCTCGGCCTGGAGCGCTGACAGCACAATATAAAGGGAGGGCTCGTGGAGAGCGCGCTATCGCTTGTACACGCCATTCGCTAATCGACCTCCTCGAACAAAAAAATAAAAAATAAAATGGACTAACAAATTTACGACTTTGGTTTCCTATACTGCAAAGGGAAGTATACCACCTCCCTGGTGTTGTCACTTGGTGCTCTACATCAGCCCCCC
>NW_026267146.1:2989973-2996834 GCF_000697945.3 Frankliniella occidentalis | reverse complement strand
TAAGAAAAGGTATGATGGAACTGAAATGACATCGAAAAAAAAGTGTTCGCTTTTACAAGGGCACTTCTGCACATTTCTTCCCCAGATATATTGGCCTATCCTTTAAGAGAAGAGAGCAACCCAACCACTACCAAGGCCCCTACCCTTCGCGAACGCACTCCTTGGTCTAGAGGATGAACCTTGACATGGCCAGCACTGTAATGCAAGCGTACACCATCTACATCCGGCCAGGTCTTGTTAGGGGTCGGCGTAAACAAGGCGAGTTGTCTGATCAACACCACACCGCGTGTTCTAGAAACACACGTGGACCCGCGCAAGTCCTGGGGCATCGCCGTGGAGTTACACAGCGCCACTTGGGACAACGTGCCTACACGGCACGAGGTAAGCCGCCGCTGTATAAATTGAATTGAAAATAGTCTATAGCATCACTCACAAAAATTCAGTTTCAACTGTATTTTCAGACCTATCAAAAAAGGGCTAGACCACAAAACATAAAAGTCAATCCCATAAACAGTGAAAAAACGGGAACAAATGATACCACAAGTTTTCAACTTTTTATGAATGCATTATAGAGATTGATGATGTGGAAAAAAATACAATACTTTGAAGTAACACTTCCCTTAAACATGACAAGTCTACTGACACACGCGCTAAGAAAACAAAACAAAACCAATCCCCATCCTACACCGCCGCTGCTGCTGTTTTCCCATTAATCATTTCTCGTCTCATCGTGTCGAGATAAGCTCGCATTAAGAAGCAAGTGGAGTGAGCTCCCTCGCCGGACCACCCAATTGCTGAGCTGACAAATAGCTGCGCACGGCACAACAATCCGATCATTTTCACATAGAATCATTACATAAAATAAACTCTGGATTCCAGGCCAGCCTGATTTCCTGGCGCTACATTCCAAACCAGACAGTTGGACCCGGGATGGCACCCAAAACGAAAGCAAAAGGTTCAAGAAAATAGCTGAAGGTCATGCCTCTTTTTTAGCAAGCCGCCACCCTCCCACGGTCTGTGTACGCAACGGGAGTGAGTGCCCTCTCCCTTTCTAGCCTCCTCTTTCTCTCACAGACGTCATTTGTTGGCAATAAATCAGGCTGGATGAGTGAGGAGGAACGGCGCGGGGGAAGGGAGGTTAGGTTCGTCTCAGAGGGCGCGCTTGCTTTCTCCCGCGGGGTCTCTCGTGTCGAGCTGCGAGGTATGGAATGACAGTCTGTCCCAGGAGACCTGTTCCCCGTGCGGTGCTAGTGCACCCGGGGGTTTGCGGGTTATGGGTGCGGTGGTCGCACTCAATAGGCGACTAGCGGCGAAAGTGGAGCGTTAAAATTAAAATTTTGTTTTCAAGCTAACGTACAGCTGCAAGTTATCCGGGTTCTCAAAAACTTAGAAAAATACCTCTGTAAATGAAAACTTTTTCCGTGTCGACATGCAATTACTCCCCGCTGCCAAGTGATCGGCCGATCAGCCGACTATATCTGGCTGGCTCGACTTGTCCGCGCCTTCCTGGACACGCCGCGTTCGCGCCCTATTTTTTCTCCTCTGGGGCACGGTTTGTTGTTGTTGTTGATAAGAGGCCGTCAGTTACATTGTAGCCTGCTTGCCGTCTTTTCCGTGATTGGGGCGTGATACATTCTAAGGCGCTCACGACGCGGCGGAGGCCCACCGACGGGCGAGGACACAGACCAGGCCCAGAACCCACCGTACCTCGGAAAACGTAGGTCAATTCAAACAAGGACCACAAAATACTTTTGAGACTCAGGTTTTTACAATTTTACAACAAAACAAAACAAGCTTTTAGAACGTTATAATTAGCAGTGTGTCGTTTTATAACATTGACTACTTGCTGGCATTGTTCATATGCGCCACACCTCAGTATACATTGGCGGCGGACGGGGTATCAACTTCCAGATAGTGTCCATCACAGCTGCTAACAACAAATAGCCTCTATAGCGCGGCCGGAGTTGCCCTGAAAGACACGGCCACCGTCATGATTTTAATAACGACAGAATACTCTAATGACCTCACACTCGCGCGGGGTGGGCCGTATTTCATTGCCAGATCCGATATCTCGGCTAGCTATGAGCTAGTCGCGCCATTGTCCGCATCCGCTCCTCCACCCCGCCCCTCGCAAGCCGCGCACGCGTGCAGGAAAGGGGAGGGTAAAAAAAAGATAGCTACGGGTAATTCATCCGGACGCACAGCCGTAGCGGCGACGACTACGACGCCATCTGCTGCAGATTGGACGGCCGTGACTCACCGAATCCCCATTCGGACAGCGGGACAGGTGTGCGGCCCGCGGGTCCGCCTTGCTCACCTGAAACAAAAACAGAGAAAATACATTACCGAGGGTGAACAACAGGTATTTGATGAGCTCCGACGGGTGGTCCGGGGACCAGGTCCCTGCGGTAGCATGCGCCATTCGCCCCGCGCGCCGCGCCTTACCAGACGGGCACCACCACACTTTAATTTCAATATCAATCTCGCCATCCTCCTCTTGCCGCGTCTCTCTTTCTCTCTCTCTCTCTCTCTCTCCTTGCGGAAGGCCGTAAAATCGGCCGCTTTCTCGCCGCGCGACTCTATTCAAAATGGGATCAGTCTAAAACGAAAACAAAACGCTGTTCGGACGTCCAGTCGCAGCTTCCTGGATGGCGCCGGCCAGCAGAGACTTGAACGCCAGGCAGAACGAGAACACCGGTCTCGGAGGGAAACTCGGCCGAGAAACGACTATGATCGGGGGCAAAAAAATAAACCTGATTAAGGGCGTGAAGAAAATGCTAACAATAAAAACTTTATGACCAGCTACATGGGGAAAATATGTGAAGGTTTTGTATTTTCCAACCTTTTCGAACAGAGCAAAAGTTCAGTTTTTTTTGTCATGCCTTGTACCGAACACGCGTCTGTCTACCTGAGACAAAAGTAATCAGTTCTCACAGTGCGAGTCGCCAGTGTAGCAACACCAGGGGCCCCACCCTGCGACTGATAAGAGTACCTGACGTTGCTGCCAAGTACACTCGGGTAAAATATAGGTTTAAGTAACAACAATCAGAAGGAAAATTTCAAGGAGATAAAATAACAGTCATTTAAATTAAAGTTGGTACAAATTATTTTAAAAAGAGCAGAAGGAATCACACGAGTGAACTGTTGAGGGAGATATTGCGATGTAACTCGCTACACATTTCGAACCATACTACGACAGGCACACTTGGTCGTGCACTTCATTTTGCAGATTAGCGCTGCACGCTGCGAGAGCGCAGGCCGATATGAAAAACACGGGTAGAGAGGGGCGGTGGCGCTGCAGCATAGGGGGACTGCTATCCGCCGCACAGCATGGGCGTTGGCCCGCGCGCACACACACTCCGACACACCTAGACGCGCGCACACACACACACAGGTGCCGCCAATTGCAACACACCGGCATGGAAATGACAGTAAACGGTGCCCGGGCTCACTTGACGCGCGCATAATGGACCACCACTGGGCCCGCGGGGACGCCCAGGCCCACCGACACAAATGTTAAGCAGCACCGCGAGGCGTGTGGCGCAGAGCGCGAGTGGGGCGTGTCTGCCCTACACCGAATGGTCGCAACTTTACTCACATTCTCTTAAAAAGAAAAATCAGAAACAAAACTTGTATCGAACAGCATTTCGTAGCATTCATATGTCTAGGTCGCTTTGACCGTACACTTCAGTTCAGTGGGCCATGGTCAGAGTTGGCATTACTGCAGCGTTTTTGGTTATCGGCGGTTAGTGCCATCTTTCTCTCTCTTTCTATCCTCTCGCTAGGGCGCGGTCCGCGGAACCTCCCAATGCCATCAGAGCACCGAAACCGGCGTGAACAGGCGATGATCATCCCGCACCCATCCATTCATCCGTGACCCCAGCGCCACCTGTAGGAGGTGTGCGGGGCGTTGGAGCGTGCTGCCGGCTCATTATTCAGCAAAAGGTGTCGACAGCTGTCCCGAAAATATCGGATGAAACAAGCACTCTCACCAACACACACGCCAACCACGCGGGCTCGCCGGTGGTGGTGGCCCTGACCACTGACCACAGCGACAGATGGCGGCTCCCCGTCATGCACTTCACCTCCGCATGAATCACAATAAACCACACGGAAAACAAAAACCACATTATGTATTGTAGAGATATTTAAATATGTATTTAATACGAGTAAAAATCAATCTGAGCTGCGGCGTACTACAGAGGGACGCACCTGTCCCGACGGACAAGTTTGATCATTTACGTATTCAACGAAAACCAGAATATTGGAGTGATGGCGAGTCTTATAACGCTGCTTTACAGGTGGTTGCAACAATGACGGCAACAAAGTGCATAAGGGGGGGGGGGGATATGGAAAGGCTGTGCAGAGAGGTCACGTGCTCGTGCTCATGGAGCCCCGTCAGTTTTCATGAGGCGGGCTGTCATTGCGGCGCACATTATGGAAACGGAACCAATGAGCGGCGGCATGAGCCGAGCAGGTGGAGTGGGCGGCGGGGGGCGGCGGCTCTCACCGCATCATTACAGCAGTACCGACGGGGGTCAAGGGCGACGCCGCCACGCCCCGCCCCTAGCGCCACACCACACCGCTCGTGCAAGACGGACACACCACCGGCTCAGCGCACTGTTGTTGGCGACCCCGACTTCCAGCAGGGTTTACAAGACAAAAGCGTCCGGAACTTCATACGAATAGTGCATCAGTGTTATTTTATTGAAAAGAAACAAAAAGGTTCATGGTGATAGCAAACTATGTTTTCAACACCCTGAAAAAAAGTCGATAACAAAGATTATAAAAAAGGCGTTCCACTTAAAATTGATAGTTTAAGACTTTCAATTTGTGTCATGTCATGTTCCCCCAAAATGTAGAACGAATGTTGTATTTTCTTTTATATTTTTTTTGCCGTGTGGGCAGATGTGGACCGAGCCGCTTATGTAAAGAACAGTCCGTTCCGTATCGACTGGTGCAGCGGCCTGGAGCTACACACGGCATCGGGTTACCTCCCTTCTAATGATAGGCGTGGCGGTGCGTGGAGGGCGCGGCGGGGAGCGCGCGCACGCGTGGCGTTATGACCTTTATAACAGCGAGGAAGACGTCGTCAGGCACCGGCTCCTCACCTCGTTAGCGTGACCGGCGTGGTGAGAATTACCCCGCTGCTTTCAGAACCCACCGCTGTTGCGTCTTGAGAGACCACTGGTGTTTGGGCTGTTCAAAAAATTACATCCGGAGAGGGTTTAACGGGAATGCTTTCACTCACTTACATTGCACAGTAAGTTGCAGAAGCCAATTTCATTATTTATCTTATTCTAGGCAGGAACATGTGAGTGTTTTAAAAAGACTCTTCTTTAACAAAATGATCTTAAACCAAATATCCGAAAAAGAAGCCTTTCTTTTCAATTACCCCCGGGGCCTTCATAACACCAAAATCGGCTACGGCAGTATAACGGTAACTTCAACAACCCGTGAGGTGCAACTCTGTGCTCGGCGCCCCAGTTTCTCTTTTTCTAATCCAGCCTCTCCTCGTAACAGATCGACGAGTCTCCCGCCCAATTTACGAGTTTGACTCGTCGTAAACAACGCCGGCCGGCGCACGTAGATTGATTTTAATTATGACGTCGTTTGCCTCAATAGCACCTCGGCGCGCAGCGATTTCCAATAAACGCGTAACCGCTCGGGACCACCTAGGTGGGTTAGAGGTGGGCCCGCGTGGTTTTAGGTCCCCCACCCTCCCTACCTCCCTCTCTCACTCTCGCACAGCGACGTTACCCCTCTCTCCGCCTCGGGCCGCTCGTGTTTACACAAGGAAACGAGATGAGAACGTGATGATGTGTGTGATCAGCGATAGCCGAACACCACGTGGGCTGGAGAGGATGCACCGCCGGCCAGTCAGACGATTTACTCTACGCGGGCGAGAGGAGCAAGCGACCGGACCGAATTGAGACGAGAGCGAGAGCGTCGCCTTGTGGAGTAGGCAACACCACCCTACCAGGCAACACCAGACAGGCGCGTTTAGCGGGCTTGCCTACCTCCATCCCTGGCGGCCTCAAAGGAAAACAGCATAAAAGCGTGGTTCCTTTTAAATCCATCGTAGAGCCGAGCCCCCTGGTGCTGTGAAAGGGAGACGGTGAGGAGGTGGAGGGGGGTCTCTTTACCCTCTAGTAGGGACAGTCTAGGGGACTGTCTAAAAAAAACTATTGGAAACTACACAAAACAAACACAAGAAACTCCCCTTTGTCGTGCGCGGCCGATATTATTCGTGGAGGGTGCCGCCGTTTCGCCACCCCGCTCGTTACGGTGCGCGGAGGACTTCCCTTGGCTTGCCCAACGCAGTCCAGTTCCACAAGTTGAGCTCATCAAGCAGCGGGCCGGCCGGCCACTGCTGCAGGAGTGATTGTGTCTGCGCACAGAGCGCCCCGCGCCGCACCACGCCACGCCCCGTGGCCTTCACCAGGTCTGTCACCACTGCCGCCGCCGGTACGCAGCGAGGGCGGGGCCGGGGTCCCCGTGGCGGCGGGAGCTCAGCAGCAGTGCAGCAGCAGCAGAGGCTTCAATAGCACCAACAGCAGCCGCACCGCGGGGCACGAGGCCGCGGGACGAACGGCCGACACCCAGATTTTTACCGGAATTTTATTGCGTTCCGCTCCGACTAGCAAAGAGGTCCGCACAGCCAGGACGACCGCGAATAAAGCAGCTGACTTCACAAACAGTAACAACAACTATGTCATCGTAACAATGTTAGCTTCGCGCCATTTTTCTCAGCATCTCTAGTCAGCCTTGAGATTCACAAACGTCGCAGGGGTTAGTTTAGTTTTTTCCAGGAAAGAGTAATGTATTTCACAGAAACTGACCGGTCTTAAAAAAACTAAA
>NW_026267146.1:2973261-2989923 GCF_000697945.3 Frankliniella occidentalis | reverse complement strand
CCTCCCCAACACACCTGTCAGCACACCCAGCGGCTTCCGCGCCGCATATGGGCGGGCGCACGGGCGTCGACCAGAGCGAGAGACACCGAACTAGCTAGCTTACAGCCAAGAGAGAAAAGTCCACAAATATATTGTGTTTCTTTGTGAAAAAAAAGGAAACATGATAACATATTAGTAAATCTGCAAACCATTAACTCGTGCCGTCAGAATGGGCGCAATAACGCCTACGGTCTCACACAGTCGTCAAGCCAGATAAAGAGCAAAGGACACTTGACTCAAGGAAGGAGAGTTAGTGTAGACCATAGTGAATATGGCCACGCGCGCGCACTCCGGTAACTCTTATCGTCCTGCAGAAAAGCTCCACCCGAATGTGATATAGTGGGCGTGCAAAAATGGTGAATAGCATCGCACATGGTGCACCATGCGCGAGCGAGTGCACGACTTCCGGCCGCCCCATACACAGCGCGTTCACACCGGGCGGCGTTAAGCACGGAGCTAGAGAAATCGTCACGCACTCACACGCGCCACCATTATAGTTGTTATCGAGCGGACTCGTGTTTGTGCTGGAACGCAAGACTTGTTATTCCTCTCCACAGGAGGAGGTTGTGAGCGAGGAAATCTATGTGCTCGAAATGAGGTGGAAATGAGAGACATTATTTGGTTCCGTATCGCTCAAACGACTAGCACTTGATTAGCGCCTCCGCATCCAGGTTCTATCAAATATCTGACCAGTACCGGGGGATACAAGTGCAAACCATAGTAAGAAACTTGGACATATTTGTTTGAAAAAGTGTTGTGCCTATGGAATTTCATACCTAATACAGGAACGTCTTCTTCGGTACGGCGTGGAATTTTAACTAAGAGTAGTAGCAAGCAAAAGGGTGTGCAAGAAGATGAAGAAGGAAACGCACCAGAGAGTCTATCGCGTTTCCCAACTCGGATAGAGCGATAGATATTACGTACACGTTTGGGCCTGGACAAGCAACAGGTTGTATGTGACACACTGCCGGCCTGCCGATGGTGGTCCTACGAAGTGGCTGTGGTATGGCAGTGGAGGTGGCGGACGGGCAGGTCTTGAGGGCCGACCGGCCCATAGGTGGTGAGTGAAGTAACGCGCGGCCAGAGACTGCCGTCCCCACCCCCACCTGCCCGTCCCTCCCTCAGCCCAGTGGCGGGTCCCACCCGGGTCCCACCGTGGCACCTGGCACAATGGCCCATACTCTGCCGCCCATACACGCGCTGAGTCACTCATTGTCGTCCACCGACGGTGCTGTTGTTGTTGTTTGTTGTCCGCTGCATCTGTTGCGTGTTGAATTTGTGCCGATGATGTTCTTGTTCACTTTGTAGAGTCGCCCGCCTGAGCGCATTATACGCACGCCGTTGCGGCCTTGCTGCAACTATTCACACAAAAAAGTAAATCCAATCTAATGCTAACGAAGCAGGTTCTCAAATACTTCGCTGATGATCGTAAACTGATAATTGCGAGGGAGTTGCCAGAAAATTGTAGTAGAATTAATATCATAACTGGGCATCATAATGAATCGTTAACAACATCCAGCTCTTATAATACGATCTAGAATAAACGTGCGACATAGAAGACAAGCTTGAACGAGATGTGGCAGCCTGTCATATTCATGACAAGCGGCGGCCAAAGTGTTTCTTGGATTCCTTTCCGGGCAGGACTCATTTTCACGCAGGGCTCCCTTCGTGAGACGCCTTGTAACAAGCCGCTAACTGCAGGCTGCAGTTGCATGACGACGCCTCTGCCTCCGGCGCCACCAAACGTAAAAGGGAGACCACACGACGTGCCGCGCGTTGCGGAGTTTGAGGAAATAACTTTGGATGCGCGCTGCCACGACAGTAATTGTCAAAATGAATGACAAAAGCAGTTTATATCGTTTATAACGCGTATTTTTTTAAAAAAGCGAACACTGGCATCGCAAACTTTTATGACGTGTTTCTCTGCTGCATCTGTGGGTAGGGAGCGAAATTGTAGGAAGCTCTATTTCTGAATTATATGTAGAACTTTGCACTGCTCCTAATAAATACAAACAAAATGATTTATAGTTACCGCATAGCGAACTTTATGAAGGTGAAGGTAAATTCAAAGACCAAAAATATCAACAACAAATTTTCCTTGTTTTGTGATGTGGTATTTTAAAATTATGCTTATATACTGTTTGAGAGGATATGGCAGGCAATGGACCCAGACTGGTCGTGCGGCGTCCGAAAGCAACCTAACAAAGGAAAAGGCCCTCCAGTGCCGTGGGGATTAGCCTGTGGGCCTCGTCCCTCTAGGACTTGTCCAGGACGCAACCTGTGAGACCGGCATTACGAAAAAAGCAGAGTACCGCATTCTTCTAGCCACCCCTGGTGCTGCGGAGACACGCCCCAACACAAGCCACCGAAAAATGGGCAATGAGCATTGAATTTAGGAGAAGAAAATCATTAATATTTTATTTTACATAGGTTAGTTATACATCGTATTGTAGGGATGTCGTTTTCCGCGTTTACTCAACTCGTTCACTGTAAACTGGTTGGCGTCTTTAAACGCCAAAATATTGGCGTCCTCTGACGACCACCAAATAATGGCGTTCAAAGAAGTTTGTCGTTAATAGACGCCAACCGGTTTACAGTGTTGTATTTGTGTATACGTCTAGACACTGACTTGTTCAACAGCGAGCCTCACTGGTTTCCAAACAACCGAGCAAGAGAAGATTAGCAGCGGCGAACAAGAAAAATGACTAAGGTCAAAAGAACCCGTTAACGCAGGGAGATAGATGCGTAGCGTCTGCATCAACATTGTCGAAGAATTCTGATGCAATTTTACAGAGAGAAATAACAAACAGTCGAATCGACGTCAAAACGATATCGTTCCAATCCAATGTGAAATTGGACACCGATTTAAATCTTAAAATAGTTTTAAATTGTCAATTATTTTCAAAACTTAACTTAGCAGAACACGTCAAAAAGACGGTTATATTATTAAGCACCGTTGGTGTTGGTAAAGTTTAAAAGAAGTCCAAAATTTAAAAAAATACGAAAACAAAACTTGGACGAAAAGATTGGTTTGAACACTAAAATGTTTCATGCAATAGACGGTACGCGGTGCCGCTCGTGTGTGCATGATGGTCCGTTTCTCAAGCTATAAAGGGTTTGACGATGCCATGTCCCTTCTATCGGCCAATTAAATGAAGACGATCATCACCCATTTAGCTGACATGGCACGGCGCACCAATGCGTCCAACAGGTGTTGCATAAGGCAGTGGCGCGGAGTAGCACAGAGCTGGGATGAGCAGCCGGGCCGGCCGGGTGCCCCTCCCCTCCCCCTCTTTCCCACAAATAGTACTACTTTTCATGTCAGTGAATCAGTTTCCAAGCGTGACCACACCGCCGCACACACCTCTACATTACTTCGCAGCAACCGCTTAGCGCTGAGTAGGTAGGCACTGACCACACACACACGCGTACACACACTCACACTTTCTCTCTCCCTGGACTCTACATTATCACATGGTGGGCGTGAGCCGAAATGGGGAAAGTTGAAATCATGATCAAGGGCAAAGAAGGGCGGACGTGAGGCCAGAATGCTCCCACCACTTTGAGTACCTGATCGAAACAGAGCTAAAAGCGTGGCCCTTTCCCAAAATGTTGTGACGTTGAATAGTCACTTTATAATTATAAAGACGATGCGACGATTTAGTACAACCGAAATATACAAAGACAAAAATTAAGTTAAAAAGAAATGATTCAGTTTGACGGTTTGTTTTTGGCTGTGTAATTATGAAGTGCACTGGCCTGGACCGTCGGATGGACAGATTGATCATCCACCTGTCGTCCGGCGCGGCAGCGTACAAGCGAAGCGACTCACAGTCACCACTTTTTTAAAGGGGTCGTGATAATCTCATCTGTATTGCTGGCAGCTCGGTGCCGCGGGCGCCGCGATGAGACGCGGGTTTTTCTGAAAGGCAGAGCACACCATCTCTAAAATCAGTTTCGGGTTTCAAATAATTGCAGGGCCGGCCGTTTGGTCTCGCGGTATGGTCATACATCATTCCGCGCAGTCTGACAAAAGCTGCAGACAGGAGCCGCCGTTGTGCTTGTTTGAGAATGTTCGATGAAGAAATCAAGAATCAATACGACGACCACAACTAAAACTTAGTTTCTTAAGAGATATTGCATTGTCCTACGATTCCATTCCTGTTTTGTTTTTTAGCAAAATTTGGGTCCACTACTATCGCAGCAGGTCGAGCCTTCAAGTCAAAAACGCGTAGCCAACTTGGTGCGGCCGACCGTGAAATACGCTTCGATGGCCCGCGCGCCCGCACGGCCCACGGCGGCGCGGCGCGCGCGGCGACACTCCGTGTGACAAGTTGACAAGCAGCCACTCCGGCCTGCACTACCCCACGGGGGTACCCCACTGCCACTCGGCTGGTATAGAAAGTCCCGCAAGAAGCCCCTCAGCCCGTAAAAGGCGCGCGCCGTCGAGCGGAATTGTCGCTTCCCAGGGAAATACTTCCGTCATCGGCCCGTTTCATTTCTCTGCTCCGCGGCCGGTGCAGCCACGAGCAGGGGGCAGGAGCAGCGACTTCTATTCGTCGCGTGTGTCGCGACGGAAAGCGAATGGGATTGATAGGAGTCGACGCTCCTGTTGACATGGGGAGCGGCAGCAGGCAGACAGTCTCGTCTCCTGTCCACCTCTCCCTCCCTAGACCCCTTGTAGCCACAGCGTAGGCCACCCGCCCGGGACGAATGCGATACATTGCCTACCTACCAGGCGCTTTCTTCCTCAAAACAAGGCCTGTACTACTTAACGTAACTTTTTTCTAAAAGGCGTTTAAAAACTTCACTCTTATGGATTAAAAATTCAAAACTGCATGAAAATATTTTGATGCTGAAAACTTCTCCCCGATCTTTTGAAGCCGTATTTATAAGTTTATTTTACCCGTCATAGAGACCATAATTACTTAAGTAAAATTGCCTGAACAGTCGTATGAATCTCTCAATTCCCCTCCCTAAAAAGGCGAGAAAAAAGCGAAGGATAGGAATTGTTACTAATGCAAATGTAGAAGCTAAATTAAGGCTAAGAGAGTACATAATACGTATGTGATTGTAGGTTGCAGCCTCCGTATCTGCAGAACGCTGGTAGTGGCCCATTCTGCCAGGTGTTGCACCAAAGTACGAACCTGCCAACAAGATAAAATGTCTGTTAAAAAAGAACTATCACCTTCGACCGATCACAAATCCAATCAACACACTCGCCATGCACGCTATGCTGCCACAGCGGGAAGCAGAGCATAAACATAGCCAAAACGCCAATCACAATATTTCCCGGCCTCTTTTCGCCGCATCCCACTCGGGCCGCCGGTCGACACCTCTCGGTGGCATTTCGCTACATTTAATTATTATGCCGGTGCAAATTCAATACGTGGCGCATCTACAATGCAAACGACGCCAATCACATCGCTGCCGTCGAAATGAAATGCAATCGGCCGTCGACACGCGAGGCCTGCAACGCGACACCGATTTATTGCCAGCCCCACAAAAATGTGTTGTCCGTTTTTACTGGCCACGCCACCTCTCTCTACTCCAATGCATATTTTAGAAATACATCTCGGGGAGAGAGACAGTATCAGGGCAGAGAAAGAAACGTGCAACTGCAGCAGTGAAGCAGTCTCACGCGGTAAGTTACGATGCTATCTTTAAAACCAGCTTGCTGGAACCTAGCAGACCACGAGCACTTGTGCTCATAACTCCAAAATAAAACCGGGAGAGGAAAAAAGTGAACCCATTTCACTGAAAGTCTAAAAATGAACATAAACATGAAACGGCTCTATCATGCATATACTTCTGCCCTACAGAAACGCAAAGAGATAAAAAAAGAGGTAAAACGAAACCAACATCAAGCACGTCTTTGCCATATGGGACCGCCGTCTTCACAACATGTGCCCTAAAGACTGCTACGTGCCCAGCCGGACCGCAATAAGAGGACATATCTCCACGCGAATAGAGTCGTATGACGCGAGCACTCCCCTCCCCTCGCGCCCAGGCGGTGCACTCTTACTTTCCGGCGCGGCGGCGCAGCGAGCGGGGCAAACAAAGTACACCAAGCTTCATTCGTCCTTGGGTGCACCTCCTATTATTCTGCGCGCCGTTCATCAATATTCATATTGTTATTCGTATTGTATCGAGAGCAACAATAATAAGTCCTTCCCTTGATACACCGCCGCCCTGCCAGTCGCCTGCCTGCATTGCACACTGGCTGCTGGATGCCAGCGAGCGCAACATATCGAAATGTTTTTCCTGCAACTTCGTTTTCGTGTGACTTCGCAAAAAATAATTATAACAAGTGCACCCCTGCCGGCCTTGCGTACACTACCTTTTAAAAGACATGCACACATCAGTCTGGTTAGCGTGGTAGGTTGCACGAGGAAAATAGTAAAACAGAGACAGTTTCAGGAAATTATTCCTTTTTTACGTTTACCTTGCTCATTTCTTTAACTCAGTAGGTTCAACACGAGACACACAATTTACCATTGAGGTTTCTCTGCTCGTTTTTGTCTGCTATGATCTTTTTCAAAACAGTCCTCGCCCAGCGGTGCGGCTTAAAGGCCGCCCCTCGGGGGTCGGTAAGTGCTCCTCACAGTAGGGGCGGCGTGTGCATCACCCTGGGGGGCAAGGTGGAGGGGGGAAGGAGGCTGCAGCCGGCCGGTCCGTGATGCGATAAATTGGCCAGTGCCGTCATAATATTCGCGGGGCGATGCGTTCGCAAGATTATGTGCGGTGTGCTCTAAAGCGTCGTGCGATGACGACTGCGAGGCTTTCGCACCTCGCGTCGACGGGTCGACGGGCGCGAGGTGAAGGGTTAGGACACGCGCAGGGCTCGTGAGCGCAGCATACTCAAAGCGTATCTATCAGGAAATGAACTGAAAAGCGTTCGTACAGCTGTGGGCCACAAACCCAAGAAACTTTCGAAAATTATATTTACATTACCAAAACCTAATCGCCAGTCTTCCTTTACTATTTACATGACTTGCGATTGGGAATAGGATTCAGATTAAAATTAATAAGCCCAAAATAGAACAGTTGACGATTGCTTTCGACAAAGTAACCATACCTTGCCCAGCCTGTCCGATACAAAAGACACCTGATATCGTTTTTCAGACGACAACACCTCGCGAGACAGGATGTGGACACGCGATAAAGCCACATAGAACACCTCAACAAGTGACACACGTTTTGTTTCCCTTGTCGCGGACCCATGTTTCATGTTTCATCTGCCCAACAAAAAGACTCCTTTTCGTCCATTCTTCAAGACAACGAGCATGCATCTCGATGTTTGTGCGATGCGATACGGTCGTGCGCGTCGCGCCGTCCGCCCGCCAGCCCACCTGCCGCCCCGGCCCCAGAACAGATCAGCAAAAGTATTGCGGCCGCAGTCGATTTAAGAGGGACGCGCGAGAAAATGGAAGGAAAGTAAAGTTCAAGATTAGAAATGCCTCGAGTATGGGGAATGGAATGGAGGGGGAAAGAGGCGGGCCTCGGCGCAGGGAAGCCCTAAGTGGATTATAGCACCGATGGTGGTGTGTTGCGTGTCGGGTCGCGATGAATCTTGAGTAGAGCCGAGTAGCGCCGCCCCGGCCGAGCAGGCCAGCGCGAATCAATAATATCTAGGAGCCGGCAGAGTGCGCGCCAGCCACCAACTTTATTGCTTAATTATCAAACGGCCGCGTCCAAACAGGGCCGTAAACAGCCGCGTGGAGTCTCCAAAAGTCTGCGGCAAAGTGCACGGCACTGGCACGCGAGCGGCCCGCGAAAAGGAAAAGCTCGTCGAACCAGCTCGACACCATAAAGTACGGGTCGTGGGAGATACCAACGTGCACGCGAACGGCGAACGATTTTTCGAAGTTTTTGGTTAAGTTTAGTGTCAAAAGAGAGGACTCTCTTGTGTTTCCAATCGGGCGAGTATGACAGAAAATATTAACCCGACTCCATCTAAAACGGATTTGGAAGGGCTACAATTTCAGGCCACACCCGCCCGATCGAAAACACTAGGACTTACAATCAAGTTTTTTTCACACTTCTTATTGCAGTTCGTCTTTTATCTCTAACTGCAAATTCAAAATGAACGAAGTCGTTGACCCCGGCGTGCGCCCCTTCAGATATCATCACTGACAGCTCACCATCAGGGCCGTGTGCACGCCCCCGCCCGCGGGCCGCCCCCAGCCCCACAGCCACAGACAAGTGCTGCTGCTGCTGGCGCGAACACATCGCTACCGGCTGCTGGCTCCGCCGCGCCGCATCGCGATGCGACTGCACACCGCCCTGATTTATTGGGAGAGGCTAAGTGAGGCCAATCAGATGAGGCACCAGGCATTACGCGGGGGTCGTCCACGGCAAGACGCGTGGCGTCACTTTATCGCCCACCGGAGCTTACTCTCGGGCCCAATGCCGAATACGTGTAAAACGAGCCTGCTCGGCAGAGCGACAACCAGATTTACGACAATCGGGCCATCGTACTTTACATTAGCACGATCGCACAAAAGTGCCGGGCGCAACCTTTCAATACGTTTTAAAGGCACCTTATTTCTGCGGACAAACGGCCCCCGAAAAGAGACAAAAGAGTAAAAGCGCGTCGTGTGCAGTGCGAGCGCAGCCGGCCGACATGCAAGGGTCGATATTGGAACACGACAACGCTTTAGTTTAGGGAAACAAGATTTATAGCGGCGACACGAAAGGACCGCGAGCAAACACTTTCTGTGTCCGTGTGTGTTTGTGTGTGAGCGCGCGCGCGAACGTGTGTACACCCCGGGGTGCGTTCCTCTCGCAATCTGAATACGAAACACTACACTCCTTGCTTGCAGAAAAAAAAGATCGGCGTGCCAGCCATGTCCACCCACTCGACTGCACCCATTATCTTCCATTTTCTTATATTTATTTGTTGGCCATTTTGAGTAACGAGTCTTGGTTCCGTTCCCGGCACTCATGCATATTGCGTATACACATTCCCCGCTTGCTCCTTTTACTTTCGCTTCTCTTGGTAAAGTCCACTCGACCGGCCATAAATCCGTAGCAAATAATAATGCTTCAGAAAACTACACCGTTAATTGTATGACAGAAGGTTATCACAATCAACCTTTATTCATCATAGGCTGTCTTGAGACATCACTCAAAATTCATTCTCTCTTCATCCAGCTTTACGTATTTTAATCTGTGTTCCAATCCAACTCATTACTTGCAAATGCAACCGTTAACAAGTAATGGCCGACCTTTTTGGATAGTAAAATGCTTACGGCAGACATAACCGGACGTGCCATCAGCTGACTAGGCATTTGGCAAAGATGGCACCGCCGAAGGTCAAGATCAATGGGCGTTGTGGGCGTTTCGTTGTGGGAGAGAGAAGGGGAGGGGGGGATAACCACGACAACGTTGGGCCTCACGGTGGGCTTGCCCGGGCCAGTGCGTGGGCGATGAGAGGACGACCTGTGGGTAGCCTGGTGCACCAAGAGAGGGCGACGGAGCGAGAGAGCGAGAGAGAGAGAGAGAGAGAGAGAGAGAGAGGGGGGGGGGAGAAAGAGAGATATGCTGATTAAGTGCAAGCGCGGATGGGACAGGGGTCGTTATGAGACCTCCCAACAGTCTCATCCGCCTCATTGCCAGTCCATCAGGCTCTAAATGGATATGCGGCGCCTCTGCCTTGCGTCGGACAAGATAACTTGAGACACAAAAGAGTTTTCGTTGATTCGGCGCCTCTGTTGCCGTTACCGGCCAGAGGCGTATAAAACCATATCCTGGTCCTAGGAAATAATAGTTTCTCCACGCGCCTTCTAAACTTTGCGCCTTAAAAATTTGGAACTCGTTCCAGAACTATAAACTCTAAAACGACCCCGTGCAAATGTCGTCAAACACGTGGAGATGTTCCGAAGCAATGGTTACGGTGCCCGGGGTGCCAGGGAATGGAAAATGGATGTGTCTTGTACTAACGTAAAACTCTTCGACGTCTAAAAATATTCCCCCGCATAGTGCACGCACCTTCCCGGAGGAGAGAACGGTTCACCCCAAGAGGAATTTTGGTGGAAGGAACGTGGATTCCACGTAGATTTGTGACGTGGATTCAACGTCGAGTATCCACGTGATATCCACGTGGATTTGACTCCTTTTTCCACGATATTTCGACGTGGAAATCACGTCGATTGAAAAACTTTTTTTCCAACCTTGAGTGGAGTTGAACCTGGAACCTTTGAGTTAGTAGTCTTGTACCCTATCCATTACCCTACGGCGACGCTGCTGGAAGAGGAACGCCAGCTACCGATCCCTTTCTAAAGCACACGCACAGCGCCCCAGCCAGCTCTCTGGCTTAAAGAGCGTTGTGCGTTCAGAAGTACAGCCTTGAATTTAATTGATAATTGTACATTGTACTTTTTTGACAAAATTAAAAAATTTGTTCGATTATGTATACAAAGCTTTGAACACTATTTTTAACGTTGAACGCAATAGACGGTGAAGTGGATATCACGTGGATTCCACGTTATTTCCACGTTATTTCATGAATCGTGAAAAACAAAACAAAATGCATCTCTCCGAGAAAACTGTACAATTATAAACCACATATAGCAGTAACTACTAGCTTATTATAAGTTTTTTTATGGTTTATATCTGATGCATAGTGGCGGAAAAACCTGGAATCCACGTGATATCCACCAATTCGAGTTCAAATGAACGAATGTCACAAAGGGGGAAAGTATCCATCTCTTTTCGGTAATAAGTTATCGTTCTGCATTTCAAGTGATCAAGAGAACAAAGCCAAGGGTTGGTTGAAATACCGTGGATGTATCCACGTCCACGAGATTTCCACGAATCCACGTGGAATCAACGTTGAATCCACGTACCGCTCCTCTTTGGGTCAACGTCTTCCCCGCCCGCGCGAAATGCGGACCGATCGGTGAGGCACTCTAAAATACACATCGACGTCGTGGCATAAAAGACTGGCATAAATTCTAACGGGCTGTGAAGTGCGAACGCACAGAGGATGACAGTAAACCTCGGCCATCACAGCACGATAGTCGGTACAATAGCACAGCGACGATTCCCGACTTCGGAAAGAGGGGGTAAAAGGCGCAAAAGGTTGTCGCTGGAGCACGCTACGAGTAGTACTTGCGCTCATTGGAGTGCATGGCACCCTACCTGATTCGTTTCCGAACCCCCCGGGGACAAAGGTATGAGACAGAGGAAGGGAGAGGCATAGTGGGCAACACCCTCCCGCGTTTGTCCTGGCAGTGGGAGAGAGAAAGAGGAGCACAGGCACGTTACTATGCAAATGCGCGCAATGACTGACTCACTTACTCCACTTGCGACGACTAATAACGCCGACATAAACAACGATTAAGAGGCCGTTTGCGATAGGAGGGCCGCGGTACGACCCCCCAGCTAGTGTCTTGCGCACATGTGCGTGCGTAAGTTAGGCGGCGCACATCTGCAAGAGAAACACTAAAGAAGCGAGGAGAAAAGTTGATTGTGATCATACCATCGGTATGTTTTTTACAAGATTGAAAATAACGTGGCACCAAGACCACCAAACGTCCCGATTATATACTAAAAGTTGGGGCTAATCCGTGTTTTTGTTTGCCGAAGCGTGCCCTTGACACCGAGTAGCTACCGTATGAGGTGCTTTAACCACATGACGATACAGAGCCCACAATCACCTCTCCCCCAGAATGATTTTGGCCTGTCGACAACACCCACGTCAAAGTGCGATGCCGTGCGGTTCGCGTGCATTCGCGTCGGAGAAGCAAAGGAATTGCACTCGGAGGTAGCAAATCACTGAGTAGTGTGGGCAGAGCAATGCACCATGCACCCCGTGCGGCGGCCAAACACAAAGGGGGCCCGCCACGTCGGGCCGGACGGACGATCAGCAATGCAGCAATGCATCTCGGGCGGGGGTTGGGGAGTTTTATCGTGGAAGCCCGGGATTTAAAGTAACAAATACATCTGCATGAAAGACACATGTAAAAAAAAAATGTATCATTTACAGCACAACTCACTTGTATACTGAATGTATACAACACCCCTTACATGTTAATGTATGTACTTTTTATTTCTACATGCATTCAAAGATATGAGTACAAATTTATGCACAGTAAGGTAAAATATGTATAGAACAAATTACACACACGAAAAAAAATGGATTTGCTGAGTCTGCTGATATATTGACAGACAAGCAAATAAACTACTGTAACCACTTTATTGCCATTGTCTACTCTAATCAATCATTGGCTATGCCAGTCAAAGACTAGTTTATGAGAAAATGATTTGCCTGCATCAGTAATGTAGACCTAGACTGAGGTAGGGGGGGGGGTGTAAGCTCTTAAAGCTAATTTTTGACTGGCACAGCCAAATGATTGATTAGATTAGACAATATAAGTTGTTACAGTAGTTTATGTGCTTGTCTGTTCATATACCCAGTCAATACAATAACTGACTCAGCAAGTGTTCAACTGCTCAACACTTGTAAGTGTGCAACTGCAAGTTCAATACTTGCAGGGGTTCAATTCAGTAGTAGTACTACACCTGCAAGTGCTCAACTCGGTATTTGTGCACTTGTAAGTGTGCAACTCCTCTGTTGAACACTTAAAGTAAGCGCCCGACTTAGAGAAGTGTACAAAAGGAGAGTTGAACACTTACAAGTGCACAATTACCGAGTTTAAAACTTGCAAGTATACTACTACTGAATTGAACACTTGCAAGTATTGAACTTGTGGTTGCACACTTACAAGTGTTGAGCAGTTCAACACTTGGTTTATCAGTGCATACAGGAGTTAATGTTTAAATCTGCACCTCCCCATCTAGATACAATATACGACAAAAATGCGCGTGACGATATAATAATGTTATTGCTTTATAGCACCGCTTTCTTCCCGTTTGGTTGGTGCAGTTTGAAGGTGCGCCCAGGAGGACGACAGGCACAGCCGATGATGCACGTTCAGCGCCGATGCGCTTCATTCCCTATGCAGCGGCACAATGTTGTCTGGCGGCGTGGCGCCGCGTGGCGCAACAAAGTCGGGCCGAATCAGGCAGCCGGGCCGTCCGAGCCCCCCGCAGCTGCTCATGGCACTGCACTCATCCCCAGATGGCAGCACAGCCATGCACTACCGAGGGGGGCGTTTATACCTCCCCCGTAGTAAAACTGCAGGGAGCAAACAACAGCGAGAGAGAGAGAGATAGAGAGAGAGGGAGAGAGAGGGAGAGAGAGAGAGAGAGAGAGAGAGAGAGAGAGAGAGAGAGAGAGAGAGTAGAGAGAGAATAGAGAGGGGCAGTGAGACAAAGAGAGACGGAACAACGGCTCGCGGAAGGAGAGACGCGGGCCCGAATTAACGAAGGCGTCGCGACGGTATTGTCCGCAAAATCACTTCCTTTTCGCCGTGGGCTGCCATAGCCTCCACTCCACGCCAGGCCATCACGCATGAGAGGAAGAATGGCGGGGGGAGTCTGACAAGAGTCTGTCTTCACAGCGACGCCCCCCAAAAAGCGCTTCCTTCACACACAAAGAGAAGCACACACGGCGGTTATCCGAATTAAAGCAAGGCTTTTCAACCCCCCGTAATCGCGAGAGGATTATGTGTGAGGGCGTGCAATATTAATCCTCTCGCGCGATACTGACTTCCCCATCCGACTAAAAGTCACGCACGCATCCAGAGCGAGGGGCCGCTGTGCCAGAGGGGACGGCAGTAGGCGTCCGGCACGTTATGAAACCTGTCGTTCATCGTGTCGATTCACAGGTGCGCAGCAGTTTCCTCTCATCAGGAAACTCTTCGCAGCCTAAAAGACCCCGAGGCCTTCTCTCTGGGTGGGAGGGAGAGAGGAGGCTGAGGCTACCCACCCGGTGGTAACGCCATGCAAAGGAAATGCGCATGCATTAGGCACCGGCCGATCGATCCCTTCCGCATATCGACTCATCATTTCGATACCTCGCGCGGCTCGAGTCGACGCGCAACAGCACATGCCGCGGGCGGCGCGAGCCCTACCTCTTCCCCCCCCCCCCCATACCCCTCTCTGTCTCATTCGAATATACCACCACTTCACTTGCAAACGACTCCGTCCGTGCGCCATGCAGGTCCGGGCCGCGGCAACGGCACTGTATGGTGATGACGATTCAATCGGGGAACGTGGTTAAAACTTCACCCCGCGGCGACGGGCTGGGTTGCGTTACACAGACGGACACCAGCTAGCGTAAATGTCATCAAAAAATGCGCAAAGGGAAAGGTGTGTATTACTGACCTCACAAAGGGGGAAACTCCATCAGCGCGGTAAATGTGCGCGGTGCGCACGCGCGCGTGTGTGTGTGTGGGCGCTACACGCGGACCACACGGTCAGCGCGCAACACATAACGATGCACATAACAAGAGCCACAAGGCGCGCGTACAATCCGCGAAGTCGTGTAAATAGACGCGAATAAGACAACAACGCCTCGGAGCGAAACTTGCCCTGTGTAAGCTCACCGCAAAGCGCACAGAACGCGCGCGCTGCAGCTTTCCTTCTCTCTCTTTCTTAAAACACATAGGCACAGGCCCTCCTCCCCCTATGTTTGGAGAAGGGGGTCGTGGTCGAGAGCAACTCCGCTGTGCATTTGTGTGCGTTAGAAACGGGGCCAGAAAACAGTCCGAGTGAAAACACACAACACGTACGTACAGCGATGTCATTTCTTTTCGTAAATGACAAAACGGAGAAAGTCAACGTCGCTTTTTAAAGGTGCCATAGTTTTCCTTCAGATTGAGATGTTCACCCCCAACGGTAGCAAAGCGCCTCCGGTTAAGCCCCTTGTAAGGCCAGACCCACACCGAGCCGGACAGTAGGTCTAATTGGTGTCGCTTGGCTTGAGAGGGGAACGGGTGCAGAGAAAGCGATGCTAGCCTAGCTCAGCGCGGGGTTCAAAATTAGTTCCCATTTGATAATTGTGCTAGAACAGCGTATACTGACAAATATCCTCGCAGATTTAGAGTCTTGCAATTTACTACTAACAAGGCACAGTAAATTAATGTCAAGGGATGATTTTGACCATTGAAAAAGGTACTCCTACAAAGCACATCTTGACCAGATGAATTTCAGCAACTTATAAGTGTAAATTTTCATCGTTTTGATGGACTTTTTTTTGCTTTAGCCTACTAAGAAGATGCATTTTTTTCAGGATTCAGATTTGCAGTTGCTTAAATGTGATTAAAAGTGGAGAAATGGAAATAATCCTTCCTTTAAAAAGTCCCTTGAAATTTATAGTGTATGCGGTAAATTTACGACAGACCATTTTGGCTCGTCAATTAGTTCTAATTTCACTATTCTAAATTGTAGAGTTTCGATATCGTTCATGGGAAATTTTCCCGTAAAACCTACGAATATATTTCAGGGTATTATTTTGAAGAGTAAAATTGCACAAACCATGCACTTTGTGTATGCGGGTTCAATCATTGTTCCCTTTGAAGCTAGACAGACGGCTCGGGAGACAGTCGAGACGAACGGACCTCTGTGCAACGCTTTGTGCAACGGGTCATAGACCAGGCTGGCCGTAAAATTTTAAGAGCTTTTGGGACTCGAATTAAAGTGGAGCCTGGCGCAGCCGACTTCGCCTGCAGGGCCCATCTAGGGGACGCGAGTGAGAGTCGAGGTCATGACATCTTACTCCACTCGGCAAATAATTAGTCCAAACAAGAAAACCATCCTCCATTCATTTGAGTGTACGCCGCGTGCGGAGGGGCGGCGCGGCGTTTGGGTGCATCCGCGGTAGCCGTGTGGGTTGTTTGGTCTCCCCCGCCGTCATATACACCAGGAGAGTATAATCTGGTGGGACGTTATTATATGGCCGCTCGATATCATGAATAAAAGTCGTTGGCGCACTTACGCGCAGGCGGTGGGCGCCAGCGGGCCCCTGATGGCCGCGGTACAGAGGCGCCGGCAGATTGCATTTCACATCCCTCAAAGTCTCCATTACTCACGCTTATTTTATTTAATCGGGAAGCACGGTAATTGCCAACATCTCGCAGGAGAGAGGGGCCATTCCTCAAACCACTCGTACAAAACACCTCAACCGTCACAAAATTATTTTTTTCTAGATAAAATGTTTACAAAAATCGAGTTGGCGCGACGAAGAGCGCCTCTCCACCTACATGAAGGCTCGTAGTTGCTACCGTGGGGTCGCCTGCAGCGAGCGAGGGGCGAGGCGGCACCTCACCGTGCCGGGGCATTGACCGCGGCGGGGCGTGGCGGGGCCTGGCGGCGCGCGGCGGCTCACAGGGGTCAGCCTGGGCTATGACGATGCACTCGGGCCTATATGGCCTCCTGGGGCGTGGCGCGGCGGCGGGGCGCGGCGGCGCGGGTTTAGCTGACGTTATGTAGGGCGGCGCAAAGGCGCCGATCGGACAATCAGACGGCTGGCCGGCACACCTCCGTAAGACATTGACAATACGACAATGGGCCGAACGCCCTTTAGCTCGGCTCAGGTGCACACTGCGCTGCTGGTGAGGTTGGGAAAGAACCGGACATTCGAGAATTTCTGAAAAATCACCCGGATCTGAGAATATTATTACTATGTTGAACATAAACAAGATATTCCCTTCAAATACACGCATTAAACTGACCTAAAAATACTTTGTATGTATAAAAATTAAGAAAAGGTAT
>NW_026267146.1:2962700-2965331 GCF_000697945.3 Frankliniella occidentalis | reverse complement strand
CGCCCTACTTAGCTAAATTGAATTGTTTTGAAAAAACAAATGTGCCGTTATGTCTATGTGTCGTCTCACGAAGAGATAGCCATGGCCTATTTCACCCCGGGTATCACTAGAGCGACCCCGATCCAGATCAACCATACCTAATACGGCTCGGGTCAGTATTGACTTATACATCAAAAGCGTTCGTTCAACTAGACATTAGTGCGTAAAGAAGTAACGGATGTGATGGTGTCTTCTTACTTCCGATTTCAATTCGGAAAGAAAAACATTAGTAGAGTATACAAGAAAAAAAAAGATGTTGCCTTTCTTTGATAAGGTTTGGGTGAAACTGGAATAGTTGGTCGAAAAACAAGTGTTGAACAGTTGAAAACTTAGTTTATAAGTGTAGATTTGAAAGTAAAAGATCACTGTTTTTCGCCCGACTTTGTCAGTTTCACCCAAGCCTTACCTTAAAAAGAAACCAAACGCACTGATATTTTTTTTTTTAATTTATGGATTTTAAGTGCTCTTTGAACTTTTTTTCTGAAAAATTTCGACTTAGAACCTTGGATTTTCCTGTGTAAAAGAGAAGAGAATGCGTCTTTACCGGGGAAAAACTGACTAAAGTCAAGCGAAAGTGAGGAAATGCCTGTTGTGAGTAACAATCCTGCTAATGCCTACCGAGATGATTAAGAGGGGGTGTCTGGACCCGGGCGGCCGGCGCCTCCAATGAGGCAGAACCGAGATTGCCAAAGAAAATGATATCTCGCCATCGCGCCACGCAGAGCCCAATGCGCCGGCTGACCCCTGCGAGCGCGGCGCCGCCCCGGGACCAAAACAAATGATAGAGAGGAATTGTTTCGGGGCCATAAACACCCCCGCGTCACGCCCGTTCCGCCCGTTTTCGTCACTATCAGTGGGTCAAAAGCAGCTCATAACGTCTCGAAGCGTGATTGGGTTGCGGCCGTCAAAGAACAGCGCTTACTCACAACAGAGGTCCTCTCCGGTAATAGCCAGTGGTGCATTAAAACAAATAAAAGGCGTGCTTGGCTAAACGATAAAATTTGATAAATTATTTCCTAAATAAAATGAATGATTACAAGTTTTTGCTATGCCCGTGGTCACAGTCACCAAGTCTTCACATACGGCATTTCACAACAACAACAACAACTACAACAAGAGATTTAAAAAAGCGCAGCATGCACACTGAAGCTCTTGGGTTGCTCGGTTTATCGTGAGCGACAAAAGCAAGTGTGCATCGGCGGTCAGATGGTTTCCGGCGATCTGTGTGCAATGAGGTAGGTCAGGGTGAGGCTTGCACGGCCAGAGTGCTGCGGCGGAGGCGCCCCACTCGCCCGACGTGCCGCGGCCTGTCGTGTGGGGCTCCGGCGCACTGCACACTTTTTACGACACGTCCACGAGCGAGTCGCGTGACAGCCGCCGTGTGTCATCCTGCGCCCCGGCCCCTCCCGCGCAACTTTACACTGTCAAAAATATGTCCATGCACGCGCCAGTGCACCAGTTTTGAAAATATTAGCACTTGAAACGACCATACTTTAAAAGTGAAGAAAAGAAAGTGTTTAACAAAATAAAAGCACTTACAACTTTAGAACTACCCACACATTGGAACTTGAAAACGAGACTCTATGGGTTGCTCGGCAGTTTATGTTGCAGTGCATTCATATCTCAATTGTCTCAACAGCCTGTCTTCAACGTCACCGTCGGGCGCTCTGGCCTCAGCTTGCGGGAAACCTAGCAGCAAGGCGGCGCCCATGCAAAGTCCGTGCAGGATCAATAACTTGGCATCGGCGTGTGTGTGCAACCATTGGCCACCGCCACCGCCGCGCAGCGCCTGCTACACGTTTCGTGGAGATTTGCGAGCACCTAGATCCACGCGCGCGCCGCGCACCGCAGCGTCACCCCACCCTCCTACCCGTATTTTCTCTCCCTTCTGTCTCTCTTTCTCTCTTCCCCTCACGCACAGAGACGATCACAAGCTCTCTCTCTCTTTGCATCACAAACGCGCGCGCACACACAAACGCGCGCACGCACGCACGCGCACGTATGCGAGATTTGCCAAGAAAATAGCGGGCCTCTACGTTGCTGGGCGGGCGCAGCGCCCAACACACAGCGTCGTGAAATCAATAACGGCGCGACTCACAATAAAAGGGGCGGATCACCAAGACCACCAGCACGGCCGCGCACGCCTCGCAAAGAAAATAGTCCCGAATAAACAATTTCGCAAATTAAAACGCGCTCGCTGCGCCAGTGTGCATGCTCTGCACATGGCGCCCAGTCGACCCGGCCGCAATTCGTTATGAAATACCGATAACCGCATCGAGTGACCTTGGGCTCCCCGGTCCACCGCCGCGCTTATTCGATCGCCAATCGCCCCAATCATAATCATCATTATCATCGTCAAGATCATCGTGATCCCGCACAGCAAGACGGCGAAATCACGCGCGGCGCGCGCGGCGCAGAATATTGGAACAAGTGAATAACGGTCGTCATTATCAGAGGGAGCCGGGGCTGCTGCAGCGCTGCTCCACATTTCTATCAGCAGCCACCCTATTCACCGCCAGAGCAGCGGCCGCTAGCCTTGCGTAAGCCTCCGGCGCGGCGGGACGGACGGGGCGTGGTAGGGCGGGGTGGGGC
>NW_026267146.1:2943989-2962650 GCF_000697945.3 Frankliniella occidentalis | reverse complement strand
TGGTACCTGAGTAACTCATCTAGGTTGTGGTATCTCGTGTAGCTCTCCGTCAGGCTCTCTCGCCCCTTTCTATCCAGCACCTGAGCTAATTCGATAGGGGAGATGGTCTCTCCATCATAGTGAGAGGCAACTACACCGTGGGGCGTGGCGGGGCGTGGAGGGGCGGGGCGCGCTGCCGCGAGCTGCCTATTTGCTCTCGCGTGTCCACACACACACAGCTGCCACATGCTACTCCCCGTATCACAAAACAAACACTGCATTGCCAACTTGTTAGCGCGCACTACAGCACTCGTCTCTGCAACAAAAAGCAAGAAAAACCCCTCTTTTCTGTAAAAAAAGAAAAGCAAAGAGAGACCGCCAATTGACAACACTTCCAAATATTTTCTTTTCAATTGAACAAGTTGAAGCGCACATTTTGGCAAATACATAAATACGTTTTCGCTTTCCTCTTGAGAACCTAGTAGCGACGGCACCCCACTCCACCTGCACCTCTATTGAGTAGGCGGTTGGCCAACCCGTCCGCCAGAGCGGAACCAAACAGAGCAAATCGTTTTCCTCCAAACCAACTCTAAACTACTAGAGTCGGCAGCAGAGGAGCGAGCGGGGCGATCAAGAGACGCGTGCTGCGCAAGGACCGCGGCGGCGGGGTGGGGCAGGGCGCGGGGCCGGCGCAGCTGTGGGTGGCGAAACGGACCAAACCACCCCGCGGAGCGCGGTGCGCGCGCAGCATCAGAGAGCCCCATTGACAGCAATGCACCGTGTCTTACACTGGCCCCGGAACCGTCATTACCCCCACCACTGCTGTATTTGCCTCGGTATTGGTTGGTATTTTCCCAAGGGGTACTTCAAAAAAAAAGAAAAAAAAAAAAAAGTGCACACCCCAGAGAAAATTTATAGTAGTAAAGTACCTTGCTGTAAATTACCTTGCTGTAAAGAACCCCAAAAAATCGCAACAGAGCAGAAAACAAAGCATCAGCTTAAGTTAAGCTTTCAAAAGGTTTTGTGTCACTCTGTTCGTCGTGATGCCCTACCCACACGGCGGCGCCACTCGGCATGCGACTCGGCGTCGCGTCGCCGGCCGTGGACAAGAAGGCGAGGCGGACCGTTAGGGGCGTCGCGATGCACCTCAAGTGCCGCCGCGTGCCTTGGCCACCACTACGCGGCCCCCTCAGCCTGCCCCGCCCAGAGGTCCTTCCTACTGGCCCACTGGCCGCCCGAGCCGGCATCAGCACGGCCCTTTTCGGGCGTTGGCGCCGCCGGCCGGCGGAACTAAATCACGATCCAACTGTAAAGAAGTGGACGTCGCCGCAGCGTGCCTTGCGGGCGCTGCCGCTGCTGCAGCGCAGGGCCTATTCGGCGCGCCGCAACTGCGGGGGCAGGGACGCCGAGCTGCGGGGCTCTTTCTGCACGCTGATATAACTCGCCACGCGGCCGCTGCCGCACCAGACCACGCTGCGCCACGCGCACACAATTTATGTGACTGCTCCAAACAAGTGCGGTGGCGGGAGGCGGCGGGCGCAGCGCCACCACGGAGCCGGCCGCCGCCGCCACCCAAAAGTGACAAAAGCCAATTATTTTCACATTCACATAAACGCGAATACAACTCGACAAGTGACAAGGAAAATATCTTCTGTTGAGTTTATCCTTTTGCAAGTCTTTAATTACTTTCTTCTTTTTAATGCCATCTGTTTTCTACTCCCACGCACTACAAAAATTGTGTGTGACAGAAACAAATACGATCACATTGAGCAATAATCCTTCGTGGTAAGTCACATGATCGCAGCTTTCAGAGGAGGTCACGCCTTATTCACATGAGCAAACTAACTCATTAAACTAACGACTAGAAACGGGTCTACGACGCGAGCAAGTGTCCCACTACTCTCGATATACACAGCTTCTGACGGAAACGTACTCGATGAGAAAAAAGTCAGAAAAAAGAACTACATCACTTTCATCGTAATTAGAGGCGGCGCAGCAGTGCAGCAGAGCGGCGCGGTGGGGTGGGGTAGGGTGGGCTGTGGTGGGGCGGGGTGACGTGAGGCGGGGCAGGGGCGGCGCGGCGGAGCAAACGGGCCGGATTACTCCGCAGCAGGCTCCAGCTGGAGACTCCAGGCACCGCGACGCCGCGGCGCCACGCTCCGCCACCGCTCGTCTAGGGCGCGCCTAGACACGGCCTAGGCGCTATACGACCGAGCGCTAGGCGAAGCGTCGCGAGGCGTCGACCCTCTACATTTTCAAGGAGAGTTCTCCTCACGGGGAGCGCGGGATGCCCATAAAACGCCTTACCCACCCGCTCCCGCTGCGTAGTTGCGGACTTGTCTAGTCGGCCCTAGACAAGCAGGGCGCATCGCGACGCGACGCCACACCCACGCCCGCCCCGGCAATACCCCACTACCCGGGGCCGCGGCTGGCGAGCAGCCCCCACGCAAGCACCGGAGCCGCGACGCCGCGACGCCCCTAGTGCGGCCGGCTAGTGTCTAGCGGCCGCGACTAGACGCGCCTGCCAGGGCCCCAGAGGCCGCGAGGAGGTGTCCAGGCGGCTCCAGGCCGCTGGAGTGGCGCGCGGTCCCTGGAAGGGGACGCGGCCCAGCTCGGCACGGCGCGGCTCCAGCGGGGGGCACTGACTCCAGGAGGCCTTCCAGGCTTGTCCAGGAGGCCCAGTGCAGGCGATGCAAGGGCTGGCCAGGGCGGCAGGAGGCGAGAAGAGGTGGACTCCAGGGGCCGTCGCGGCCGCCGCGCTTCTGGAAGTGGCCGCGGAGTGGTCATTGCCCCGGGGGTCCCTCCAGCGGCAACGGCATTACAGTCAAGTCCTCAAGAGGAGGGGGAAATGCCGAGGGCGCAGTGGGAGAAGTGTATGAAAAATCATTGAGCTTGCTCCGCATTCTCTAAAAATCTGACAGTGGGAAATTTCGTCCTGTTGCAACAGCGAAGGACGCGGCTAAATCCCACTGGCGAAACAGTAGTGTCCTGCTATTAGATTCCTAGAGATACTGCAGTATCTATGCATTCGCGCCACCACACCTGGTTCTGTCAAGAAAAGACTTTTAGCGACGTATGTTTCACCCAACAATAGAATTCGACTTTGCAAATCTTTGGAAAATGGGATAAAAACGATTTACGCATCACATCTGACAGTCCAACGAGATCTGGCACTTTACAGCTGATATCGACACAGTAGACCACACAGCAGCCATAACACAGCAGACATAAAAGAGTGCGTGCTCCTGCCTCTGCGGCCTGCTGGGCCCAGCGCGCCGCTGTCAGGCTGCCGTTATCCCCCGAAATGAGCCCCGCCGCCACCATCGCCGCCATTTCATTGCAAAAGTGCAATCACGAGGCTCGTAACGCGGGGGGCCGCCGGCCTACATATCCAAGTGTACTCGACAGCAGCCCCTTTACCCCACCTTGGAAACAGACAGCGCGACAGCCTAACTATGAGTTTGCGTGGAAATTTTTACGTTATCCTATCATTTAGAGCGCGCGGGATATTTTGTTTTGATGGTTATTGTTTGGTTCATTAGCGTGCATCCGTGCGATGGCCTTGAAGAAGAGCTGTTCTCGGTACCTTACAGGATTTCTCCTGGACATCTACACGGAAAGGTTCGGGCGACCCTCAAACGAGCTTCCGCCCGTGCGCTCGGCGTCACTCGAAATGTCACCAGCGCCAGCTGAGCTTTGACCTACAAGGCTGTAAGTATTGTAGGGTGTAGCGCGCTCGTAAAGCCATTGGCACCCTATGGTAACGTGTCAAGGACCGCGCTGGCCCCGGAGGACCAGACGACTTCGCACTGTTCTACTCGCAGTCTGGCCCGGCTGTTTTTCTCACCACCATCAGTCTGACGGCTGACCACGGCCCCCACGCGTGGTCCAGCCAGGCGGGAGGTCACGCAGCCTCCAGACAGATCATCACGCTCCGCCCGAACCGCTGACTCTTCCGGCAGCCAAGAGACCGTCTGTTGCATTCAAGAAAAGAATGATTTGTTCCACCGATCAAACTTTTTCGATAGTTTTCGAAGGGTAAAACCGATAATTCGATAATTACAACCAGAATTAGGTTGCCGTAACCTGACCCTCATACCCTCGCGTTCGATAACAAATGACAACTGAGGCATCTTGCAAAAGGTGCGTCTGTTGTCCTCAGATTCTGTTGTTGAATTACGCGAGCTCACCGCCTGCGAGACTCGGGGTAGGCCACCCCGCACTACACGCGTGCACCCCAGGCAAGATGTTGCCTACCCATCAGGCGCTCTGAGCGGTTACACATAGTTGGCAATTTCGCGACGGCGAAAGACGGACGTATTCGTATTCTCTGGATGATCCTTCAAAGATGGTTTTCTGTACTGAGACAAGTAAAAGAGTCTGCTCGTGACAACCAACATCGTCTTCAAGGTATCGATTTTTCGCTTTGCACCTATGGACAATGATTAAATTTGATCAACGCTACAGCAGTCGTTGTTTTTTTTTTTTTTTTTTTTGTCCATGGCACCATTGTACACATATACACTCAAAAAATTTGACTCCTTTCTCCTTGTACTTACCCCACCGTCCCCTTTTCTTCCCCACTTCCCAAGACGACCCATTCTTTCACGAGATCACCACATAAAATATCAACTACTTCCGCTACTTCATCATGAGCGCGCACACACATAGCACTTCGCACGCTCCCGCCAGCTGTGGCGCCTGGTCAGAGAAAAAGGCGCACTTGAAATGCAGCAATAAACGTCAAGATTTGGCACTCATTGTGGCAGTAATACGGACAGTTATCTCATGGCACAATGGGGGAGGGGGGGGGGGAGGGAAGCTGGAGATGGAGGTAATCACCTGCTCCCATCATACGGGTCGCAAAGGATATGTATTTCTCTCTCTCCTTAATGTAACGATCCCAATGCGGTCATATCGGGTGAAAACGGCACAGCAAAGCTTAATGGCGAGTGCGCGTAAGAGAGGGAGGCGGTCCATGCACCAACTTTCTACCGGGCCTAACCCCATCGGACTCTCGGCGCTCAGCCACAACCTCTGGCTCTTGAAGGATATAGCAAAGTCAAAAAGAAAAAGTATATTGCTGCAGCCGTGACGTGACCTATGGAAAACCAAAGCTCTATCAGTGCGGGTTGTTGCCTGCGGCGTCGCGGAGACTTCAACGCGCGAGCAAAGCAAAAGCCCATTCAACGACCAAAACCTAACATGTCAAGGGATATTGATGACAGCGTAACTGCAGAGACCTCAACGCACGCGGTAACTAGAGCGCTCCCAGCCGCCTGAAGTCGGTGCGACCGACGCGCCTACGAAGAAAAACTGACAGAACAAATGACATAACCTCCACCAAAAGGAAAACCACATGCAGAAGCGGTTTGAAGTGTATCTTGTTGCCCCTCCCCCATGAAACGAAACGCTGCCTCTGACGAGGGCTGAGGCTAGTAAGAAGACATACATCGGAGTGGTTGCCAGCCCGCTGTGGTGGAATCCAGCTAATGACACATTCTCTACGAAAAAATCATTTTGGTTTTGGCTTTTTCCCCTTCCTTCTTCCTTTCACTTGACTGTCTTGCGGTCTGGACCTCAGAGTCGCTGGTAGGTGGGGAGAACGCAACATCATAAAGAGAAGGGGGGGGGGGAGGGTACAATTTCCATAGCGTCAACTCCAAGCACGACATCGTGGATGATTTTCGACCGCGCTTCATCACATCACCCATAAACTAGTAAGGGTGGGTTGCATTGCAAATGTGGCTGGCCATATGTCATCTGTGCCCGGCGGGGGACCGCGAGGGGTCAGTCCGGACAGGCGGCAGGCGGGCCCGTGCCAAAGCCGACAGCCGCGAGAGCGAAAGTGCGATAAATTTACTTGCATGCCAAAGCGCTTTACCCTCAGACCAGAAAAGCCGGTGAGCGTGCGGGGGGCGGCCGCCCACATCGGCGCTCACTTTCATTGGCGCGTACTTGGCGGAACGATACGGCAATCGTGACGTAATTATTGGGCGAAGGCACTGTCACAGTCACATCCGAGAGTACGAGTCTCTTCTGGCCACCACATGATGACCCTCCAAAGAATAAAGTCTGATCATTTTACTTCAACTGAAATGGTAAATAAACTTAAAGACTGCTGCATTTTTCAGAAATTCATATTTACATCAGTATTGTTTTCAAAGCGAAAAAGAAAACAAAAAAAAACAGCCAAATGTGTTAAAACTTGCAAAATGTAAATTTCAAGCATTTCCTTTCGCAGTGGACAACTAACATGTCGGACAGGCCGCTCAGTCACGCTCTCTAACGACGCTAACTGCAACGCGGCTCCGTTTCAGCACAGCTCTAATATTCTCCAAGAATGTCTGCTTCCGCCGTATGAAATGAAATAAACATAGTCAAATTCTATATAACCAATACGACGGTAAACCATCAGGTGTGTTTAGAAACTTTCTTTGATGGTAAATGTAAAAATAAATGGCACGGGAGTAAAATACTGGGACATTTTACAATATCATCGCGCGAAATGTCGGATTTAGTTATTTGTTTCGGGTATTCCGGTCAGAAAGTAAAGGGGGGAGCACGTGTGTGCGAAAGGGAAGGTAGAGGTCAGGCACCGGGGTCAACAGTTTCTCGCCACACCGATAATGAACACGCCAGACCAGACCAGTACCCACGTGCGAAAAATATTGTTAGGGAAAAGTAAAATTACTGCAGAGGCGTCACTTTGGCTCCACTCCACACGGTAAAAACAAGTCATGGGATTCCCAGGAGAGTTGGAATCCCAGTGGATGCCCTGGAAACAAGCAATTACTCCCAGGGAATCTTTTGAAAACTCAAGACATTCCCCGGAAAAACTGCACATTTCCAGGGTAACCCCTGGGCTTCCAGCTCCCCTGAAAAATGAAGAAAACTCCTGGGAATCGCAGGGTTCATTTTTACCGTAGAACTCGCAGTATATGACTTCTCAATCTCAAACTAAATGAGTTTTTTACGTTTGTAATCATATTTTTTTACGCATGTGACAGGGTCTTTATCCCTCTATTTCCCTCTTTCTTGACCGCACACGGACAATCAGCCACCGCTACACGGCTTAGTCAGTAAGTCAGTCAGCCCCGTGCGCGCGCGAGTCTGCACCGCGCCAGGCGCTCCGTTTTCCGCAACCTTGGAAAAGTAACAGCAGCGGCAGGGGCAGCCAACGACATAGCAGAGCAGCCGGCGGCAGTAAATGGTCACGGCGCACAGATAGGGTAGTTGGGGAAGAACACGGGCGATTTCACGAGCGCGGCGCTGCGCGGCGGGGGCGCCTCGTCGCACCGGGCATAAACTAAGTGTCGCACGCAGCCGGGCTGCAGCCGGGCCACGCCCACCGCGGCGGGGGACCCCCGGTGGCCACGGCGCAGCGCGGCACACAGAGCGTTTTCTGGAATTGGATTGCGCAGTTGCACCAGTCGCGGCTCCGCACTGGCTGCTTTCACACACACACACACACAGCAGCCGATTGACGGACAGACGGACCCCTACTTGCCAGAAAAATATTTTTGTTTAATGGCACTGCAGGAAGCAAAAGGTGATAATTCGCACTTTTTTAAGAAATTGTCAATGGTTTAGAACCTTGACAGAGGTATTAAAACCGCCACAGGCTGCAATTTTCAGCACCTCTGGGAGGGGGTCTTTAATCTCTATAACCAATGGAATATGAATATAGCTCAAATTTTGAACCAATTGAAATATAGCTTTTTGTAGCAACCCCACCACAGTGTTGACAAAGTACCTTATTGTTTAACGGAAAATGTTAACGAAAAGTCTGATTTAACGTACGCCAAATACACCCCTCGCGCCCGTTGCACAGCCGTAAGCAGCCTGGCGAGGCAATAACATGCGACCATAACCCCTTCCTCACGGTGTAGCGGAGTAGGTGGACGTGTCCCAAGCGGGTCGTTAGCCACCGATGGTCATCACCATCAACACCGCTCGGCGCGCGATGAACCACATCACCCGGTGCGATCACCCGGCTGGGTGCACACCATGTGACAAGCGCGCCATTATAGTGAAAGTCCGTTTTGACCGCGTGCGTGCGTGCACGAGTGCATCGTCGTCCGTGTGTGAGTGCGTGCTCGGTCGCGATCCGCAGTATATAAGTCCCGTGCGAAATAAATGATCGTGTGAACTATTATGGTGGGAGCATGCGGCTGCGGCAGCGGATGGCCGCGAGCTTGCGTCACACCTTGGCACCTTCTCATGGCGTGACGCGGCGCAGCGGCGCAGGGGAATGAAAGGCTCTCTGCTGCCCGATGAATGGTTCATCTTTTTCTGCAGCTCACCGGCGCGAGGTTAGGCGCCCCAAGCCCCCACCATCCCGCTACTAGCTATGCGTGCATGCAAGGGCAGGGGCGGCGCGGGGGCGGCGCGGGGGCGGCGCGGGGGCGGCGGCGGTGCGCCTGCGCGGCACGCAGGCGCGCGTGCGATCCGTTCGTGCATCAGTGAGCAGCGCGCGCTCCCGAACAGGACCGCGCCCCTCGCGTCTACCCCGCACAACCACCCGCACACGAAAAAAAAAAAGAATTCGCTAAGTTAGCTAATGCATTCGCTAATATGGCCTTGGATTAGAATATTAGCTCGCCCAGCTAAATGTTAGCTAAGAGAGCTAAGAAATTAGCCATAACAGTTGTCTAGAAAATAAAGCAACTAGCTTTAAAAGCTATAAAACATGTTAGCTTTCTCAGCTACGAATTAGATCAGCGAGCTAATATTGTGCTCCATAAGCCATATTAGCAAATAAATTAGCTATTTTAGCAAACTTTTTTTCGTGCACTACCACCCGCCCGCACCACCACCGCCACGCCACTACTGCTGCGCGTCTCGGTTCGCAACCGCGTATACATACACGTAGGGTTCAGTTAAAACACGCTACAACAATAATGACGGAGGTAGCAATGACTTACCAAGTCCTGCACTTCTAGGCAATGATACACAGAAGCGGTAAAATCAAGAAGTCACTCGTACCTGGAACAAAAGAAAAGACAGTGTCTTAGTACAATGTCATTTTTTTACATTTTAAGACACATCTATAGACAGACATTATCACCTCAGGACACTATTACATTTGACGGAGTAAATTTAGTTGCTTCTCCAAAGCAAGGACATATCAAACAAGTTCAGACGAGTGTACAAGGTGGCTACATATTTTTTTTTTCCTGGCGGTGTAGCCTCAGATCTGCTCCTGCTCCAGTGTGTGGGTAAGTAGGCCTGTCTTTTGCAACGCAGCCGGGCGCTGCTCTGCCCGCCTCACAACAAGTGCATCTCGGGCACCGCAGCAGGTGCTGCGAGAGAGACCAGAACTGTTTGCTGGTAAAAGATAATAGTTTAACTTTAATGGAATAATCATTTTAAACGCAACAACAAATCGCTGCCACGAAGGTGTAATATGCCTCTTCCTGCCCTGTACGGGCAATGCAGGCCACTGGGCCAAACTCTTGATAAGCCCCCGATATAGGGCACCGCTTCGTCGGCATAATGTGGGTGGTAACTGTCGGTAATATTCAGCACAGCTGTGCAAGCGCGCGAATCGCTTCCGAGCGTGGAGGGACAGCGAGCAGAGTAGGAGAGGGCGACCACCCGCACCGAAGTATGGGATCATCCGGAAACTACGTCCACCATTCGTTGTTAAGAAACTGCCACGTTCAGCCAATGCAAGCTTCTCATAGCGCCTGGTAGGTAGGCAGCACCTCGCCTTCAATGCATGCGTGTAGTGCGGGGTGGCCTACCCCGAGTCTCGCAGGCGCCGAGCTTCCATAATTTGACCAAAGAATCGGAGTAAAACCGAGGAACTCTGTCGACAATTCCGGGTGCATTGTCCTCTGGAGCAGGAAGGGTCAACGATGCAACGGGAGGCGGCATCTAAACACGCTGTAAGAGTCCGTTCAGAATCTATTGTGGACGCGATCACTGGAACTCCTAAACACATTCACAAACCTAAACTGTTTACGGGCCAGTAAGTCAATAAGGCACGATATGCCAAAATTGCCGTATTTTGCTCTTGCGCATTTCCTTATGCGAGCAGAGAGACTTGAGGCCCAACGCTCGCCCATAACGTCGTGAGGCAAACAGCTGGCAGCCGGAATGGACCCGAAACGTTGGCGAAGCCAGAGGGGGGGGGGGGGCAGTGCATCGGAAAGCATAGCGGGGCAGCAGCGGCACTACAATAACAGGCAACTATGGCGCCCCTGGGAATGGCTTCCGATACACGGCGACATGCATTTGCCGCGGTATCGGCGTGGACACACCACACACACACACACACACACACACACAGTGAGGTTATAAGCACCCGTTATGGCAAAGCTGTGGCCGCTCTGCTACGCTCCGCCCCGCCTGCCCCGCAACGCTCCACAGCCATGTTGGCGTTATCACGTTCCCTCCCCCACAATGGCCGTGTACCCGTGTGTGAAGTACAGGCGGGTCACGACGTGGGGAGGAAGCGATGGCATCGAGCATCGCCACCCCACCCGCGGCGTTCGCGCGGCCCAGCAGCAAAAGGCGCTTCTTAAACATTTCTGTCTGTGTCATTTGTCACTGTCTATGTGCATTTAAAGCCTCCCGGCATCCGTTTTGTCACGGTATAATTGTCGTTGTGATGTCAGCGCGGGCAGAGGCACGAAACGCATCGCGAAGCAGAAGCGCAGGGTGATATTCCGAAGTTATGACGAGCCGCATCGTGAGCACTGACATCATTATTTCGGCGGCGGGTTTATTAATAAATGTGAAGTTACGCACTTTGCGGCAGACGCCTCGTCTCGCCAGGACCCACAGCGCCCCGCCCCGCCCTACCACGCCCTGCCACGCCCCGCCACGCCCGCGCTCCGTGACTGCCTTTATTAACGTGCGACGCAAGACGCCCGTTGCCTCCCCGAGCCATTGCTGTGTTAGGGTGCTGCACCCACCGCGAAGGCATTTGGGTCAAAGCAGGCTAGTAGAAATTTGGCGGATTACTGAAAATACTTGTAAAAGTTATGGGTTTACACAAGACAGCCTTGACAACCGAAAAGCGTTCGTGATAACGTAATTTTATAGTATCAGCAATGCTGTTTACTTCATGTCTGCTCTAAATTTACAGTTTCATTAGTTTCATTTTTTCCGTTAATGCAAATATTTTGCAGCTTATCCTATGAAATGTAACCAAAGTACATGGTGAGCAAACCATCATGCCTGTAAGTGCAAAACACGCCGTGAGTTGCGCGAGCGGAAGGCGACACGTTGGCGAGCGCCTCCCAGCAAGGTGTCAACCCTCGCTAATTATCGAACCCAGCGGCAGAGGCACCGTAGCCTCACCCACGCCCCACCACGCCACGCCGTGCCACACCGAGCTGCCGCTTGCCAAACTCATTTTCTGTGATGAGGTGAGTCTAGGGAGCAGAGAGGGAGTAGGTCACCGGGCCGCCTCTCTCGGCTGGGAAGGTTTGTTAAAAGTCCAGAGCCATTTAGCGGTTTTCATGAGAAGACAGTTGATAGTACCCTAAATATCGTGTTACAATTAACGCAACAAAAATGTTACTCTTTTTGAGAAACAGAAGAAATAATAAAGCAGCATTTTCCCCAAAATTCGGTAAGCAGGTGGTAAAGAGCGCCACGACGCATCCAAGCCACATCGACGAGCAGCCCCCGCTGCGACGTGTCCTGCCCCGTATGCGCTGACCCCTTTCTGCAACGTGCCATCTTGATCATCGAGAAATCACCGAGGTCGATATGAGACGAGCGAGTCGAGAATCTGGTCAAGGAAAAGACAAGTCCCGTGTGCGGTTTGTCATATCGATCTTGGCGGGCTCCATCAGCCGCGTCATTGCGCGGCCTCTCCTCTCACTCCCACCCGGAGCATTTCCTGACTCCCCCTCTCGCTCTCTCCCACCCGCATCTCGGTTCCAGGGTTCGTCGCTCAAGCGACTTGCGGGAGGATGGAGGCCAACGAGAGAATGGACCACAGCATCCGGAGCACCCGGGAGGTGAAGTGCAGAGCGGAGCCGCATAGCATAGCAGTCACTGTCGACTCGCTACAAATAATGGTGGGAAATCAATATCGTACCAAGTACATTCAGAGCCAAAAAAACTATTGATTTGGAGACATAATTTTCAGAGTAACTCACATCCACCAGTTTATCGAGAGGTCAAGAATGGGCACAAAAATATAAGACAAGCACCGCAGTAAAAGAATACCCACAGAACCATTTAGTTGATACAACTAAATCAGGGCTGCAACAAACAAAATCTAGTTCCTAAAACGCACCAATCAAATTAAGTCACAGGTGCAGGTCTGCACTAGTGATGCAAATTTTCACTGGGCTCTCAAAGTTGCGAAAAATTTCCGAAAATTTCGGAAAAATTCAGTAAATTTCGGAAAAATTGGAAAAATCTAAATTTTTTCATGAAAAAAGCTATAACGTAAGTTATTGTCCATTTTCACTCCAAATACATTCTTTCTGGAGGTTTTCAATTAATAAGGCGCAGAACAAAGTTATCAGATCACTTTTAAAAGTGGATATATTACGAAATTACTAACGTCCGCGATTATTACGTCCACAGTGTGGATGTACTTTCGGTCCGTGTGAGGCTGGTGAAAATACCTCCACAAAATCTGGCGCTACTTGTCGCCGCTGTGATTCACATCCTCCCTCAGGAGTGACCAAACCAACCAAAAAATAAACGCATACCCGTATGCCTGTTTTCCATCTACACTAAGTGATCAACTCTTCAACACTTGAAAGTGCACAACAGAGTTGTTGTGCCAGTCCAATTGCAAGTGTTAAAGAGTTGGACAATTTTTGTTTATCGGTGAATGAAAATCACCATTTTCTCGACCGCGACTGTGTAGAGCGCGACATGAGAAGCAATTACCCTGCGGTAACTGTATGAAAATGCTGTAACTTTTTCAAGGGTGGGGACGTCCTACTCTTAGTGCGTATTCCTAGAGTTTTCAGAGTATCACATGCGTCACTTGCACTTGAGTGTGTAGGACTTTTGTCCCACTCTTGCAAGTGTCGTACTGTTGGATTTTCAGAGTGAGGGCAAAACGTGATCCGTTTGGGTGTAAATAAGAGGAGACAAGTGACAAAATAATTTGTAGAGCTATTTTCACCAGCCTCACAAGTACATCCACACTGTGGACAACTGTGGACGTAACAAACACGTGTGTTAATTTACGTCCAAATCATTGGATGTTAATTTGTGGATGTTTTTTCACAACGCGCAAATTCTGTGGACGGATTTACTGAGGACGTGTCGGTCCCGCCCCTCACGTAGATGTAGGTATTCCCCTCTCTCTCTCTCTGTCACCGCCTTCTCACATCCGGAATATCCTTCGGTCCGTTCACTTACTAACCGCGAGTTTTAAACAACAAACAGCATGGCATGCAGTATTCTGCATCTGCGGCTTCTCACAAACGAAAGAAAAAAGAAATCTCCACTAAAACGTCGATTTCATTTTCTTTTCCAATTTTTCCGACGGCTTTGAAAATTTCGGAAAAATTTCGGAAAAATTCATATTTTTCCGGAAATTTTTCGGGCACTTACAACACTAGTCTGCACTAAATTATTCCATCGCCACGAAAAAGAATTGTCTCTGGAGCTAAAATTTCGTCGGTTTTGAATTTAGTTCTAATAAACCGTCTTCTGGGTGAATGGGAGGTTTGTTTTTTAATGTGTTTACTGTCTAAAACCCGCAATCAAAGAAGTGAAAATAAACGCGTGAAAGTTTGTTATCAGCTTTTGAGTACGTGATCGGACACTTGTTATTATTTGTCAGGACGACTTCACACCTTCGCGCCTCACGATCACAAGCTCCCTCGTGAAATGATACAATAACAGCAGGAGGGCGCATTTTATGGCCCCACTTTCGTTTTTGCTTTACGGCCCCTGCAGTACTAGACGGCTGATGATATAGAGGGGGAGAGAGAGCAAGGTCAGTGAGGGTAGCGAACGGATCCGAACAGTCAACTACGATTGAGATAACGTTTTTTTTTTAAGTCCCCCGTTCTGGAGATTTTTTTCTGAATAAGCTCGGCCAAAAGAACATATGGGCATAAAAGATCACTGTAAAAAAAGTTTTACTGAATTTTCAGTACTTTTAGTCTGAAGTTTTTTTACAGACCAGTAGTCTGAAAATTCAGACTGCACCTGGGTCTGAAATTTCAGTACTGCCTTACCATACCACTTAGTCTGTAAATTCAGACAGCCGGTATGAAAATATTTTTGAAAATGTTAAAAATGAACACATAGCGAGCCACTTAACAACTGTGGGGGTAGAGAGCTATGCCTAGGTGAGGACATATCTGTCCATTCGGTTCTGCCCTTGGTTGGGATCGAACCGCCAACCTTCAGGTTCGGAAGCCGCAACCTTAACCATTCAGCTGCCGGCTACCTGCGTGGTGGTCAGCGCCGGCTACTGGTGTGCTTCGTCCGCCTGTCCGGTGGACTTTCCACTCAAAATTCATACCGGTAACTCTGAATTGTAGATTCCGTGTATAGTCTGAAAATATACTTAAAAATATTCAGAGAAATTGCTTTGAAAACCTGATTCAGAGTAAAGAGTCTGGATTTTCAGTCTAAACTCAGAAAATTTTGAGTAATAGTCTGAAAACAAGATTCAGACTGCCGATTATGAAAAAGAACTACTGAATTTTCAGAATTTTTTTTACAGTGATGGCATCATAAGTCCCCTACACGAGTACGCAGCAAGCAACAAAGGCGATACTTCTTTATGGCGTAGTTTTAAATAGATTATTGCTAAAAGTGGCTCATTGCTAATTCAGCATAAGTTCAGAGACACATTTCAGTTATCTTTAGGCAGAATTTTAACTTATTTTTAACGCAGCAGCAGGTTCGGGCCAGGCTGACCGAACGCCAAAACGAAAGCAGAGTGCGCACCGGTGGGAAAGTGAGTGACGACGCTCGGGGCCAGTTAGTGGACAGCGGTGAAACAACTGTACTGGCCTACGTCCAGCACGCTCCGTGCACGGACCCGGACCACATGTGCACGCGAGCCAGCGCGCGGGCGCGCGTGGTCGCATCCACGTGCACACCCGTGCAGTTTACAATGTTGGGACAGTACGCACACCCACATGACGCCTTGGCTTGCCGTGTGTTCGGTGCAGAATGCGTTTAGCAATAAACGGCCTTACAATTTCCGGTGAAACCAGGATTGTGGTGACACGCGCCAGTAGAGAGAGAGAGAGAGAGAGGAGAGGGGGGGGGTGGAGGAGGTGGAGAATGTCCTTTACTAATCCCCTAAAGAGGGAGAGGGAGAAGTACTCGATGGAGTAGAACCCACACCGCGTGGGATATTATTGCTTCCGGGAGAGCTACTAACTGTCGCCGTGAAATATCGGTACACCTCGCTGCTGCTAGCCGCACTAGCGTCGCGTGGCGGGACGGAGGTGAAAGGTTCGAATATCCCCAACACATCGGCGACGCAAGACTGAACGAACGCGCGCCACTGAGTGTGTGTGTGTGTGTGTGTGAGTGTGCGCGAGGGAGGGACTTAGTGAGAGAGATAGTGTGTGTGAGCCGAGCGCGTGTCTGACGACACAACTATTGAGTGCAAAACGAGAACGCCTCCCTTCTCTGAATAAAGACGCCTCATTGAGAGTCAGTCAAACGGGGCTGCGGCTCCACCACGCTCCGCCACGCCTCGCAAGCGCCGCATCACATCTGCCCCGTATAGGCTGGTAATAGTAACAGCGGGGCGATGCGTCGAGTCTTCCGGGTGCAGCCCCGGCGCGGGCTGAAGGGCCCGGCAGACGTTTACACCAGCTGATTTACCAGGATAACTCTAGGGCCGGCCAGCGCGCAACGCCCAAGCTACCTGTCGCTGAGGGACCTCCGCAGCGAGAACCAGGCCAGACAGACCAGTCGGCTCACAGGTGTCCAGATACTCGAGTGTGATGCGGTGCACGCGAAATAAAAGACTTCTCGTCAGGTTGACAACACGACAAAGGGCGCCGGGTTATTTTAAAGGGGCAGTCGGTTGCGAGGATTTTTTTTTTATAAAGGAGTGACAGAGACGACAGACAAGGTGTGTCGGAGACAGAAAGAGGGAGTGAGAGGGAAGGGAGGGGGGGGAGTGACCGAGAGGAGAGCGAGGGAGTGGATGGCGGCGGAGGCGGGGGGGTCGACGGGTCAAGCTGTGGAGCGGCCTCTTTAGAAATCTCGACAAAGGGATCTGGGAGCAAATGTCACTTTCTGCGGCGTCGCGACGCGCTTTGCATAGCGGACTGGGTCACGCTCCACATTGTTTGTGACAGCCGGTGCGGTGTGCGGACGGCTATAGCCAGCCGCCCTGGACCCGCGGGAGGATGCGGTGGGCGATCCCTGCGCACCATGCAACATCCCCACGACGAGCACTGCAAATATTATATTTTTAGTTTTTGGTGGGCTGGCTGCGTTTTTTACGGCGCCATAGAAATTTTGTTTCCGCCCCCTAGGTAAGTAAGATTCGATTATTTTAATCTTTAAATTGCCCTTTTTCTTTACTTTTTTTCAATTTAACTGATTAGACACAGCCGCCGTACCGTCCGTAAAAGGGGGATGCCCCGCCCTAAACCTGTTCGAGCCCAGGCAACTCACCGCGCGTCTATGCTGCTTTGAGGAGGGGAGTGGGAGGGAGCCGGAGGGAGGGAGAGAGGGGACGATGTAAGGAGTGCGGGAGGGGAGGCCCGGTGCCACTGCGTAACCCGCGCGCACCGCGCACCACTGGGCGCGCTCGTTTCGACAGGTGGGGCGTGGCGGGGCGCCGAGCAGCGGGCGGAGTGTTGGGGTCGACCTCATTGCACCCCGGCTGGTTATGCTAATTACCGTTATAAATTTCTCGTTTGGCGAGGATATTGAACGCGCGGACAACGGCCGTACATATGTTGCGTCATAACTAATCCATCGACGACGAGGCCGACAAACTCGCCGGCAGCGCGAGCGCGCTACAGAAGTGCCTGGGCGCGCCTGAGAAAAAGAGCGCGAGAGAGAACGACGAAGTGTCCGACAAGGTGTTTCTGCGGAGCGGGTTTCTCGCCCAAAGCGGTATCGTTTTACGAGTGAGAACATTTAAATACGCTAATAGAAATACGTTCGCCGGGTACACTGAACTAATCTTGGCCGAGGCTCTATTACACGTACCACCGAATAAAGCATAAGGCCCCAAAATATATTTAGGACCAAAAGTGTCCAGCAATGTTTTTTTTATGGACGACTAGGTCTAGTCAAGACAGACTTTACACCCCAAAAAAGTGTGTTCTGAATTCAAGATGATATCCAAAATTTTAAGGCAAATAGGGATTAATTTAATCCCTGTTTAGTTAATTTAAGTGTAAGTAGGGGTTAAAATAAGAACACTTGCCTTAAAATTTTGGGGATCATCTCGAATTGAGAACACATTTTTTGTGGTGTATAGAATATCGACAAACCATTTATTTCACGTATTGTCTCTTTACAGGGGCGAAAGAGGGAAGTTTTCATTCGCGACGGGAAATGGGCATAGCACTGACAAGTACGTTCTGGCAGGGGATATGTGTGCAAGCAACCCCGACGGCGACCCGCGGAGCAGACGAGTGCAGACCGCACGGCCCATAAATCGCTGCACAACAACCTCGCGGACCGACATAAGCGGCGCACAACGAGCCGCGGAGGCATCCCCCCTAAGGAGTTACGCCCCTTAAACGCCAGCTTTATGCACTGCGACCGGTGAAAACATCAACATGGGGTCTAAGTTTTTGTTTGACCGCCGCAAATATTGTTCCTTTCTCGCCGTCGCTCCGAACAAATATTGACCGCGGCGTGTGCACCCGCACCGCGCTGTCCGTCCGGCCTACGGACAGCCACAGGGTAACGCTGACCCGGCGCCGCGGCCTACCGTGCGGCACACCGCGCGCGTGCCTTCCGGCGCAACGGCCGGCGCGGCAGCGAACTTCAGCCCGTTTTCGCACCTAGCGGGACAGCGCCCGCACTTTATTTGGCGAGTATATACCGCTAGTTGGTATATTAAAACGCACCAAGCATTTGCATTTCATGTTATTCTTTTTAATGATGAAATGTATATTTTACAGACTGATGATATTTTTGCTCTCCGAACCAACCTGAGCAAGCCCTTCACTCCACCTCACTCAAGGCGCACGATGCACACACAACGAGTTGAACAACAAATGGCGCGTCAAATCGGAAAGGGGCAGCGCGGCATCGCGGGCTGACAGACCGATATATATGATTCGTTGAGCAACCCGCGCGTTTGTAATAGATTCGGGAAGGGCTCTCGGCTCCGCTCGGCTCGTCCCGGCGGCGGCGGGCGCCCCCATCCCATATAGCCCCCGCGGCTCTGTCGCATGCAGGGGGGCCGCGGTCCGCCCATCCGTTATGTTGGTGTAAGTGACGCGTCGTGTCGGACGTTATTTCATTTTCTGCCTTTGACTCGCCGGGGCTGATCCCTGATTTACGGCACAAGAGTCGCGCCGCGTGGACGACAAAGGCGAAATAATGCACAAGGAGAGGCCAAGGCGCCGGCCGGCCGGCCGTTTAGTGATTTGGAAATAACAGCAAGCAGCAGCGCCTTGGCAGCCGGCGGTGGCGGGCGTGGTGTGAATTTAGTAGTAGGCGAGTCTGTTTGGTAAGTTGGAATATTTTCCAGGGTCGATCCCGCGGGAAATTAAACGGGCGACGTGGAGAGAGA
>NW_026267146.1:2925187-2943790 GCF_000697945.3 Frankliniella occidentalis | reverse complement strand
AGAGAGAGGGAGAGAGAGAGAGAGAGGCTAGGGGCGTTGGCTCCAGCGGCTCACCGACGCGTGGCTCGGCGTCGTGGCGTGATCAGAAGCCAGCAGTGGCTGGCCCCTGGCCCCTGGCCTGCTGGCCGCATGGTCGCGAGCGTGGTCGTTACTTTCCATTTCGCGGGAGGTTCGCCCCACCACGACACGCACTTTTGTCGCAGAAAGAGGATAAGTTCGTGGAATCGGCCCGGCAAGATAGAACCGCCCGGCTTTATTGTTGACCATAGGAGCGGAGCAGCGTAGCACCACCGCACCGCGCGCCAGGTACTCCCCCCTTAACGAGCGCGGGTCACAACTGGAGCGTCACCCGCAGGATGCAAAACCTGCTGCTTGTCCAATCAGGCACCCACCCGCGGCAAGCAGCAGCCCCGCCACGTGGGATCCGGACCGGAGATGACAAATGTAAATAAATACACGCGCCAAACAGCTGACCCAAGACTCATTATAAAGATACACATTTAACGACAAGCATCAGCTGCCGCTGCAGCTTTTACAAGCACGCGGTTGGAGACGGAGGCCAACTCGGCGTCGTGAGCGCGCGTGCGGGCGATGACCGCCGCAAGAGGCCGGAAGACGACGCGAAGTAATAAGTTTGGAACGCAGCAGCCCCGCGGCTCATCATCGGGGACGGCTCTTTGCTCTTCCCAAACTCGGTCGCCTTTCTCCGGTCTTAATCAAGCGGTGAGGAGGAGGAGGAAGAAGAGGAGGCCACTGAGCTGAAACCAGCCGGCCCGAGCCCGAGCCCCGACCCCATGGCCACCACTCACGACCCCGCTCTGTAATAATGAGTTAGGCTGATCCAAATTGTTGAGGACTCCATGACAGGGAGATCGGCTCGGGGAGAAAGGGGTGGGTCGACGCCGAGCATCGGCCGCAGAGAAAATGGGCGCACCGCTGGGCTGCTGACTTTTAGAAGCAACAAAATTGTAACACAAAAGGAACGCGCGCATTAATCGCCAACATCTCACGAGGCAGAGCTGTGCACAGGAAGCAGCAAACTGCTTGGCTGCGCTGGAGTCACTGCCCTTGCGCTACATCTCCCTCCTCTCTTCCCTGCCGAGCTTTCTCACCAATCCATTTCTCCGACACGATACACTTTTGCCGTCGAACGTAGACGCAATGATGAAAGGAATTTCTAATTGGCGCGCGCTGATGCTGAGCGAGCAGTGTGAGTGCCCTGGATCCAGGGGGGCTTGCCGCAACGGCAGTAAGGGTAGTCGCCGCCGAATACAGCTTCTGCAGCCAGGCACTGGATGCAAAATGAACCAGCAGCAGCTCATCCACCTGCCAAGCCGGCAGCAGCACATGGTCGACGCCACCAAGAAAATTGTATCCTTGAAACAAGGCGAATTGGGTTGCTTCAACGCTGTTTAAAAAAAAAAATAGAAAAGAAAATACAAGGAAAATTGTCTTTGACTGAAGGCAAATGTCGTTAAAATAACGTAAAAATTTTTCCTTATACTAACTTAAATCCCTTGAAAAACCTCAAACCAAAGTCAATAATTACCTGGAATTTTTTTTAAAGAAATTTCCTTGGTTTAAGGATACTGTTTTGTGGGTGTGGCGCAAGCAAGGGCTATCTCTGCCTCTCCACACACTGTGGGGTATTTAACGCATAAAACGGTAGTGGCCCCCGGGGCTATGGATCCCCACCACGGGGGCCGGCAGGGCCTAAATGCCCGGCGGCCGGCCACGCGGCGGCGGCTCGTCTCGGTGAAAGTGAGGAGGAGCCTCCTGCATGTACCAGGCACCATGCGGCAGCGGCGGCAGCGCGTCCAGGCGGCCGCACAGGCGTCGGTCGTACTCTACACCTGACTGCGGCCGGTCCGGCCGGCCCCGGCGGCGGGACGCTCGGAAGGGCCGACGACGTCGACTTGCGACATGAGCACCAATTAAACGCGGCGGATTGTGCGTTGTTTTTTTTTATTTTCCCCGTTATATCCTTCCCTGAATAACCAACCCCCGTACGTACCCCTCCTCGCAAACTACAAGTTCAAATCAGGGATAACAGCAGTAGCAGCACCTATGCTGCACCATTAGGAGATGGAGAGGGGAGAGAAAGAGGAGAGAGGGCAGGGGCGAAAGACTCGTATAGACGACCAGGATGATGGAGTTGGTGGAGAGGGGTAGCGTGGCGGGGGAAGGGTCGCCGCCGCAGCGGCTCCATGAATCGACGGATGCCGCTGACAATGGGCCGCTTGTAATCAGTCGCCATAAGAGCATATCCGTCGGCATCTCCACCGCTGCCACCGCTGCAGCTGATAATATCGAAAAGTTTCCTCCGCGAAGGTTGCCCGAAGCCGCTGCTGCATTGCCCGGGCCAGCCCAGCGGGCTGCGTCGCCATTTCGCAGAGGCCAAAGTTAGTTACCTTTTCGTTTGTTTGTTTTAATGTTTATCATCAGCGGGTAGTGCGGCGTCCGTCCGTCCACCCGTCCCTTCCCAGGGGCCGCCGCATGTCTGGTCCGGTCCGGCGGGATTCCAAAGCTGCGCGAGATCGACTTTACACACGCACAGCGCGTCCCCTTTGCCGCGCACGCCGTGTTTGGCTTTCGCGACGGAGCTCATTACACGAAATAAACAAATGAGTGTAAAGGATTGTTTGTTTAGGGTAGAGTCGGGTGAACTCTAAAAGAATTTTAATGACCATCCGAAAAAACAAAAAAAACAACAACAAAAAAAAAAAAAAATACATACATCAAACATCTTAGGCCGGTGTTAATTTTTTTTTAAATCAATGCAGACTTTTAGTCTATTCCCCACTGGCTATCGACACGGAATCATTAGCTGTGTCCTTGTGTAAGTGACATGGAGAGCGAGAGAGTGAGATGAAATACAGCCCTAATGAAACCTTTCTATATCCGTCTCTTTCTCTCTCGCCCACTCTAGGGCGCACAGTCAGCCTGCGCGCGCGCGGCCTATAAGGCCAAGGGCCTTAAGGGGCGCCGCATTCGAACTGCGCTGCACTTTCATTTCCCCGCGCAAAGAAAAGACGGTCGTGCGCAAAAACCAAAAGAGAGGGAGAGAGGAGGACCACTAGGGCCAGCGGGGCCAACGGTCTGACGTGCGCGTCTGTGCTGAAGAGTTCAGCAGATCGATCCGGACGGTGACATTTTATAATTTCGTCTACAATAATAGCCTTTCTCTGTTCCCGAAGACGTTTGAGCCTTCTCGACTCTCTCACTCTCTCTCCTACTCTTCTCGGCCCACCCACGCACGCGGCCCTGGCTCCACCCACGCTGCGTCGTTTCCAATCCGCTAATGACCATGATTGACAGGGCTGCCTACCTCTCCGGCGGGCGGGCCGTCTGGCTGCAGCATTGTGCAGCTCGTTAGCAAGGAGTGTCGCTCCTCACACGTCTGCAGCGCCAGGCTCACGACTCTTTACCCTCAGGGGTCAGTGTCCCGCAGGTACACGTTACATGCGAGCGGGAAATGTTCAATATATCAATGTGAAAAATAGTGGGAAGCTTTACAAAAAAAATCCTTGTCGCAAGTTGTAAAATTTCTATTTGTTATAGTAAAAATAAATGCAGTACGCTTTGAATTAAAATGCACTAGCGGGTGAAAACGTGCTAGGTTCTATTAACAACAACACGCTTTTTCGTTCATCTCGCTGCAACAAATGGCTTAATTAGTAAGTAAAAGATTATTCCAAGTTTCGGATCACATTCGGTAGCGGTGGCGACCCTTCCTTGGCCTCAATCACCTGAGTAATTAATACTTCGGCGCCCGGGAAGAGGCCATCGAGCGCGACACGTTTGGGATGCGGATATAGAGGGGGGAAACGGGGAGGGTGATGGATGGCGGCGGAGGAGAGGGAAAGAGAGATGCGGCAGAGGCGGCGGCGGTGGAAGGATTAGAGGCGAGATGAGAGGCCGACAACACTATTTTTTTTCGCGCGCTCAGAGGTACATATGCCAACAGGTGCACCTTGACACGGCTTTTACGGCCGTACATAGCGACGCGCGGCGCCTGCAGGGTGCTCCAGCAAGTCTCATCTCGGCCCGCTCCCTCCTCACTCACACCGCTCCCTCCTCCGCGTCTCTTTCGCGACGCCAGTGAAGCGCGAGGTGCGGCGGCAGTGGTGCCGCGGGGAGAAGAAGAAAGTCCTGTAGCAGCAGATTGCCGCCAGCTGATGGTCAACAGGACTCGCTCCAACCCCCCCCCCCCCCCCTCTCCCCTCCTCCCTCTACAACCTCGACCATCCTTTACCTCCATGAGTGCAACAGCCAAACGTGGAAAGAAATAGACAATAATTGCAATACTATTTTTGTTTATAGTTGACGCAATCGGACGAAATAATAGCGCTAAGTATTGAGTACCTTAGATTTTTTGCCGCAAACTTTCGACTGACACGAATTATACTTGTTTTGACGTTTCACGATATTTTTTTTACCGAGTGCATCAACGCGTATGCAAACCCCGCAGAACAGCCAACACGAAGAGTGCCAGTGCAAGTCTTGTTGTTGCGCACACGTGTTATAGGACGTGCCGCTTACACGAGGGGCCTATCGCACGAGGTGTCGTGAGTGTTTTTTCTTTTTTTGCGTAACTGACAGAATGTAATTATTTTTGTAACGTAGCCAGCCACCGCTGGCGCTGCATCAGGGCATGACTGATTAGTTCGCATATGGCTTCGTAATCACGTCTCTGCAGGTTGAAGAAATCTAACGCTATTTTCTTGGTTGAAAAACAATATGTGGAGACAAATTAAAGCACACTGAGTTTAGCAGTTTGAATCGAGTGTTGCCAAAAAAACCTCAAAAATTTTCTCTTTAAAATATGCACACAAGTTAGACGCAACGCGGCAACACCGAGGACACCTTTCTCACAGTAAAGTACGCGTGTATGCTTTACGGCGTGAAACGGGCAATGAGGTAAAAGTTGGACTTTGCTCCATAAAAGGTCACAAACACACACGCCTTTGACGTGACCGGGGTGGCCCCGTGACCCTCATCAGCCCCCGGCATAACGAAGCTTGGGCAAGGCCCGGGTCGGGGCGCCCCAACGAGGAAAACACATTTGTCCCATTTGTTCGCAAATAAAACGGCGCGCAATCCTGATGCAAACGTTGCAGTCAGAGCGGGTCGACCTTTTAGCGGGTCGCTCTTCGACAAGCGCATCGTGCCGCGGCAGAGGGCGAACGGCACAGCCACGTAACTCAAGGGGCGGACCAACTAGATGTGTGCTCGCTCCTGCCGTGGTGACCCCAGAGCGGGTTCTTTTTCTCTCTCGTTCTCTTTGTCCCTCTTGCTCTCACTCTCTGCCTATCCCTCTCCCTCCCTCACGCTCTCCCGTGCTGATTAAATTAGGAAACAATACGGACGCCCCCACCTATTGAGACGTCTGCCTGCCTGAATTTCACCTCCCCGAGGACCGCTTAGAGGACCGCTGCTCTGCATTATTCACAAGGGAAAAATCGCCGGGCCAAGCGACACCCCCGCAGCGCGTGCGAGCCGCCCGCTGGCCTCTCACCCGTTTCCGCTAGCTAGCTATGCGCTCGGCAAGGAGTATTAGTAGGAACACACAACACGTTTTGCATACAGCAAATTTAAAAAAACAAAAACATGGTAAGTGACACAGGCAGAAAAAAAAACCGGTCTTGGCAGAAGTACTATTTTTAAATGGTGCTTTGCACTCTTAAAACAATCAGTGCAGTATTCGTTAAGTTGTTCTGCAGTAATTTACATATTACTTTTAATACAAATATCTGCAAAAAGCAATTCAGATTCCTTTACCTGATACAAAAACCTGGAATCTGCAAATATTTTTAGCAGGTTTGCACACACACATACACACTCAGCAACGGCAGTCTCGCTTCCCTTTCTCAACGAGAGCAGAGCGGCGGTGCAGCGAATGAAAAGGGAAATGAGACTGGCTGCAGGGGGCGAGGCGTGGCGCGGCGTGGCGGAGAGGGGCGGGGAAAGGGGGCACCCCAAGCAGTTGGGAGAGGGGCGTGGTGCGGCGTGGCGGGGCGTGGCGGGGCGTGGCGGGGCGTGGCGGCCCGACTGGACAGACTGGGATAAACAGGTCCCATCCGAGACAAGCCAACTTTTACTCTCAGGCCCCTCAAGCAGCCAGACGCAGCCGGCGGACAGTCAGCGACACACCCAGCTTTTTTGTATTCGTTATTTTCGGTCCACGTTCAAAAAAATAATAATCAGGCATTACACAGAATCGTATTTTTTAACCAGTATCTGAAAGACAATACCTTTACTTTTAACATACCAATCGGTAGCCTATGCCTGGGATGCAGAATAGTCAAGGTCGTGTATAAACAGAACTGTAATTCTCCCTTGTCGGACACCAAAATTTCGATAAGATCAGAACATAGATAACAAAAGGCCCAAAGACTGAAAGAAACATTACTCAAGGAGAAGGTGGTATAATCCTGTTGAATGACTAGACCGGTCACTAGGCCGGACCGGGTCCAGATCAAGGTGCACCGGCTGAGCCACGCGGAGGGAACGAGGGGGGCGGGGGAGAATGGGGGGCCGTAAGGACCGCTCATCGCCGCCGCCGCACCTCGACAAGGCAGGTGGATAGGAAGAAAGGTGTGGGCGGGGAGGGGCGGGGCGGGCGGCGGTGAGGGCCTGTTACGCCGACACGAGGATTACACCGCGCCGAGGGAAAGAAAGAAAGAAGGGCCCCACAGAGGAACTCGTTCCCCGGAATATTTCACGGCGGAGCGGCGCGCAAGGACGCGCCACGCCGCTCCACGCACCGCCACGCTGTGCTACGCCCCGCCACCGCTACTCACGGCGTTGCAGCCAGCACACCGAGTGCGCCATTAATTATTGACCGACTGACTCCCTCGCAGACTATACACGCAGAAAAAAATGAACAGAGCCCCACATTCAAACAAAGCAAGCAGCCACTTCCGCTTCACTGCGACAACATCCGTTCGACAGAAACACCCGCACGCCTTGACTATGCAAAGCAAATCAATCATCTCTTTCACAGGACAACAAATGATAATATCGCGGTTTTTTTTATCGACAGCATTGCGAGCGGTTGAGTCAGTCTAGCCGGGTGGCGCGCATGTCACGTGTCTCGCGTGGCCCCACCGCACGCTGCTGTCAACCCCCCCGGCGACTCAACCGGAAGTGCGGCGCTGCGCCGCTGCGGTGCGTACAGTGACAGTGTGGGCCCCGCGGTGCACCCCGCGCGCCGCGGGCGGGGCGGCCAGCCGCGCAGGCAGCCAGGCCGGGCCAGGCCGGGCCGGGGCTGGGCAACGCAGGCAGCCAGCAGCCCAAACTCGGAGAAGAGAGAGCCGTTCTACGGTCCCGGGCGGCCCGCGGCCGTTCGATTTGTTTGTCAGTGCCGTATGCCGCCGCGAGCGGAAAGTTCCGAATCCCAGCAGCAGCAGTAGCAGCAGCAGCATCTCTCTCAACTTCGGCAGGAAATGGATTGGGCCGCGGGGCGGGCTGCGAGCGCGTCACACACTTACGCACGTACACGAGAAAGATCAATAATTACAAGCGAAGAAGACAAGACGGGAAAAACACAAAGTGGTCGAAAGGAAAAACGTGACCTGAAGGTACACTACGAACTAGACGAATCTTCGCCGAACGAAGGTTCCCCTTTTCATTGCGAATCATTTAGTTTTACGTCTGGAAGCTTACCGTAATGCTGTTATTACTCGTACTACCTTAAGACGCCAAACACGAAAACGAATGCGGGTGACAGATGGTGCACATCTGTCGAGCGCGTCACTCGTTTTACCATGCGTCTCCATTAGTTTAGGCGTTTTCGAGTGGTAGTGAAAATAGCCCATTTGTCTTACCAGTGTACTTCCACTCCAAACCCGCGACGCGTCGCTCCTTGGGCGCCCCGCGCCGCCGTCAGTCGTCACCTTGGACGCACAGGTGTACAAAGAGAAAGAGTGAAAGAGATGGAGTGAGAGAGAGAGAGAGAGAGAGAGAGAGAGAGAGAGAGAGCAAACTCTTGGGCGAGGCAGGGTGGTCAGACGCATGACACGACCCCGTGGTCAGTCAGGGAGCGGCGTCCGACGACCTGACCTCGTGGTGGGTCGGTCGGCGTCAGAGATGTGATCTATTTTCGCTGACCACCCGCCATACCGACCCCCAGCGCAGCGGAAAAGAGAAAGATGCGCATATTTTTCGCGGCGCGGCCGGCAACGCCACGCTGTTGGCCGGCGCTGGGCGCGCGCGCGCTCGGGCGAGAGAAAGAAAGAGGGAGAGGTGACGGGGAGCGGCGAGGGTGAGACGAGACCTGGCCGGCGGCGGCGCGGCGGCCGCGCGGCCTGCCCACCTGACCATTCCGGCGGCGAGCCCGAGTGAAACGGATATAACGCAAGGCCCCCGCGCGCGCGCCCGCTCGTCAAACTGGAGCAGCAGCAGCACCACCACCAGCAGCATTTCATTGAAAATTCATCCCCAATCACGTTCGTTAACAGGTTATTGCGATCATCGCCGTGCTGCAATATAACGCTGTACTCATTGTCTGCGCGGCCGCAGCTTTAATGGATGAAATAATCGATAAACGGCGTCATTTTTCTACGCGCGCATTGCGCCATCACAACAGCAGGTGCATCATCATGTCTACGAGCATGTGACGAGAAAGAAAGCGAGAACGGCGGGCTCTGATGGAAGATACACGTTAATTTTTCATCTCATGCTTACCATGATCTTCCATCAAAATGACTCACAATTTTTTTTGTCGTTTTCTATTACCTTGAAAAATCATTCTACAAAAAATAATTGTCACGAGTGAAATGTGCGCGTAATGGGATGCAAAGAGAGGGGAACGCGGAGAACGCCGCTCCCCTGCGCGTGTCTTTCGATAGCCTTTGGACATTTCAACGGACGTATGAATTGAACGAAAAATAAGAAAACTATAGTCACGGTCCTGATACTTACTAATAACCAAAAGAACGGCTTAGGGGAACGCATTGCTGAGAGGCAGTCGCAGTAAAGAGGGGCTGTGTAAGACGGCGACGAAACCGAAAAAGAGACCAAAACAAGTCGCATGCAATCTCCCTAAAGGGCGGCTAGCGCGCAGCGCGAAAATAAAGCCATAGGACGGCGAATGCGAGCCGCGCATAGAGGCGGATGAAGGCATCAGGGGACCGTAAATCTTGCCATGATATTCGCAGCCTTTGACATTACGGGCGGAAGGGCACATATACACGAATGACCGAAAGAGCTCTCGCAGTCATCGCCGTGTTATCGTACACTGCACAAAATGTAGCACGACTTTTCCAAATGCGCAATAATATGCAAAATAGGAAAACAATATGTATTGAGACGCAAACACAAAAGAATAATGTGGCTCTTTTTTCGGGGTGTCTTTTCGGCGCGCCGAAATTGCACGACGAAGGCGACACGGCAATCTCTTCCCACTCGTCAGCTGGCTAATAAGACACACACGACCAGCACAACAATGCGCGTTAATAATAATGAATTGCGGATGAGCATAGCAGCGCCCACGCTCTGCCGATAATGACGAGCGATTACTCGATCAGGTGTGATAACGACGCCATCAAACACGCCCTTCCGACACACGTGCCCTTTGCGACGTCAAATAGGGCTTTAACGACACATATAAAAGGCGGCTTTGCAATCATCGCTGCAGACCAACTGCCACCAGACACGAGTGTGCTTCTAAACTACTCGATGGTTGCCTCGAGATCTAAATAAGAGGCTCAAAATACCCGGGTAGGCACTACGGGCAAACCATGGGTGCATAAGTGCACACTTCCCCGAGCCGCAGTAAATCAAAGACGGTAGGCGGGAGGGAGGATAAGGTGACGAGGCCGAGGCCGTCTGAATAAACCACTGAAAAAGGTCGTTCCAGGACGGACGATCCAAAGGACACGGGTATACTCTGAGCTCCCCAAGCTGCTGCGATGTGTCCTTCAAAACATGCATACGTATGTGCTTCCGGAGCAAGGACACGACCCCCCCCCCTCCACACACACACGCGCGCGCACACACACGCACCTACACACACACACCCACAGGACAGGCCCCAGCCACGGAATGGCCGATATGGACCAAAACCGGACGGAGGAAAGCGGAGCCGGAATCGGTCGGGAGTGGCGTCTACGTCATGATGATCCACAGTTAAAAAAAAAAAAAAGGGACGCAGACATGATCCGGAACCCAAGTTCAAAACCGGTAACTAAGAGGTGTCTCTGGCTGTGAGCTGAAGGGGCTGCGCGGTCACCGTACGCAGCAAAACAAAGCTCACTTTTAACAGTTGAATCTTGTGAGGCGGTGCGCATAGGTACACAGATCATCCCTGGACTCTGGTGGATACCGGAGCGCGCACCCGCCCGCTACACAGTGAGACGTCCTACTTGTGAATGAAAGCCGTGTCCAACAAGGCCGTGATGAATGGGGCGGCATGACGTACGCCAGAAATACGACTACAGACTTCATCCCCGCTCCAGATACAGCAGAGCGCGGCAGAGCGCTACTGACCCGGCAAACAAGCTCCCCCCAGCCATGTGCCCCGTCCAGACGGCTTTTGTGCTGCGCTCCGGACCATCCCGGCTCAATTTATCCGGTCTGCTTACTTTCACGAAACGACAAGAAAACTGTGGGGCATGGGGGGGCACTTTTGTTGAATTCCCCTCAGCCGCATCGATCGGAAGCGACCAGCAAAACAAACGGATTGACGGGGCTCGATACGAGGTCAGGGTTGTCCTCGACGGTTATTCCAAACTGGTCAACGCAGTACTGAGACCTGCACGCTCAGCTGACTCATACACGTTCAAATGTGCGAAACAAGCCACGTGCCATCGATAGCCTTGCAGGCGTCACAAAGACGAGGGGCAGGATACATTCAAAGCGTCGGCCACAAACGAGTTTATCAAATGCAAGCAGAGGCTTCTAAATGGCTGATTACGACTAAAGGGTGTTTGCCACCGCTCGCCCTGAGGTCGAAAGAGTCTCGCCACACACCCGCCTGACCGGTTCAAAAGGATAAATGAAATGTCACTCGAGGGTAACAACCGTGCAACGCCAAACAAGTGGCACATTTAATTTTTATTCTAGTTTTGTCTCCGGTAGCTTATTGGGGAATACATACTAGAGCGGCCGAGCGGAACCCATAGGGCGAGCGACCGGCTGTGGGTCGCTGAAAAGGCCAACACATCATTGCATCACGTGCAATCGGACAAATTGCAGGTTACGAGTCAAATTGAATGCTCACGGGGGGACGCCGTGGAACGTTTTGAGACGCGCGCGTGTGTGTGTGAGTTTGTGTGTGTGTGAGTGTGTGAAAGCCTGTGTGCGAGTGTACCTGCGCCCCTTCTGTTATATGGCCGTCGAAGGCACCACCGAACGTACGGCTGCGGTTAAAACGAGAGCTACGAATCACTTGCCACGGAGGAAATGAAAGTGAAGCACAAAGGGGTATGTACTTGCTCGGCTACACAGCGCCAGAGACAAAAACGGAAGTATGACAATGAGTGCTCAGTGACGTTTCTGCAAAACGTGTTTATAACAATTGGCATCCGGTATCCCCAGCTACTTAGCAAAGTGGTCTGCATGTCCAAAAGCACAGGCAAGTGGTGAATAATATTTAACGAAAACACAAGCGCTCGTGAAGATACTGAACCACGGCCCCCAAACTGACCATAAACCGGCTTGCCAAAGAATTTCAACATGCACAGCGTTCTTTTCAACAGAGTAGAGCCGCCAGCTCTCACGTCGCACGCGCAGCCGCACCACCTTTTGGCAGCGGGGTGCGCGCCCGGCCCGCGTCCCGCATGCCAAGCAGTGGCGTGGACAGTCGCGACGGGCGTATGCTCACCCAGTCCGCGCTGCGCCGAGCCGCTCACCCAGGCCAGAGACTACCCCGGTCCGACCGCCCATCCAGGTGCGGCTGCCAACGGGCCAATGCCATCGGGCAGTCAATCCTCACCTCACGTCGTTGCTTTTCTCTACAAGTCAAACGGATTTCCCACACAAGAAACGATTAAGACGAAGTTTTTGAGAAAGAAAGGAAAATGTTTTTGTCCCGAGAACATTTTGGTCATGAGAATGCATGAGAACTGCCCCTTGAGGAAAGCGTTTAGTGATTTGATCAGGGTCGTTGGTTTACTACGAGTGAAATGTTCTCGATACAAGAGCAAAATGTTCTACGAGAACATTTCTATATTTGAATCGAGAAACGGCCTTTTAGGGTAACTGAGCTCAGTTATGAATACACGGGAATCCCTATTTGTTATTTTATCTCTCAAAAAGCCAGCCTAGACATTTTAAAACCTGATACTTTTACTCATAAATTCCAGACAGTTCTGTGACTTTCCAAATGAAGCAACCCTGCTAGCGCAAACTACAACACTAGAGCAAATGTACGCGCAAAGAAACAGATATATCAAGTAGAGAAAGGGTCCGAATCCCCCTCGCGTTAAGGATGCAGACCTTGAACCTTCGGAACGAACGGCAACCAAAAGCAACGCGTGCCGTTTCGCAGACGTTTGCCCTTCAGATGGCGGTATTGTAACGCCCAGCGTACGCCTCAGAAAGAGAGGGGAGAGGGGGGGGGGGGGCTACCTGTCATCGCGCAGGCGTTTGTCAATCCCACACGAAAGACGATGATGAGATTTAGTGCGGGTGTATGAACAGAACATGTGTGCGTGCGAACGTGTGCGTGTGTGTGCGCGCGTCGCCGAATGAAAGGACCGCCAAGGGTGTCTGTTCATTTATCATCCCATTTATCGCCTAAACCGATGACGGCTCGGCTCCCTCGTGTGCGTGTTACACACACACAAACACACACACACACACACACACACACACACACACAATAACTGTACAAACACATACCTGGAGGGTAATTACAACATATACATACTAATTGAGAAGAGTGTCAACTTAGAGCAGAGCACAAGATGTGCGATGCGCGCATTTTACTCATACAGCGGGTGAACAGAAACAGAAGCTGGTCTCAGGCGCAAAAGAGAACAGGACAATTTGTCAAAATACACAGCTCGAGTGACAAATGTGGCAGCTTGCAATGTATATACAAGTGTGCGCGCACGCAGGCACACACACAACAAAAACATACACACACACATGCGCGCAAGGCGGGCGTTCCAGCCTAACTGTCCCGTGAAGGACGGTAAGGTAATCCACAGGAGCACTGATCAGGTGTCTTGATAGCGAAAATCCGTTTGCTGAGCGTCGTCGGCGTTGTGGCACAGCAGTAGCAGCACGCTACTGGGTTGGTAATCCAGAATCAGGCACTGAGACACTAGCGGGCACACACACACACACATCACTGGTACGGCCGTGTTTCCTCACGCACTTGCTCGTCGATCCGCTACAAAGCCGTCCGTCTCTCTTTCGTCAGCACTCTGTTATCGGCAAGACACTTACTTCATCACCATCACTGCCAACACCTCCCTGGGTAATTCACTCCACGTCGCACTGCACTCACACATACACACACACTGCCGCACTTTTCTTCACGTAAATCCAGCGATAGAAGCGTCGAGCAGGCGGTGGTCGTCGAGCTGATGGTGGTGGTCGTGGTGGTGGTAGGGGTGGTGGAGGAAGTTGTCGGGGGAGGATCGCTTACCTGTCAGATCAGAAGGGGGTTGGGGATCTAGCGGCCCCGAGGGAAGTCCTCGAGATGGCCCGGCGACACAACAGGTGCTCTCGGCGCGCAAAAGGGGAGTAATCCACTCAACGTAGCAGCAACACTCTGGTCCAGGACAAGACACACTCGATGCACTCGCGATCGCGGACGCGTGGACGTTTCGGTTTGTTTTGTTGTTGTCGTTTGTGTGCGACGACGTGCAGCGACCGCACCGAGCGACAGCCTCCAGCCGACTGGTACCCCACCAGGGCGCGAGGCGGCGGGGTGGGGGTGCGGGGCGCGGGGGGCGCCGCAGAGAGAGAGGGGGGGCCGGCCCAGCCGATTTCACTTTTACTGCGGCTGAGGGCGGCGGGGCTGGGCCGGGCTGGGCCCGGCGGCCGCGACCAGGGGGGCGCGGGGCGCGAGCGGCGGCGGCGCCGTGACGTCACAAGCCACTGTGGCGTCGGCGGCACCCCCACTCCGCACCCACTGCAGCGGCGGCGCCCAGGGCGGGCGCATTTGGCGGGCTGTTTGAAAACTCGGCTGAACAGAAAATCACTTGAAAGGTTAGAAAAATAACTATAGCAAAATAAACATTTCTTGGATTGAAAGATCACGTATGTTTGACGTGAAATGTTGTAAAGTATGATAAATGCGAGAATTTTTAAATAACGGTAATAACCGTTGAGACGAAGAACAACAGTTTTGGCTGGCTGGAGGTTTGGGGTCGCATTCGTAAAGTCGACAACACCCCATGTCGTGATGAGTCGGCGTGGACGCGGCTGCGTCACTCCTCCGCTGCTGTGGTCAGTGTCCCTTTCCTGCCGGCCGAAGAGCCGCTGCTCCTGACCTTGCCGAAGTAAACTCTGCTCTTGCCGCCGATGTGAGCAATCCTCTTGCCGGGGGAACACCTCTGAATGAATCGCATTTCAGTCCAGACCGCAAGCCGGCAGCAAAAGCCCCAACCAGTCAGACACCGAATGTCCTCAGAATGGGTCATTGCCATGGGGGAAGAGGAAAGAGGACGACGAGGAGGGGGAAAACTGAATCCGTCCGCATCACGCCGTGTTGATTCACCCCGTGATGCTGCTGGGAGAGACCGCCAAGGTGAAGATGCAGGCCTTAGCAGGGTGGGGTGGGGCGTGGCGGGGCGTGGTGGGGTAGGGCGGCGCAGGGCGTCGCGGGTGCAGAGGCCACCTCCCAGAGCGCGGCCGGCGCAAGCGTGCCGAGAGGGCGAGCGCCCCTAGAACACCACCCAAGCACCGTATTGCTCTCCCCCACCACCCTCTCTCCCTCGCCTACGTGCGTATGTGTCCCATACAGTCTGATGAAAGCAAGCAAATCGTGCGAGAAATCGTGTCGGCATTTATCAACACAAGTCCGTCAGTCACCCTTTGGCACGCATTTTCGAAGCGCTACACTGAAGCATACTATACCCCGCTATCTGCCGCAGATAGCTGGAGTACGAATGACTCACGCCGCCGCCAGCATCCAAAGTCCCAATCCCACAGCATTATTCGATCCGCAGAGCGAGGGTCACTCGCCTGCTGCCGTCATGGCGACGGCGACCCGGTGGGCGTTGGCCGTGGTGAACGCGCACCGGGAGTGGGAGTCGCGCTGGCCAGCGCATGCACTGTGATTGCACTGCGCACCTTCCAGGACGGCGCTCAAGGAGGAGAACACCCAGGGAGGAATGTCCAGGCGCGGTACTGTGACACTGTGGGATAAGGAACACTTGTGCAATGTTGGTAAAAATTAATATAAGATGAAGAGATTGAAACTTTTTAGTAAAACATTGCAAGGCTTGATTAGGGAACAGAAACATTGTTACTAAAGTTTGATACCTACCATATTTTTTGTTTTAATCCAGTCATATCATCTCAAACTTCCATGAAAATTTTGGATGAAATTGGACGACTTGTTTTTCATATTCATGCAAGATAGAAATATTGGACCATTAGACGACGTGTCTGGCACAATTTCGTCAAGTTGTACACACATAATGGCGTGCACACACGTGGCCATTGTGGACTTCACCTCTACTGTTTTTCTCTTTTCCGTCTCGGTACTCCTCATTCGTTTTCCACACAACACATACGCATTGCGATAGGGTGCGGAAGCCGGAGGCTCATGGGAACGAGCGGCGCGGGTCCCACTGGTCTATGCATCTGGTCTGTGCAGCGCACAGCGCCCCGGAATCTAGAGCGGTGGAGGGTGGCTGGGCTCTACTCGCGGGGCGTGGCGGGGCGTGGCGGGGCGTGGCGGGGCGTGGCGGAGCGCACTCGCCGTGCTCGTGGTTGGAACAGCCTTGCACAGCCTCGCAAGGCGGCGGCGCGCGCGCGAACGCCCCCGCCGCACTAGCGCGCGAGCGCGACAGAGAGGCGAGGGCTGGGGGGCCGTGGAAGAGCGAGAGAGACAGAGGGGAGGGAGGGAGGGAGGAGATAACGGTCTCGAATAAAAGAGTGGGGAAAAGAGAGCGGTTGTTTGTTGACGGGGTGATCACACCCGCATGAAAAGGAGCTGCAATTGCGCGACTCCCTAAGGGAATCAGCCAAAACGCGGCGTAGCAATCTGTCTGCTTTGCGTTCTCAGCGGGAGATTCAAAGCGTTGACAGGCTTCGCGACTTGCAGAAAAGGTCGCTCACTTGGCTCAGGGTGGAAAACGCGCAGCATTCACGGACGCTGACACGAAAAATACAAAATGGTTTTGAGGGTACTCCAGACATACGGAAAAGTTTCCAATTGTAACTCTTGCCTCGGTTCAATTCTTAACTATTTTGCTGGTTAACAGGCCAACACAGCGTGTAAGCATGCGCACGGCAACGCCGATGGCGCAAGAACAGAAACACAGACGTCAACACGAAAAGCTTCCCTTACTGCTGCCGCATGCCTAAAGGGTTGCGGCCGCCTGCTAGTGTGCTGAACCCATCGCTTGCGCGCGGAGGGACCCGGAGGGACCGCGGAGGGGACACGCACAGCACGATCAATGATTATCGCGGCGTGATAATTGCAGCAGGCTTGTGTGCAACAGAGAGAAAAAGAGAGGCACAGAAAAAAAAAACGTCTCCCCTACGAAAAAAGTGCGAAAACAAAAACAAAAAAAAACTACTGTAAATTTACACCAGCGTTCGGTTTGGGGTGGCGTGGCAGGGGGTGACCAAAAGTCTGGCTGGGCGTGGCCGCGGTGGCGGCGGGGTCACAAGGGCAGCTGGCCTCGACCCGCGACCTCAACTAACTGGTCAGCGGCAGCCGCGCCCGGGCGGGGGCTGCTGGGAGACAGGGGCGTGGCGTCGCATGAGAATCGGCGATCACGTCCGAGACCGCCCCTGTGTTTGGAGGCAATCGCCGCCGCTACATGAGATACGACCGGCTCGGATTAGACACCCCCAGTACTGGTCAACAGTATGCAGCCCCTGGAAGTCCAAAAAGATTTAAGAGCTGTGGAATAGTTACAACACCATAGTGTTGCAATTGATAAAAAAAAATTAACAGCAAACTTGTTAACATTTTTACTGGACACTTTGTTTTAGTATAACGACATGACATAGTCCGTCCTGTAAAGAAAGGGCAGCTGTCGGTTTTTATCGTAACAACAACAAACGATGTAAAACGATAACATTTTTTATATTTTGATGTGTTATTGTTCAATAATTTATTAATTTATTAATAACATTCTTGTTTCTCAACAACAGTCATATTTTCCACAAACTTTTTTAGAATCTTCTCAGATAAATGAAAAACAGTAAGAGGAGTAAAATTGCTATTATTTATTCAAGTCCTTTCAAGCTCGTCAAGCTGCCACAACTTGCCGAGCGAAAACAAAGCAGATGAGAAAAAAGTGAGCGCGGGTAGAAGTAATTAGGCGGGATGCGGTTACGGCGACGACGCCTCGCCCCAAAGCAGTTCACACCGCGCGCTCAGCTGCATTACGCGTATGACGCCAACGCGTCCGGGAACAGCAGAGAACAGTGGCCGTGATCCATATAGCGGCCGCCGCGCAGAGCAGCGCCGCCCTCCGGCGATCCCTGCTACACGCCCACACACGGAGGGCAAGACAAGACTGAGAGAAAAAAAGGCTGCAGACAGCAGACCAGGCCAGCCGCAGCCGCGCCAGCGGCTGACCGTGGCCGTCTGGTCAAGACTTGAATTCAAGTTTTGCCAATCAATTACTCAAGTGGGTGGCACTAATGGAAAAAAGTTTCTTTTATTTGCAATATACCAATAATAGTTGTGTACTTTTTAAATATTTTTTTTAACATAACTTCTTCCATAGGCAAAATGAGGAAACCGGAATTTTGCAGATACCGCTCCTTGCAGGGACTGAACGAGGTAAGTGAAGGGTCGTCTCCCTCTCGTCCCAAGGCGGCAGGCGCCAGCGGAGAGCGTACCCGTCACGATTCCGTTTCGACCGAGCGCCGAAAAGCACCCGGCCAGCCCGAGCGGCATCACTTTATTAAGCGCCCTCAAGGACCCCGAACAAACGCCGTGGCATCGGGAGCGACAATTTTTCCTCTATTTGTTCCGTCAACCTTAATGCTGCGGCAGAAGCCGGGGCGGCGCGGCGGCAGTCGCGGCACGCATTTCGTCAGCCGAGAAACGGAACGAACCCAGCCGACCGGAAAATGGTACCAATGAGAGAGAAAGGGAGAGGGACGAAGAGCGGCCGGTGGGTCGGAGTGAGAGAGAGGGGGGAAAGAGAGAGATGGGTGGGCTCGCGGGAAGGTAGGCAGGCCAAAGCCAATCTCTAGCAGTCGAGATGAAGGGAGGACGGGAGCGAGAGAGGCAACGCCGGCAGGGACCCGGCCGGGAAATGGGAGCTGTTATGGCATCTTTTGAGGTCACAAGCCTGCTGCCGGCGGATGTCCATAACCACGCGACCTTGACGCCATTATCCATTTCACCACGATAATCACCACACGGTTTGCCTACCGGGCGGGCGGGCGCAGCAGGCTGCGCACGTCTTGACAACAGCATCAAAGTAGGTGTGTGAGTGAGGGCGGCAG
>NW_026267146.1:2910716-2924202 GCF_000697945.3 Frankliniella occidentalis | reverse complement strand
CACGTTCCGGAGGGAAAGGGAGAAGGGAGGCGAGGGGGCTTTTCCTTTCCGGAGGCCCTAGGTGAAAATGAGCGGCCAAGAAGACAAAAGGCGCGCACCGCAACAGAAGGGGGCGACGAGGAGGAGGAGAGTTCGTTTCTTCAGACGGAACCACAGCGCCACGATCCTGTGCCAAAGGCAACTAGCAGGGGTGCACCAGCGGCGCGCGTGGCTCAACAATTAAATTTCGAGGTTCAGCTCGGTGAAGGGAGTTGGAGACGAATGAACTTCTACCCTGGCGTGCCTCGAAGAAGCGCGAGCCAAGAAGAAGACGACACCCAGCTAGATGACCGCGACGTTCGCGCCATAGACACAGTTCTGGTGAAAGAGCAGCTGGTGGAGTCAGCCACGACAGGTTTGGTAAAGGAAAGAGCGATAAACTCTGTTAGGCGAGGGAGCGAGATAGAGAGAAGCACTGCTTCCACCTTCCTCTCTGCGTGAGGTCCCGCGTGGACCTGACGGACTGGAGGCCAGTGAGAGCATGACCGAATCACGGGGCGCTGTTGATTGTTGAAAATTAGCTCCATAGAGGGCCACACACACACACACACACACACACACATGGCCAGCGCGTACGTGCGTCCTGGCCTTCGTGCCCCAGACAGACGGTCCCAGCAGTCCCTATCAAACAGCACAGACCCTTTCGCCGTGCACTGAACTGCAGGCTCCGTGTCCTTGTTGCGTAACTCTGGCCCAGCCACGCCCCGAGCCGCACCGTGCTATACGGTCCCCTGTCACCCAGTGGAAGGCAATGCGAGTCGATAACAAAAAAATCAATAAGAATAGAACCTTAACGGAATGGCATGAGTCGATTCCACACAAAATTCCGTGATCGAATTGCCAGCCAAAGTGTTGCAAAAATGGACAATGTCTAAAGCAAACGCCGAACTTTGCGTTCCTTTTGGAATGGCGCAATTTTAGCGGGCAATGCCACCACGTTTTAAGAGCTAACTCCGGAGGGGAAGATTCAGTCTGAGTCCATTGCCCCCACCCCTCGCCTATCCGGCACGCTGCTGTTAGGCAGGCTATGACTCCCGCTCAGCAACTTTGTCAACAAGAACAAAACGCGCCCGCTTTTCGCAATGCATCAAAACGTGCTCATGATGAGCTCGCTGCAGCGCCAGCTCGGGTAAATAGGCTCGACGGTGGCAATTAGGAGTTTCAACATGGTGACACGGATGCACCCTACAAGACCTTGGACCTGTCTCGTCTGTGTCGCGCTGCAGGCACTGCAGCCTCGCAGCACTGCCTCGGGCCTCGCCCAGCAGCTAGTTCACACAGGCGAGCCGGGCCCGAGCCCAGAAAGGCAGGCGGGAGCGCCTGGTTAGCCAGTCACTTCCAGTTACACGGGTATTGCGACGGTAGTTTAGCGACACCAGGTAACGTTGATAGGATTACGAGTATTGGAGTTGGAAACTAATTTAACATTTGGATATGATTTACGCGTCGCCCATTATACGGCAGGCTTTTGCCATTAAAAGTTTCTTTTACAAGTCACTGTCTGGCGCTGTCTGGTACTATTCCATATAAATGGGTCAGTTTCAAATGGGCCTCGGTGGGGAGCTCCGCGTGCGTGTTTAATCACCCGCACCCTACAATCAGAATGATAATTTATTCACTGGTCCATTTATAATAACGCCAGCCTTAAGGCCGCTGGAGTGACACTAAAAAAAATAAAGTGACCACGCCCGAAATCGATATTACATCAGGAGCACCACAATATCGGCCCTGCACAATTATCGCTCCAGGGCGGGGAAAAGAAAACCAGCCGCACGCACACATCGAGCTCGATGGTAATCGCCAAACATCAAGAGCGTCATAAGTCTTTCGCGGGGGCGTGTCTCCAGGCCAGTTCCAACTCTGCTTTTATTTCGCATTGCTGGGTCATTTTGTAATTCGGTCATGCTTACCGCAGCACTAAAATCAGTTCGCTAATTGTTTGTTTCATTATAGCCGACCCAGTATGTGCAGACTGGAGAACGAGAAAAGTACACTTTTCCTTGTTACCGCATAAAACGCAACAAAGGCACATTCATTTCGATGAAAGGTATAGATGGCTTGGGGAATCGGGGTTAACTAGAGCTCGTGGACTGTCTGATGAAGATCATGAAATATACCATGAAATCTGTTAGCGATCTTCGGGTAGCCTGCTTCCCTTTTCCGCGTCATAAACGTGATTTGTACTCCCTCGGACTTTCCGAAGGGATACGTCATAAACAGCAACGATGCTGGATTCGACTGCCTTTCAGGAAGAGTGGGGAGGTTCCCCAGAAAATTGGAAGCTATTGTATTCCCAAGAAAATAAAAACATTTATTATGAACCCCTCTTCTGTCGAGGAAGAGGTATACATATTATACACATTCATATGCCCACTCGTTCGAGTCTACTTAGAACTACAGCGAGTCGTTACCGGCCTTTTAAATCGCGCGACGGTCCTTCGAATGGCGTTTCATGTCCCGGCCCACTACCGTCTCACGGCCGCACCTTACGAAACAGAGACATTTGCTCCACCCACAGACTAGGCGGTAATGTCTTTTTAACCCACCAAATCGTGGAGCCCTTTCGTCTCCCCTCACAGCCCAGAGATTGCCTATTGCCGCACACGGCCCACCGTCCGATCCAAATTAATATCACCCTATCCCCTTCACTCCCTTCACTCAATTACCGCACGCCTGCGCCGAAAAACGAAGTAATAATAAAACCGTCATCGTGAGCGCCGCACCCCGACTTGCAGTTGGGGCGCAGAGGCTGCATGAGCCACCGCCGCCGTCGCAGACCGAAAGAAAGTGAAACGCTTTCCAGTTCAGGAGGCTGAAATTCGGTGCAGGAGGCGTTATTGCCACCTTTATGAGGGAGATACGCCGCCCGGGCGGGAGGGGCCGTCACACCTCGGAGCCTGCAGTCATTGTGGGCCTACCGCACTGTCACCCCCGTAATCTCCTCATCTCCCTTTCTCCCTCTTCCTTCCTTCCTCCCTTTCAACTGCTTCTTTATATCCTACCATTATTCTGCCGTACTGCTCTGCCCGCCCCATCCGCAACATGCCGGGAGACAAGGGGGGAGATACTTAGCAGGAAAATTAATTAAATAAATGTGCATTCAATACTGTTAAGTTTGAACTTCCATCTTTGAGTCCAAAAACAGTTGAAATTAACTTTAGATCTTTTTGGCTGTGAACTTTAATTATTTAATAAGGAAGATAACATAAAATATTTAAAAGTGAAGTCACGATGCAAAAATAACTTTTCGTACATTTAATAAATTTTTAACGGAGACACGAACTAGATCATACTTGCTACGAAATATTATGAGAGTTCCTTCTCCACCCCCGCTAAAACGCGTGGCCCATCCGATAATCTCCCCATTGTTTTCTCGTTACGTATTCGGGATGTGGAGCGCATCGGATCAGGCGGAGTGTGTGGCTCGTGGCGACAAGCGTCCTGCAATATGTTTTAATGCCCCGTGATCGGGCGTGGCGCGGCGTGGCGGGGGGGTTGGCGTGCTCTCGGACGCGACATGGGCGAGAAAAGGACGTGAGCGTGTGTCGCAAAAGCCCTGCTGGTGCAATGTGGAACCGACAGCCAGAGCGAAATCGATATCATCGAAATAAAATGAGAGATACGAGCGCAACGACGAGGACGGCGAGCAGAGCGCTGGCATGGTGCTGTCGTCGCCGCCACCGCCGCAGTTTTTACCAGTATCAGCGACCGCTGCAGCCACCACTACAGTCACCGCGCCAGCGCACGACAGGCAGCACTGACAACCCCTCACCTGAAACAGAAAAAGGGGATCTGTTAATGAACGAAAACAAGGGCAGGCAGACTGCACACGGCACGTCAACATCCATCTTACTCGTTATAAGGCCACACAGATGAGCGTCTTCACACACTAGTGGACACTACTACTCCTACCAGAGCCAGTCTTGGCAATACGGGGAGGAGCGGGCGGCCGCACTCAAAACAACAAATTTCAGTTCCGTGCCAATCAGTTAAACTGGATAATATTATATCGGTGCAAAAAAAAAAACATAGCTGGATTTAAAAAGATTTGGCTATACAGCTAAGTGGCATTTAGCTACACAGTTATTTGAGGGTGCGGTTTACTGGATGGTCAATAAACTTGGTCTGTTGCTAAACAAATAATTAGCCGAGTTTTTTTAAGTTACTTCTTCAACCCCGGTGCTAAAAAGTTAACAGAGGTTCGATTTTTTTTCTGCGTGTGGTCAGAGGCTAGCCGAAGCGAACATCACGCATGCAAAGAGCCGAGCCGGGCTCGGGGTTTGATCCGGAATGCGGGCGAAGAGAAACGCCTGGACAAAGGTCAGCGCCGGTCGTCCTCCCTGCGAGCATCAACACGACTACTGATCTAGTGTGGAGCAGAGATTAGAGATGCGCCGACAGCACGACGCACGCAAACGAGTGGGAATGCATCGTGCTATTTCTTATACACAAACAAAAATTGCCTGGGGCAGAAAAATGGGAATGCATGCTATACAGACCGTGAAGTGAAATGTGGCCCGACGTAAGCTAGCCAAAAGATTTAAACAAAATCTCCTCCGAACCATACACATGACACATCCGTTCACGATTTAAACCAGTCCCAAATCTAACTGGAATCTAAAATAGATTGCACAACGTACAACCGGTAGGCTACGGCTGCGAGGGACGAGCTGGGTCACAAACAAGCATGCACGGAAGGATCCCTGTTGGACCAAGGACTGCTTCTTTTTACTCCTCTCCTCCTCACCCCCTCCCCCTTTACACACACAGCTAGAGCTAGGAGACGTTGCGGCCAAGGCGACCACAAATAATCTTCTTTTGGGATGGCCTTTGCTGCCCGCGCTCGTGTCGCGAGAAAGGGGAAGAAAAGAGGAGAATTGAGTGGTGTCGAGCGATGCGGTAGCGGTGAGGCACCGGACACGAACAAGAGTGATAGAGCGAAAGCACAACAAGTGCCGCCCTGCTTTCGTTCTTTCAGCAGCCATCAAGGCCCAAGCCGCGGCCGTGACCCAGTGCAACGTCACAAACCACCAACACCGACAACAGCCGAAGGAAGAACCAACAACCCAGAGTAGGAAAATTTGTCACAAGTGTCGCGGCACCCGACTGCGAGTCCAAGAAGCATGCTGCCGTTCCTAGGGGACCCGCCAGAGCGATATTGTCAAGGGCGCCGCGTAACCCGATGCAGACATGGCCACTGGTCACATCTTAGCTCCCGCGGGGAGCGCGGACGACTCGCCAACCTGGCGTGTGCAGAGGGCGAGTGGCGCGGTATTCAATTCAGCATTCCTTGCGACGAAAAGCATTTGGCATAACTTTTCAAAGCTGCGGGAGTCAGTCGTGCAAGGCTGCTGCAGACCGTATCCGGTGGCATACGAATAGAGGCATAGGTTAATAAAAATATTTTGCATGAATATAAAAAGCGTCTTAAAATTGAAAGTTGACGGTCAGGTAAGTGCTGCACAGAGACGCACAAGCGCGACCTATATAACTTTTCCCAACCGATTTCCCATTACAAGTCTAGACCTCAACGACGAGACCTTTCTCGACCATATTTCTTCCCTGGCGTACAACAAGGTCTTCGGTGCGCCGCGCGGTGTGGTAGTGCAAGGCAGTGCCATGCTACGCAGGGCGGCAGGCAAAACGCACTACCACGCTCTACGCCATTTCCCCTCGTGATGTCACAGCTCCGTGCATAGTGGGGGGAACACCTGCCTGGGGGTACAAGACTACAAGACGACCTCACTAAGCAAAAGGGGAACAACACCAGAAAATATTCACAGAGTTTTAATTACATCACCATTTTAAGCCATTTCTGTCAACCTAAACGGCCATTTCATTTTGATCGCATGAAAATTCATTCTGAGTTCACTTATTTCTTAGTTAGTGGAACCCCACCGCCTCTTATCAGTAAATTTTACTTCATACAAAAATATTGAAACACTAGTTAAAATTCAATTTATGACAATCTGCTTGTATGGTAACGCCGTCGCTCGACGATGCATTTTTCAAAAATAAAATCGCTTCAAAATGGAGAAAAGATTGCGCAGAGACCGAATCTGCATTAAAGCTGCCACTATGCCACAAAATCGCAGTATGGCGTGGCCTGGCCACATCCTCGGTGAGGCAAGTGGTGCGCCACACCCGCGCCGTGACGCCGCCGTGACGTGACGTGACGCAGTGTTGGCAAAACGGCACTCCGCCCATATCGGCCGAACCATCGTGAGATCCATGACCCCTCCTCACTCGCTCGCTGCTGGGCGGACGGCGGTCGCGCGAAAAAAAATGTAACTTTGTGCCAGCATGTGAAATGATGACAGCCAGTTCGCACGGAAAACGTTACTGCTTGAGCCACACCACAATTCTAGAAATGTGTGAGGCGAATAATTGGTATCAAGCTGTACCAAATCCGACCAAATCACTCAGCTACCGAGGCTAATCGCAATCAGCTCTTACAGACTCGGTGACAAATTGTAAAGAGATAAAAGATTAGTGATACATGTGCTGGTGACACCAACATCTTTGCGCAATTTTTTAGGATAAATGTTGCAAGGGAAACAGGCTGTTAACTTTACCTTAGCACGGCGCATAGCCGTCGGTGAGCGTGGTGCTCCTAGATCAAGTCAAGATGTCTTGTGTCGTGCTTCGGCCCAAATCAAAGCCAGGGGGCGTGGTGTGGGCTGACCTGCCACGCTTCGTGTGAAGCGCGCCGCGCAGACGTGGGCTCTCAAAGACGGGGCGGAGCGAGGCGCAACTGTCATTGTGGCCGTCGGGTGGTGCTCACATTCCGTGTTCGGGATGCGCCCTCCCCGGCGGCGGCCGGGCGCGTCGCAAGCTGGGCGTCGTCCTGGACGCGTGTCTGGCCTTGGGCTAGCTCCATTGAGCAAGTGCATCACACCGCCGAGATGCACTTTAGGTAGCGAGTTGCCTCACCCACATGATCCCTACTCTAAACAGCCAGCCCGAGCGCCCAGCTACTCCGAGTTCTTTGGACGCCGCAGTGACACCGAATGAAGAAGGGTATATAAGGGCGCTCATAGGTTTAAGAGAAACACGGTTGACTTAAATACATAGATAGGATAAAGGTATGGCAGCCTAAATCTAGTTTGCTACCTTTCCTCCCACGAAAAAATAACCTAGCTACGTCACTTGCAAGGGGTCACACACTACGGGGTGCCTGCTCCACGCTGTCTGCTACAACAATGCGACAAGTGACAGCAGACTGCCACCGAGCAGACGACGACATCCCACGCCGAGTGTGTGTAGCCTCTGTGCGTGTGTGTGTGTGTTTAACGATACGGCAGTATCACCTTTAGCCACCTTTCAGTCACCTTTCGGTCACCTTTCGAGGACGCGACACTGGCTTTACGAACGCACAGAAGGAATAGTAGCGACTGTAAACGCCTTTGCATTATACAATTCTGCCATTACTCCTTCATGGTCCTAAAAAGGAGCAGAGAGGCGTTTGCAACCCACGAATATAAATCTCTTGAGGATATGCGCGCCTTTCTTTTATCTTCGCAGGCAGGGAAAACAATTGCAGGTTGCCGTCGCAGCACTGCATCACCCGGCGCAACGCTTGTCAGCTCAGCTATCTCTTCTTCGCCTTTTCAGTGCTCTTCTTCACTTCGCTGACTAAAAAGACGAATTGTACAGCAACAGCAAAAATAAGCATAACGGATAACGGTATCTTATTTTTATTTTGATGGAGAGGAGTGGTTTCGGTTTCTAGCTTTTGCTGCGCAGCCACAGCTGCGTGTCACTTGGAGGTCCTGGTGCGTCTAACAAGGAGCGCCCGGTAAGGCCATTGGCATGGAGATGATGGTACGACGGCAGCTCAGCCAGCCGCAGTCCTCGTGGCAGCCTTATGGAAGTATCATGGTGGCCTCATGGCAGCCTTATGGCAGCTCGAGACGCCTAATGACCATTGATCTGGAACCCCAATGAATGACCGTCCTTGCACGCCGGGGCTGCCCGGGATGTTGGTAGGCGTTCAAATAAACTTGTCTCTCCCGCACCGTCTGTTTGCAAGCAGATGGACATTCGGGGAAAAGAGGGTTTTAAAATGTTTGTAACATTACCCTTGATAACTGGCTTGAGTCCATCAGCGCACTTTCCTTTCTCCTGAGGGCGGTTTTCCTGTAGGGAAAGTAATGATAGGCTCTTTTTTAGAAAAATGAAGTACTTTAACAATATGGACCAGAATTTAAAATAATAATAAAAAAAAAACGAAACCAACAATATACACGTAGCAACGTAGCATTTAAATTTTTCGTAACCAGTTTTTGGTATATACCTTCAGCTCGGTCGCTGCAAAGAGCAAGCAGGTTTGCGCGGGAGCGTCTATCCATAGGGGCGGGCGTTAGCATAAGTGGGTCGGGCTCATCAGCCAAACGAACAGGTGTAGCTGACCAGGCGACCTTCATGACACCGCCGCGGTGGGTCGGTCTCCCTCCTCGTCACTCGCCAGAGAGGGATGGGCGTCATCACGTGATCAGCCGCTGACCTTTCTCCAGCCTGCATGCATAGCGTGATGGCCCGATTGAGCTCGTCTTTATGCCTCCGCCCGCTGCCGCCGCCGCGCCGCACCCTACCCCGTGCAAATAGGGTCATCATCGCGAGAAGCTGCCAAAAAACGTAAAATACTCACAGATCAGGTATATTGAAAAGAAAATTGTGTTCAAGCGCAAACAAGTTGAGGTCGTCACTAAATATTAAAGACAACAGTGTGACGGTACCCTTTCCGAACAGATATTTCTTCCTTTTTCTTTATGTAAAGAAAAAAAAAATAAACCCAAATTTTACAAAGGGCTGTTTGAGCGGCCAGGCCAGGCACCAAGATAATAAGGATAAGGGCTCAAGTGCGTAGTAGCCGCACCAAGGAGGCGTTACTAAACAAGTCTAAGCGCGTGAGGGGATGTTGCGTTAGCGAGGAGTCGAACCCGCAGCCATTAGGCGGCCCGCGGGGTGTGACGCGCCTGCGTGATGCGCGCCACACCTCACACCTAGAGCGTCAACAGACAAGAGCGGTTCTTTCTTGTGTCGGTAGGAAACGGCAAAAAAAAAATGGGGGAGAAAGTGAGGGCAAGTGTGGGTGTCAGTCGGCAGTCTGGTGTGAGAAAATTGAGAAGAAAACGGCCCAATACTTATATATGCGTTGGGCGTTGAAAATTGATTAACCTCTATGGCATCACGAAATTATTTGAGCGTCGTGGAAACGTTGGGGAAAGAAGTGGGGGTGGAAAGGCGGCGAATAAACGATACATATATGCGTGTGAGTCTCACCCTCATCTGGCCCCCAGCCAAACCATCTCGCGACACAAGGCCGCAGTGACGACATAGGCCACTGCCGTAGAGTCACTGGCCTGCTCATGGACATGACAGCTCAATTCTCCTCGAGGGTTGGCTAGCAGGCTGTGGGACTGACCAGCACCGATCCACTGCAGTCGGTCTGTCTCTCTCCCACCCGGCTGGCGCTGGGATCTGGGATGGTCCAGAGACAGATGAACAGTCGCCACACCTGCGACTCCCGGGCGCAACTGCAGGCGAGCATCGCGTATCAAGTCCCCACCATCGTTGGTGGAGTGCAGAAACCCGAGTTTACCTCGGAGACTGTGAGAGAAGGGGTAACTGCCACCCTCCCCCACCCCCTCTTTTTCTCTCTCACACACACAGTTTGATACGCCACTGCGGCGGTGGTCACATGATATACGCCCAGCGTGAGGCCGGCGAAGGAGAGGGGTGCAGCCAGGGGCGGAGCCCCATACCACTTGAAATAAACCTATCAGCGTGTCGCGTGTATGTGTTTCTTATTTTTGCTCACTTTTCGCGACGGCCGCTGTTTTACCACCAGTGCGAAGCCGTCCATCAAACGCTTAGCCCGATGTGCGCACATAGTTCTTATTTTTTAATGTAGCAGACAAAAGGAACTCGGACACTCCAATCATAATTCTCTTTTCACCCTTACACACTTTGAAAAATACTCGTAAGAATTACGGGAAAATTTTCTATGATAAGCCCTCCCTATCGACTTGGAATTGGCCGACGAGCAAGAATAGACTGTCGTAATTTTACGACTTATTTCGTAAATTAAAATTGCACCAAATGTCGTAAGTTTGCCAGTATATTTTTCACAGTGCACGGTAAAAACGATGTTTCATGTTTTGAGAAAGAAGGGAAAACTTCAAGGAACTTCCGTATTTAAGGAAAACTCCTCCGATCTCTCCTCAAATTATGAGAAATAATCTTCTCAAAATATAAGGGAAAATCACACATTTTTTAAGGAGACTTCCTCGAAATCTGAGTTTTCCCTTTTCCCCAAAAAACTGAGACATCGTTTTATTGAGTGGAAGGTGCAATGTCCAACTTGTTATTCTATAGGAACGGAAAGAGAAAACTAATTCTTCTGTGCGTTGCGGATTTGCCTAACGAGACGGGAGCGCCGCCAAACCCCGCGAAGCATCGGCAGTGGCCGAGACAACAAGGATGCTGCGGCCGCACAAGCAGAGCGAGAGCACAGATTTGTTGATCCTGCCTCGGCGATGTAGCAGGGCCGGCCACGCCCGGGCTCACTGTGTGGCGCCGGCTTATTAATACCGCCCCGCCCCGCCAGGCGCGCCGGGCGGATGAAAACTAATTTAGACTGCGAAAAGCACTTTGCATAAAGTGCGTGCGACGGACACCACCACAACTACCCCCCCCCTCCCCTCCCCTCCCCCCAAACACACATACCCCCTTCCCTCTCCGTCCCCCCGACGGCGCTCCGCACTCGCACAACTCTTGTTTCACTTTTACCTCCCGCATTTAAACGTGGAGCGCCGCGCGCAGCAGTATAGAAAGAGAAAGGGAAGGGAGGGGAAGGGAAGTATGGTGAGCAGCAAGATCAGGTCCAGCCGAGGGGGTGGGGGGCTGGAATGGGATGCGCAGCGCAGGGCACAAGAGTCGCGTCTTGTCCTGCTTGCTAGAGGCTCGTGCTGCGAATTAGACGGAAAAGAGGGGGGGAGGGAGGAGGAGAGGAATCTGCGGGCCGAGTTAGCGATGCATAGTATACGCGGATGGACGAGCGATGTAGCCGCCGAGTAATTAGACAGGCTCACGCAACCGCTCCCTCCAATAATGAGACTGCACACCACACCACCGGATATTGCGAATGCAAACGCGCCCACAGTTATGCGAACGAGATGAGCGAGTGTGACACACACATCTTCCAAAAACTGATTTCCTCACAACTTCAAACCAGCGTGCATAAGCAAGCTCAAACCTGGCACAAATAGAGGCAGTGTTAGGAATTTCAGCACAAAACAAAACCAAATTGTGTTTTACTGCTCACACAAATTATAACTCACGACTACTCTGGAAACCCAAGTGTGTACTTGAATGCATACCTACATGTATGCAGAATATTCTGTGTACTTGGCAAGTATGCAGGAGATAGTGTGTACTTGGTCAAGTACACACTAAGTCTCCTGCATAAATGTGTGGAGGTTTTAGTGTGTACTTGACCAAGTACACATTATCTCCTTCACACTTGGGTTTCCAGAGTAATCTGATGGTTTCTTGGTTTCTTCCGTAGTAAAGCGCAGTCTTGAGATGTGTGTCTCGTTGCGTGAGCGACAGTAAAGGGAACTGTCATCGTCAGCGCACGTGGACAGGCGCACTCATGGAAGAAAAAGGAAAGTGAGGACCTTCTATGGCTCGCCACCTGCTTATCATAAACACGGGGGACAATTTATTTTATTTTTTTTAGCAGGGGAAAATGAGTTAATGAAACAACAAGATCGTAAGGTAGGGGCAGAAACACACGCGTTGTGTGTTGTGCAGCAGGGGTACCTCGGGCGCGTCGGCCGAGATGCAGGTTCAAGGTTAGACTGCGGCCGGTGTGCATGTCGCCGTATGGTCATTTGCGCTCTGGCAAAAAAAAAATATTTGCCACGCAAACTGCACAAACAAGCGTCACACTTGCACAGCGTGAAGGCGCATCAGAAATCGGTATCTGACGCAAGGCATAACCAGCAGCACCGATCACAAACAGTGCATGGCCAACCGCGCGCCTCAAAGGCGACAGCATAGAGATACACGTCCGTGGCCAATGTGTGAAAGGAAAATCAAACCAGACAAAAGAGAGGGCGTGTTTCATAACATGCATCCGACGCGACATCCCGATGGCCGGTACCAATATGTCGTCTGCTCTATCGGAGCCGCCGCTGGCCAGCCCCGGCCCCGGCCGCCGCCGCCCGCGACACTATCGCCGGCAAGCATCTCCCCGTCATAAAGCTGGTGGTGCATGGCCAGAAGCGCACAGAAGCGAAAATAAGAATCGCTTGGGTTGTCCGCGCGGCCCCCGCCGCACCCCGCCGCAACCCGACCCCAACCCCTCTGCGGTCGTTAGGCCCCAGGGCTGTCTGTCAGACGGGCCGGAATGTCAAGCCAAACACTGCCGAGGCGAACGAGGAAATGAGACCCGCTGGAAAACACACTGCGAGGGTTGAAAGTTCAAAAACAGCGAAGGACCTTGCATGAATGGCTTACGGACCAACTGCAGTCCAGCCAGCCTATCGGTGAGAACGGACGCTGCAAATTTTATATTATTAAGCAAATGAACTAAACTGTGGATAAAAAGGTGCAGCAGAAACCGTAGAACGTTTTAGAGTAACAATTTAATTCGGTATAACTTTTAGCACGGAAAACAAACTGTATTGTACACAAAGTTACATTCGCCTTTCCATACTTTCGTTTTTTGCCCAAGACCCTACGATGTTCGACCAGCGAGAAGCACAACAAGTTGCCTTCCGCCCCAATTGCACTAAACACGCTCCGCTCATCCCATTAGGGCCTCACATATCAATTATTCGCCCGCGTTTTTGCGGCGCGCGAGGCCGCCGCCGCCGTCGTTGCGCCCTTTTCGAAACGCCAGTGGCGCACAAAGCCGGCCATTACAAGCGATGTCGCTGTCTACAAAGTAGCAGCCGTAAAATAAATTCAGCGTCGTCGTCGGCAGCAGCAGCAGCAAGGAGCCAGTCTGGCGCTCGACCCTTCGATCACCCTTCCGCGCTGCTACGACCAGCCAACAACAACCTGCAACTTATGGGATACGCGTACAGGGGTAAAAAAAAAAGAAAGAAAAGAAGCGAGTATAGACGTGGGAATGTTTGCAGACGAGCAGTCAATGTTGATGTTAATGTCGGCGTGGTCGTCGTCTCTGAAAGGAAACGCCGCTACCGAGGGCTTCACTTCCTCGCCCACCCCGCGATGAAAGTAGAAGTCCCGCGACGCCAGAGAGACAACACAAGCTCCTCATCGCCGGCACGACGCCCGCCGCGTGTCCAATCAGCGACCACGCGGCCCCCACGACCCCGCGCTCCCCGCCATCTAGCGCAATGAACTTACCACTTTCGCGTCTTCGCGCGGCGCTAATACCACGCTGCTGACCGTGAAGCGGGCGGACCGC
>NW_026267146.1:2904716-2910394 GCF_000697945.3 Frankliniella occidentalis | reverse complement strand
GATGAGCGGCGCTCCAAAGAAGCAGGAAATTGGCTGACAGTTGTGAGAGGGCGTGCCCTCCGGCTCCTCTCCGCGGCTCCCGCGCGACTCGACGCGCCTCTGCGGACGTCCTTCCTGATTCAATTATTGCACAACGCGAACCGCAGAGCCCTGAATATTTAGCCGCGGTTTTCCTTCCCGAAGGAAAGCAAAGTACGAGTCCCCCGTTATTATTTCAAAGAGAGAAAGATAGAGGGCGGCGGGGGCGGGAAGACAAAACGATCCTTGGAAAACCGCAAGCGGCAGAGCTGAGGGGCGGGAGCGTGCGTAGGTAGGAGGTAGGAGGACGGTAGAGACAGCCGCAGTAGTTCACAAAACCATGAAGTGGTTTCGTACGGGTTTTTAACGCTATCTCGACGACCTTCTCATCCAGGGTGTGATGACGTTTAACGTCAATCATTTATTGTAATTTTGCAAACATCTTTCTAAATGAAAAAAGATGATTGAGAAAATCTGGGTTTGGTCATTTTTTGTTCTGATATTACCACAAACAGAGACCTGGAGCCTGAGAGTCCTTTGTGCACGATTCTTTTTTATCATTGCGACTCAACGAACGATAAACGAAGACGAAAATTATTTTAGGGGAAATGGGAGATCATTTTAGGTCTAACTAAGGTGACAAAAATACAGTGGCATCTAATCTTTCTAAAACAAACGACAGATATCCATGATAATTCTTAACGTTCAGCATTTACTGCAAAGAGATTTAATGTTACTTACAAGTTTATCCCCCCCCCCTCGATTGGCGAGACGGAATGCCATACAGGGAGGTATCGAAGGACGGATGGATGGATAGATAGATGGAAAGATGGCACGCTCCCCCTCATTGAGACTTATCGACGAGGGTCAAACTTGCCGCGATTCTCATCCGAATGCCGTCCATAATACACACTAAATGGCGAGGGACAATTTTTGTACGTAGGCTGGATGTGTCTTTGAGCACATCTAAACCAAATGCAAATTTGCATCCAAGTCACATACAAAATATAACATTTGTACCTAGCCTAGGTACACTTTGTACCTCTGTACAGACAAATTTGTATCTGATGAAGATGTGCTCAAAGACACATCTAACTAAGGTACAAAAATTGTCCCTCCCCATTTAGAGTGTAGAGCGCGATATCAACCCCGACTGACAGCTGACAGCCGTGACAAGTGGGTGCGGTTCGTCACCGTGCGGCGTCGCGGGGCGCAGCCAGCACGGCGCACCGGGGTTGCGACGACGACTATATCGCCGAGGTGCGAGGGTGCTTCACTTTCATCGAGATAACCGGCCGCATACACGCTCCTCAATTCGCCACGCCGGGCGATTTATCGCCAGCGAATGTTCCATGACTCGCCCCACCCCTCGCCACTACACAGCCGTCTCTTCCCTCTCTATCGGGGCGTTCCTCCCACTCGCCTTTGCTTTATCTAGCAGGCGGGCCCCGGTTTAGCGTCAGAAACACCCGAGGGGACATCCCTCTTCGCAAAAGCCTGTTCCTTCCTTCAGGCCCCGGCAAAAGAGGTATCAGAGACCAGCAACGTTTCAAAATATTAACCAGAGTATCCTAATTTGGACAATACAAGGCATTTCTATACTGCAGAATTTGGCAAGGTGTAAAAACAAACGTTGACGCGCGTTGACGTGAATATGTTACAACATAAAACAAACTCCCAACGAGCGATGCGAACCCGAAACACCAGCACTTCGGTCTCCTTCTTGACCTGCGTTGACCCCGCGAAGAAGGCGCAGCGTGGTGCGTCCTGATGGACACGCAGACAGGAGGGAGGAGGGGGGAGGGGAAGAGGTGTCGAGCAACAATACCCCCCGACAATGCTCCCCCCTCCCCTCTCCCCCTCCCTCCAGGCGGCCCAACGTCCACAATGCAGGTCTCATTGTTTCCGAGGGCCCTTCGCGCGCCGCCCCGCCGCGGGCCCGGGGCCCTGCCCTGGCTGCAGGCAACACATTCTGATAATGACGTGCCAAGGGTCACCGCCGCGGCCCAGGCCCAGCGAGCCCCCGGGCGGACTGTTATAAGGTCAGCAGCCGGGCCCAAGGTGTGACGAGCGGCAGGCCGACGACGCGGCTGTCGAAATTTCCGAGCCGCACGACGCGACGGCGACGGTCGTTAGGCGCGGCGCCCCTAAGTGTGTGTTTGGCAGAGGATGTGGCGGCGGGGAGCTCCGAGATATTCTCACCTCATTAAACAATACGAACCAGATGACGACGAAGGGGACGACGCTCGACGCCCGACGGCTATTGTTCACAGAGTATGGGGCTACCCGTGTGGCCCCTACGCGTCTCCTAATTACCGCAGCGCCCTATCAATAGGCCCTACGGCCTTTTGTGCCCCGGAACAACAAGTGCCCAATCATTCCGAGCGCTATTTCTGGACGGCCACCATCCGCTACGCGCGTCGTGAGAAGCAGTCGTCTACATGGACGTCTCGAAAAAAAAGAAACGGACAAATTCACGCAGGATGCATTCTTCTGTGTACTTCCTAGGATACGCGGAGTGCCGGTGGCCCCGCTGTTTTATGCTTCGGCGTACGACCTGACATTTCCAAGCCGCCCATCTCCGCTCCCCGAGAAGGCGCGGCGGCGGGCGGCGCGGGCGACATCGACGCGCGGTCGCACACTGAGGGGGCAGGGGCAAGTGTCGCGTGGGGTCAGCGTACCTCAGCAGCACCCGCGAGGCAGGCAACCGAGGCAGACAGCAGCGGTGCTGAGGTCGAACGTACCTCAGCCCCCGCGAGGTAGGCAACTACAACACGCAGCTGTCTTGCAGTACAGCCTACTCCATCCTTTGCAGGCGCGCTGCCACCCACGAAAGCACGGCATGACGCAATTACTCAAATTGAGTTATTTTATCCAGATATCAATTTAGTATAGAATCAATAGGTTGAACGATTAGTGCGGCCATTCACGAAGCTAAACGATATGCAATTTTCTGTTTGCCTTGAGGTGGGGGGGAGGGCAATCGAAGTCCGATTTGGCGGCGCGTTTCGGCACTGGCGACCCTGAGCGCGAGGCGCGCTGGCCGCGGTCAATGTCAACTAATGAGGCAAACAATGCAGTGACCAGGCCGCCACACCTCGCCTGCCAACGCCATTCCAAAATGGTCACGAGGGTCAACGCGTCTGCGTCCGCCCTGCTGCATTACAATTACGCTGTGTGCAACGGGTCAGCGCAATCAGCAGACGGACCAAAAGTCTTCGGCCCGAATCGTCTTTTTATTCGTTCGTTTGTTTGTTTGTTTGTTTGTTCGTTTGTTTGTCGTGAGCGTAATGATTTTATTAGGGGCCGCCAATAAAACGAGGGCGTTGGCCGAAAACGCATTTTTACCAAGAGAGTAGTTCTAAATGTAAAATCAATAAAGAAAATAGGACATTATAAAATGAGGTATGCAATACGTAGTGGAGCGAACGACTTTGCTGGTAACAAAGTTCCACCTCCTTGTCTCAAATAGTAATTACAATTAATGAATAATTCAATCCTACCCGGAGGTTTCCCCGTCCGTACACATTGTATCAGAGCAGCCCTTCGGCAAAGCCTGCACCTCACTGCAACACAATAGCGATGTGACTTTCCTCCCCCCCTCCCCCTACTCCCCTTCCTCGCCTCCCCCACCCACGCACACAAAATACGCACACACGCACACACAGGTGCACGCGTGTGTGTACAGCACACACACACACACACACACGCGCGCGCGCGCGCGCGCGCACTCGGGCACATAAAGACGCCTGGCTGCGCGAGAAATCAGTTCCCATGTTGGTCGGTTTCATAATGGCCATCGTAACTGTCAAGACTTTTTGACGGCGGGTAATGACGCTGCACGGGGGGATCGACGACGCGGCGCCGGGGCGCTCATTTGGATGGCCGGATAAAAGTGATACCGTCATGCAAATTCTCCTTGTCAGCCTTCCTACCCCTACCCCCCCCCCCCTCTCGCGTGAAAGCAGCGCGGCAGCGGCAGATCAGAGCACGGCGACAAGGGCAGGCAGCGCAGCCATTAATTCGGCTCGTCACCTGTCAAATGTCTCGTGAGCAGCGCACTGGCTGCTGCAGTCAGAGAAAGCCCCGCGGCGCCAAAGGTCACAAGAAAGTGATGAGCAAATAAGTGCACGCCTCCTAGCTGCACCCAAGCCCAGCATCGCGCGGCAACACCTCATGCGGATTATTCATTATTGTAAATTTTTTAATCAACCGATATACTTCCAAAACTATTTCGACTTCATCGACCCGGTCGACTCATGTTGCGTACACACAATACTGATGTCACACACACACACACAAGTTCTTACCTCTGGCAGCCAAAGTGTTAAGCCACTTTGCCACGGACCGCGCCAGCAATATCAGTCCGGCCGGCCAGCAGCACGAAAGTACAGAGATTTATTGAATACCGTTGAGGTCGACGCACTCGCAGCACTGCACACCCACCTGTAACACAGGGAGAGAGAGAGAAGAATGAGAAGTGTGTATACAGAGATGGACAAGGATGCACGCACTGTGGGCCGGAGAGGGCAGCGCAACGTGAGTCACGGAGCAATAATCAAGCGGCTCAAGATGACGTCGGGGGGAAGCCCCAAAAGCAGATGATCTTCATATTCACACAATCGGCTTGGAATCAACTCCGACACATCAGCTATGAGTGCAAACTCAGCTCCGGGTGCACAGTCGCGCGCACGACGGTTGTTGAAATAGTCGGCCCCTACCGCTTACCACCCCATAAACCTTTCCCGTTTTGGAGTCCAACCGACGAGAGACAGTACCCCTGTAAAAGTCGTGCGAGTGCGCCACGAAGTGCGCCGGAAGAGCGACCATCGAGCGGTGAAGGAGACGAGTGCCAGGGGAGTCCCAGCAGGTGAGAGCCAGGGCGGGTGCCAAAGGAGTTGCCAGGTGACGTTTTCTAGAGTAGCTATATAAGTGTTCAATGCTATCTAGGCGTCACAATAGTCTATACGTTGGAAATGCAATCTGTGTGAGGAAAACATAAATATTCGCGATGAACCGATGCAGCCGAACGATCGATTTCAATACAGCCGTCAGAGTGACCAGGCGAAGCGACAGACCCCACCGAGACAGCAGGGACGGACGCGCCAAATATCATTTTCCGATCGCTACAGCAGCGGCAGGGCAGCATAACGTCGATTTATGACCTCATTCACCTCAAATGAATGACTATCGCGCGCATTACTCACGCGGCCGTTTGTTTCGCCGGCCGGTCCGTTTCGCAACGCTGCGTTTTGAATGCGCGCGCGCGTCGCGTCGTGTCGCGCGGGTCCAGACGGGGCGGGTTGTCATCTCGCCCCCCTGCATCCAATACGCCGTCATAATTAGTCACCGGCAGATATTGGGCGGTCATGTCCCTCCGCCTCCAGACACCGTCCCGTCTGCTGTCGGAGTGCAAAGTTCAGCGTGAGCCACGTGGGTGCTGGACCCGCTGCTGGGCGCGAGATGGCGGGGAGAGGATGGGGCAGCGCGGGAGCCGCGCAGGAGCTGCGCAGAGGCCGCGCGGGGTCGCTTTCCCTGGACTAACATTGACACTGCTTGACAGTCATCCGCGAAAACGAGAGAGAGAGAGGGGGAGAGAGAGAGAGAGAGAGAGAGAGAGAGAGAGAGAAGGAAAGAGAGAGAGAGTGCGCATGAAAAGG
>NW_026267146.1:2894297-2904592 GCF_000697945.3 Frankliniella occidentalis | reverse complement strand
TTAACCCTGTAAGTCACCTGTCCTATACAAATGACGTTCACTTTAAAGGCCTCTGTAGGGGCCCGTTTTCGTCGTAAGTGACTTATCGGCCCAGGAACGTGCTCCTCCCCGGCCGCGTAATGGTTTAAACCACCCGCCGGGCCCTACAGCCTCTTCAAGAGGTGTCAATCGCACACCAAAAGTTGCTGAATCGCTCACCCGGTACACCTGTGTTGTATTGTTCGTCTGACTGCCGGGGGAGCGTCTGCAATGGTACGTAGGCGCCGGGAAATTGAAGTTGAAGGTCTGCCGAACAAAACTATATGCCATACATGTAGGTGTCGGGTGTTTAGTTACTCTCTAGGCTCAGCGTAAACTGAACGTCCTTTGTATAGGACATATGACTTGCGGGTATGAAAATTTGAAGAAATTTTGAGCATCGTTTATGAGCGCGCTAGGCAAAGTATTTCGCCTCAGTAACTTATAGTTATATTCTGTCATCGAAAACAACTCGAAAACTGCGCGGCGACCGCGCACACGTCAATTGTTTTGCCAGCGACTCACTCGTCATTGGTGCTCAGCGTCTCTTTTTTGGCGGTCGAGTGCCGGGAAGTCTGACCATCAGAACTCAATAATTTGTGAATGCCTGTCTTCAGCAGCTCGTTCAAGTGGTATACGGCTAAAATACTTTCAGTTTACGGGACGGGTTGTCTTTTTGAGGTTCTAACTGCTTCAGAAAACAGGCAAATTGAATGTACCATAGGAATGACATGGTGACTCGCGGGGCTCTGTTGGGTTTTTTGTCAATACTCGCCAGACACATGTTTTATAGTTATTTTACGATGAAAATAACCAATATAAAGTAGAAGTCGGTGCCTGTGTGTCAGGAAGTTCTTCCTAAACTCGAAGTCATTGAGTTTTAGCTCGCTAGCGGATGTTAGACGCTCCGCGGTAGCCCACTTTGCACCCCTAGGCTAGCCCGTTAATACATGTGAATTCATAAAGTCGATATTTGTTTTCACAACGATACAAAATATTGCTTGGTTTTAGCACTGCCGACCACCTCGAGTGTACCAGTACCCGATAAATCCCTCTTACTGAATGTCACATAGGAATGACACTGTGACTTAGGGGGTTGTGAACTGCTACTCGAGTCACCATGTCCTACTCATGGGACATTCGTGTTTTTCCGCTTTTTGTTAGCGCCAGGATGGTTGTGTGAAGGTCCATTGAGACAACTATAACCGAAAATTGTTATAAATAACAGTTTATACCTCGCGCATACCGATATATACAGAGGAAATGTAAAAATATGCCTTTTAGAGCGAAATTTCTAAATTTGCCACCCGTAAGTCACCATGTCACTTATATGTGACGTTGTGTTTCTTAGGCCCTGAGAGCTACAAATTTGACCTCGCATGGGTTTGGTTGATGGATAACGTCAATTTCAACATTTTCACATCTTATTTTGCTCGGCTAGATGGGTACATCTTACAAATAAGGCCACAATTGCATTTAATGTTAAAAATGTACCTTTTTTGCCATTTTTAAATGGGTTTTCGAGGAGAATTTATTTGGTTACAAGTTCGCCTTCTTAAGCCAAGACTTTTCGGATGTCAACTGACACACACACACCGTATGGATTGTCTAGTGTAATAAACTCTTTTTCGTGGTGTGACCCCCGTAAGTCACCGTGTCATTTGTATGGGACGTAGGCTGGACGCCAAACCAAAAGTCGGACAGGGTTGGGATCATCAAAAATGGATTCGCAGACCTCCAAATAGCCAGGAAATACATTAAAAAACATAAAAATTTGCCGGGAAAAATCCTGTGACTTAAAGGGTTAAACGTATAAAAACCGCATCTATAATTTGAGATTCGTCCGTAAAATGCGATGCCAGAGCGTCATCCACCAACAATAAATGTTTCCCGACAGTGACTGGTTTGCAATAACTCATTGCGTGACACTATGTCATTACTATGGAGCGCACAAACCCGGCGTCACTCTAGAAACACGGCAGTTTCCAAAGCCCGGAACTCGAGCGCACGGACCGATGGCAAAATTAAATAATCGCGGCAAGCAAAATGAAATTAGAGTGTGGGAGACCCTAGTACGTGACGGTGGTGGGTGGAGCCGCTCATGGGGCGATAGGGGCCGCGGACACGCAAAGCAGTATCGCACACAACTGGGGCTTAAGAGGTGTCGGCCAACGACTTCCCGGGTCAAGCGACAAGTAAACAAACACGGCGGGGCAGAGCAACAGCGGAGCAACACGGCGGCTCCGTTCCTGGTTCGGCGGGCCAGGGCAGCGAGGCAGGCCGCGCCCAGAGCAGCACAGCGCCAGCCGTGACCCCGCGGCAACCCGCGCGCGCTGCTCGATAGTCAGTCCACTTCCCGATAATCAAAACTGGATCAATTAACAGCTGGCATGTACGTGTACACAACTCGTCCGTGAGTGAGCACCGGCACCAGTCTGACAGCCTGGCGAAATATCAGGGTCATTAACAGCGTCATTTTATTCCCTTTTTGTTGAGACTCACGACCTATTCTCGGTTGAGTTACCCAAACTCGAGAAAACCCTTCGTGGTCTCTGCGAGTCGGCTCTGCTATCGTTCGGTAAAGCTAAGCTGTTAAAGCCACCGCCACATGTTCTGCGACATTGCCCCGATGTTTTCCCTGAAAGCAATCCCCTCCGAGTCCGTCACTCGGTCCCGTAACACAATCACACGGGCCGGCCCACGCTGCCGCCAGCCCTTCCCTTCCTTTAAGCCCCACTAGCGCCCCATTCACGTGTCTGATTCCTATTAGCGGGTGGGCCGGGCACCGTTACGTCAAAGGCGACGCGAGGGCGACGCGAGGGCGACGCATCGACACGGCGCACACGAACCGATCAGTTTGTGGGAGCCCCGACTGACGGCGCATTTTCTCATGCAGCATGATTGGACACCACTGTTTTATTACTTGCGTAGAGATTCGTAAGTAAGAGTCCCTACCCTATTACTAAATAAGTGAAAGAGACAACATATGAATGGCGTCCAATGAAGCGGGATTACTGTAGGGAAACTAGCTGTGGTATAGGTAATTTAGTAGTTTTCCGAACAGGAAGAGGAGATGGCACAACATAATTACTTGCTATCACGAAAGAGAAGAACTCAAATATATGTGTGAGTAATTTTCGTACAACAGTTAAAGGTGTGCCTTCTCGCATCTTACGAATTGAATGGCAGGCCAACAGCTCCCCCCTCCCCCAAACCCGTTTCCTCCCTAACCGCAAGGCCGAAAACGCACCCCCCCCCCTTTCCCTTTCCCTCCGAACAACAGTTGCAGTTAATCGGAAGGTGAAATATTATTGACCATCCATCCGTATCGCCATCGCGTCTCGTCTTCCTATCCCGCCATCTCCATGCACTTTATCCGCGAGGCTGTCTCGCCTAATTGATGGTGATGGATGGCGGGGCCGACGGGTGCCTGTTTGAAGACACCCGACCGACCAGTAGTGCGCGTCTGACAGCCGAGAGAGGGAGAGAGAGAGAGAGAGAGAGAGGATCCAAGAGAGGAGAGGGCGACTGACAAAACGAACTTTTAAATGTCGGTTGCAGGAGCCGGCGATATGGAAACATGTGAAGAAATAGCCGACAAGGTGATTCAAAAGTGATTTTTGGTCGGGGCATACAGGGTACGCCAGCTTTGGCCGGAGTCCAAAACTCAATAATAGTAAATAAAGGTTGTATGGTTGTTGGTGTTTTAGACAAATACGAGAATAGAGCGAAAGGCTGAGGTGGCTCGGCGTGGCCCAGGAAGAACAGCGGCCGGCCGATGCAGCAGCCGGGTGGGTCCGATGGGAAGGGGTCACGGGGGCGCCGGCCGGGCGATCGGGAGGGGCCGCCCGCCGTGACCTTCTGCCATAAGGCGTCATCATCATCACGATACGTTGCGCCACTCGGGTGTAAAACGGTGCAAAAGGCCCGGGCGGGGCGTTGTTGCAGCGCGGGCCCGCAACACGACCGCGCTGACGTGGATGGGAGTCGCGCCCAGCCTAATGCGGAACGCACCCGCGCTGCTCGGGGCTCCATCGACGGCGTCCTGATGCCCTTCCCGTCCACGCAGCAGCTCCGCGCCGTCGTAAAGGGGCGCGGAGTACTACTATGTCTTCGGCCGCCTGCGCTTCGGAGAGGCGTCGTGATGCATTCGCCGTCTGACGTGCAAACAGCCCCCCGTTCAACCATAAAACGCGGAGGGCGGGAGCGGCCAGGAAGATGAATGAGCCAAACACAGGTTCATTCACTGGCCGAGATGTGTGTGTGTGTGTACAAGACAGAGAGAGAGAGGGGAGGAGGTGAGTGGGAAGAGTTCGCGACCCCGGATGTTCTGCACATCACATGCATTCCCAGTAATTAAGTTAGCAGCTCCCCAAGGGATGGTCCTATGCACGGCAAAAAAAGTTTCTTGGATTTAAAAACACGTTCTTGGATGCTACCTGGTCCATAGGCTCCAAGACTGCATCTTGAAATTAAAGAAGCCTTTTCTTTTACCGTGTGCGAAGTATAGTATTTCTCAGAAGAAATGTTAAATATTTCCCTCCCTTGCAAACTCTGGCATGTTTTGTCCTCTAAGTCTAGAGAACACACGTTTACAGGACACGACACACTGGAATAGGACACACATTGTCTCGGCATCTGCTCCTATACGCGGCTGCAGTCCGAATAATGGACACCCGAATGGGACCACAACAGGCTGTTTCGCAAGGCACAGCCTCAGCACGCCCACCGGCGCCCAGAACACACTCGTCTGTCTAAATGCGGAGGGACAGTTTTGTTCGAAGACTTCGGTGTTCACATCAAGGATAATGAAAATATCTTGTCAGTCGAAAGACCACATTTTAAATTCTTCACACTACTGCATTGGAATACCGAGCCAATTTCTCATCAACAAATATTTGTGAGTAGTAAAAATGAGTTTGGCATACGGAGAGAATCATCTCCAGAGCGAGCAAGATTTAAAAGTGTCATACGTGTCATCCCGTCGGCGTGACAGATGTTGACGCGACGCGCGCGTATCGCATGTCTTTTTTTTTTCGGACGACAAATCACACGTTGAGGCAAAAGGCGCAATATCTGTCACTCGCAGTGTTAACCCGGACTCGGGCGGCGAGCGCAAGGCACGACGAGGCCCGAGCCGAAGAGCTGCCCCGCCGCCGCCGCCACGCCAGAGCCACGGCGGCCGGTGAGGTAGTGCAGGTACGGAGGTACTCGGAGGTACGCGACGCAGAGACAGCGCGCGCGTGCGAACACAATACGCTTCGATCTCGTTGCATTCGCCTCGGAATGAGCCGCCAGACAATGGCGCGCGCGCGGCAAATGCGGGCAGAAATGTGTTGTTTTGAAATTGGCGCCACAACCGGGGCAGCCCGGGGCCGGCGTGTTTGACGGCGTCGCCCCCTTTTCCAGCGCTGCGCTGGTGTTTGACCAGCGATCCGTGCCGATGCAATGGCCATCCCGGCACACAATCGCTAAAGTGTAGGAAAGAATCTCAAGGTGTACGCAATTTTGTCGATCAATTCGCACAACATGCAGTTAGATGGAACTTACATTTGGTATAAGTTGCACATAAATCATCATTCCGCCACTTACAATGTATGCATGCTATGGAAAACCAAGCGAATTCGTTAACCAAGGATTTCTTGCAAACTTTCAAGTATGCAATAAACAGTAGTGTAGGGTTTTGGGGTATTATCAGGCATGATTTGTAGAACATTAAGACTTTACTATAATTGAAGGTATGCAGTAAACATACTGTATACCCTAAGCAAGAGTACTAATTGCTATAGCAGGTTGATAACCTAAATTCCCTTCAAGCCTCTTTCTCTTTCGTCGACCGCGCGCGTTTCAAAGTTGCGTACACAAGCACAAGCCGAAAAAGACGCGAGCAGTCAAGTGTGACCCGCGATCAGCGTCTCGATCAAACAGGCTGGCCGGGCAGACAGGCAGGCCCGACCCGGCCCGACCCGGGGGACCCACGACACCGCGCCCACGCCACAACCCGAACGACCTGAACTTGTCGTTCAATTGCGACAGCCCGTGTGGGGACAAAATAACTCTTCCCGAACTAATTGGAGTTTCTGATCTGCAAGATATTAATCGGAGCACGACGCACTAGAGAAATGAAAAGTACATAGACATGTGATGTTTGAATATCGTGTTCCTAAAGAATAATTGGCCTCAAGGAATTTGAGTTTTGAAAATTTGATGCCAAAGCATAATTTATTTTACGAATTTCATACCCGTGCATATCCGCACATGGATCTAAAACTACCAGTACTGCAATCATTTATCACTGCTGGGTAAACTACTATCAACAACTAGTAGAGGTGCTCGACGACGCCACACCCAGAAAAATGAATTATTGATTCAAGGCGAATTTTGGCTTGTTTTTGCTATTCTTCGTTTATTGAAGCCTATTTTCTCGAATCAAGGAAAAAGTTTCTTCGAATTAAGAAATAAAGTTTGAATCAAGAAAATAGGCTTGAAAAAACCAAGCCTAAGAAAGCTGTTTTCTGGGTGCAGGTTTCAGACACATCCAAAGCGGCGGCCGGTCGACGCTCGTCGCTCAGAGCTTTCTTCTTGCGTCGACCGCGACACCGCCGCGGCTCGCTCTCCGCCAGGCTTACAGGGAGGAGGGTCCTTCGTCATATCGAATCGCCTGAATATAACGCGAAATAGAACATTGCAAAACCAAACTCGACCCAAATCCCCTCGCGCCCTCCTCCCGCGCCCGCTTATTGTCACCGCCAACAGTTTATGTGTCGCGGGCCCTGCCCCGCCACGCCCCGCCGCGCCCCGCCGCACCCCGCCACGCCCAGTCTGCATCGACACGGGGCGTGGCGCGGCGTGGCCGTGTCGCAACGCGGGGGAGGCACACGGCCTGCGTACAAGAACACGGTGGACTAGCCCAGCGCCAAGGTCAAAGGAGCACCGCCGCCACTAAACGTGCGCGAGCGATTGGTCCAGAGCGGCCGACCTTGGTGACATGTCACTCATGATCGGTCATAAGTACTCTGCGACCGCTCTATCTGACGCCGCAGTGAGGCTGCACAGCCAGCCGCAGCAGTGTGCCGTGTAGGACTTCCCCGTCGGGCTCCCCCAGCGCACAGCGCACCCCACCCGCCCTGCAGCGCTGCGGGGACCCTTTGTGGGGCGCGGGGGGTCGGAGGTCGCGCGGTATGCGTCATGTCAGCGAGGTATGTGAAAGGTACTGGGGGCGCGCGCATGCAGTGAGAGAGACAGAGAAGGCGTAATCTCTTGTCTCTGTCGCACAGCTACGCTACTAGGGTCAGTGCAGGGCACGGCAAGATAAATACCGAGGGGGCCTTTAGTCGCAACCCATACAGCACGCCAAGTTTGCAGACGAAAATAAAACACATCGGTCTGGTCTTTTACAACATTGCAATTTTTTTCAATCAACTTTTGTTGCAGAAGCCTTTAGACCTCATCGAGAAAGACACAAGAAAATCGCCACAAATGTTGTCTTTTTAGCCGAACAGCCCCGCCCTGTGTCGCAAGGTCCTACCGGTACGAGACGGCAGCATGCGGCCAAATCGTGCTCGGCTTGTTCAGCTCTCAGGCCGGGGTGATTCGGCAAGGCAAAAATAAAACCATGGTCCAATAAAAACAAAAGGCACGCATATATTCTACGGCATTGACTTGTAAAGCGTAAAGCCTCTATAGGTCACGTCGGGCGCCGAGCAATACGGTTGTAGCAGCAATGAGTGCGTCCAGTACAAGAACGACGTTGAAGTCGAGTGACTCAAGGATAATCACAAATCAAGACAATATTTGGTGTGTCTGTTTCATTTTCATTGCCACGTATTTTGTTCCTTCCATGAATAAGAATTATCTTAGCCTACCTGCATGCCTAAATATTGCTTGTAACCAGGCCTAAAAACTGACATTCCTGAGAGGGATACCCAAAATGTGGCATTGTTGGGAGGATGCCAAAATTTAGCATTAAAAGAGAACGCCAAAATTTGGCGTTAAAGGGGAGTGCCAAAATATTAGCATGCAAAGAGGGCTCATCGTTTCCATAGAGTGACAGTCGTCTGGAGGCTTTTCGCAAAGGTGTGAGAGGGCGAGGGTCGCCACGTAAGGCACCACGTGTTTGACTTTTAGCCGGCCGATCGCGACGCTCTAATCTCTCAATTGGGGCGGCTCCGCAGCGTTCATGACCTGGAAAGGCAACACGGCCGCGCCGGGCTCCGCCGGGCCACGCCACAAGTGTAGCGGAGCGGCGGGCACAATGGCCTGGAGTGTGCATCTGGCCGACGACTTCCAGGCCGGGGTACTCAATGCAGGCCATGACACTAGAGCGAGCACTAGAGAGGCAGCCTCTTCCATTCAAAGCAGCGCGAAAAATGTAACGATACACCTACTAACATCTTACACATCAGATTCGGTCCGTCTATCAAAAAGCAAGGTACATCAGAAGTCAGTTCAAAATTTTAAAGTAATTTTTTGTTTCTTTCGAGTTTTATAAAATTTAACAATTTTTACACGCCGTAGGATTATGTGCTCCATACGACACATTCTAAACTAAAACGTAAATCTTAAACAAACGAAACAGCCCAATTTTATTTCCCCTTTCTGAAATCACATCGACTCCCAACGAGGTACGGATCGCCCCCACGCACCCAAGTCCCGGGTGGACCGCGCGGGACTGCGACCGGGCGGTGGGCGGACGGCACGTGTCACACGGCACGCAAGTGCTTGGCGAGACCCGAAAGGAAACCAGATTAATCTTGAAAATGCTCTACAAAAAGTATGAGAATTCTTGTAAGCGGGGATGAATTTCACTGACAAGGTCCGATAAAAAAAGGGGGCCCTATTGGAATTTTCATTATTCAACACAATTTTTAAAATATTTCATTGTTAACTCGCGGAACAAAGACTTGAATCCCACGTAAAGGATCGGGATCCCCGAAGCGCATAGGAACGTGAGCAGCAGAAGGACCAGGCGGACCCCGAAAAATACGCGAGCCGCGATAGGAAGTGCATTGCGTCACAATGGGAGACTGCGGCGGCGAGGCACCGCGGGGAAGTGCGAAGCTCGCCGCCAAGCCGCACGCACACACATACACACGTCCCAGCCGCCCACACACGTTCACACACACACACACACGCGCGCGCGCGCGCGCGTCCCTTTTTTTTCGCACACACGAACACAAGTGCACCCAGATACATGCACAGACGCACGCACGCACAAAACAATCTCGCAGCCACTTCCCAGCGCCTCCCTCGGTGTGCATAACCGTCTGATAAGTTGGCGCGAGAATCAAACAGGGCTGGGCAGAGCGCTCGGGCCCGCCGCCCCGCATCCCATTACGCTCCGCTCACGCCGGGGCGCTCAAACGTCACAGCGAAGCCTACAGCCGCCTTCAGCCGCCTTCAGCCGCCTCTAGCCGCGTTAGCCGCCTCCAGCCGTCTATCAGCCTACTTTAGCCGCCTTCAGCCTACAAATAGCAGAGGCACCGGGGCACGCGCGACCAATCCATAGTCAGCCTGAAATTCTGTCTAATTTTATTTAGAATCATAGTTACGTGATAATATTTTTTTCAGAAAATTCATTAATTTTAATTTCAAATCACAGTATCAGTAATACGGATTAATTCCTTTTTACATTACTGACAATTTTATTTTGTATGAGTATACATTGAACGTAGCTATACGGAATAAATTGGCAAATTGATCAGTAATTTCTGCTGTAGAGAATTTTACGTTTAAAGTGACAAAAAAATCAGAACAGATCTGAGAGTGCAGGTGTTTTTTAACAGCGTTAGCAATAGTCTGCGTTTCTCGTTTATTTTAATCTGTTTCTTTTGATTCGCACAAAGTAGACTGATGTAAAAACAACACTATCCACGTCAATCCAAACTGTAAAGTATTGGACACCCTTTTGTTTGGATAAAACACCCAGTCAGTCCGTTCGCGTGGCAGCCGCGCGTCTTTCCCCGCCCGAGGCATGCAAAGTTTCCCTAATGAGTCACATGGGCCGGAGCCGGAGCAAAGCGCCTGTCCGCCAAATACAAGGGGGAGAAAAGAATGGTGAGCACCGTAAAAAATACTGTTGTGAAGAACACCTGTTTCTTGCTGTACGAGAACACAAATTTGTTTTAGTGTACACAGTATTTTACTGGTAACTGCTGAACAGTCGAACTTTACTAGGGGCCCGTGCGTAGTCAATGTGCACGGGGTAGCTGAGCGAAGTGGGTTTAAGTTTGCCATTGTCTCAGTTGGTTTTTTATTTAACGTTTTTCTGATTTTTT
>NW_026267146.1:2887687-2893582 GCF_000697945.3 Frankliniella occidentalis | reverse complement strand
GTCCACAGGAGAGCTCGGTCCACTGTTCCGGAGAGCTTCGCTTCGCTCAGCAATTATTTCTCAACAACTGTGTCATCTCAAAAATATCATTTTGACTTCAGGTGTGTTCTAGAAAAATACGAGAAATAAATACAAAGAGGTTTTTTTCGATCGTGCGCCAGTTCGGTGAGGCGGTGGGAAATGCCAAGGAGGGACATGAATCTCTGATGCCGGACACCCGTTGCAGCCGCATAAATGGAGCAGACCACCCGTGAAAATGCATCTATGAGTGCGAACACGCCTCGAAACCGGGTGGGACGGGGGCGAAGAGGTGGAAGCACAAAGCCAATGGGACGCACGAAGTGAGGCAGACCAAGAGGAACGGACGCAGGCGCTCGGAGAGAGGACAGTTCATCCGGGGCAGTCCACCCGTACCAGACCGTCCAGACCATCACGCGAACCACTGCCTCTCAGACTATCTCGCTCTCTCCATCTCACACATACACGCACACTTCGTGGAAGGACCTCGCAGAGGATACGTATCGATCGGGCCGACCTTTGCGTCGACGCAGAGTGTCACTTCAAGAAGGGTCCGGGTGCGGGACCTCAGTGGCAGCGGCAGCGCGGCTGCACTAGCGCGGCACCGCCCGGGAACGGTGCAAATATCACGACGCACCATACTGGTTTTGGTTTGCTCAAAGTACTCGCGTCCCACGCTGCCGGACGCCGACAGTTGTCCCACACTCCTCTCCCCTCCCCCGTCTGCTCCCCGGAGATGGTCGGCCGCCGCCTCGGCGACAGGAAAACGCATTTCGCATCGAAACCCACGAAAACGCCACGGCAGCGATATGCGTCCTTTATTTATCTCTCCCCGACGCACACGGCGCTTTACTGCGACCCCGGAGTGCATTCCGGGAGGACGACACCCGCGACAAAGTCGTCGAGACGAACGAGCAGCAGCAGCGGGAGACAGTGGCTGGTCGCGGGCAGAGGGCGGAGAGCGAGAGAGAGGGAGTCAAACGTCTCTGTAAAGCAAAAGTCAGTATCAGAGACTATTTAAAAAGAAAATATTTCCAAGTTTATTCAGTTATTTGTTCATTACGATCAGGAGCCACCTAACAAAATCCTCGTATATGAAGACTATTTTCTCGGCCCTGAGCGCACCCCTAGACTCATTTGCTAATTGACAATAAAACAGCAAGAGTACTCATGTGATTTCGTTGCCCCTCCCCATGCCGGTTGCGCGGCCGTCCGGACGCGCACCCCCGCCCACGCCACCGACATTCGGCCCCTCACTCTTTCGCTTCCCGCCGCGCCCTCCCGCCCCGCCGCGCTGCACCACAAGTATAAAAGACGAAAAAATAATGATAATACAAAAAATAACGATTACGCTGAGGATGATCTCATCCGCCGCCGCCGCCCCCGTTGGCTCATGACAAATCCGACGGCGGCGGTGCACCAGAGCGCGGTAAAAGCGCGCCGAAACCCGGTATGAATGTTAATAGGGCGGCCGGCAGGGCTACTGCATCGAAGTGCACCTGCACTGCTGCACCGCCCAAGGCTGGATTAGCCATCCCGCAGACAAGAAACACTTCTGCACGCGTCTCCAGGCGCGATTCGAAACGAAATTTTATTAATGTTTCCACTGGAACGATAATATTTATCTATGATTGTATTTAGACGTAACTATTCGGTTCTCGGTGAGCAGTGAGCAACGTTAAAAACGTTGACGGCACATTCCAATACAGACACAATTTACTGTTCTAGTATTGTACCACAGCAGAGCACATTTGGCACACGTGAGAACCCCGACCATCGCAAGTGGCGATTGAGCCATTCCACACCACAGCAGCAGCGCGGTTTCACTCCGAACTATTAAACGGCCGACACAACTAATCGGGTTATCATTCATATCGGCTCCAGACGGGATCAATCACGCCCGAGGCCTGGGGCAGAAAAAGTAGTTCATTTACCGAAGAGAAATACGCGCGTTGCGGTTTCCAAGAGAAAGGTCACCGCTAATGACGAGGTATTGATGGACTACTTCATTCTTGCCGCCCAAGGCCGGCCACTGCCGCGGTGAGGTGGGCGGGGCGGGGCGAGGTACATCCATCTCGATCGAATTAAAATGTTGGAGTTTCGCGCAGCAGCCAGCCAAGCCGTCGCACTGTCGGAAGATCGGCACCGACCGACCAGTGGTAGTGCTCTCTAATGGAAAACGGCAAAAACACTAGACTTCATTCGAAACGAATCAGCACAGTAGTTGTTTTTATAGATATTGAGTGCAGTTATTCAATGTCAAGTTCAATGCCAGCACTGAAACCCTGTTTGCAAAACTATTATTAAATTTATATGGTAGGTGTTTTACGATTTGGAATCTTTTCCGACAACTTAATCACAAAAAAAATTGAGATAACATTTTATATTATTATTTTATGTTATTACAATCATATAATAACATTTGCGGTTTTATGAGGGAGTGGGGGGAGATGCGATCGCACCACTCCTCCCCCCTTCCCTCGTTGGCCAAAATCACCCCCTACGTTGAGTAGTCTGTCCTACAAAAACCCTGAAAAAAAAACACAATATATTGCCTATAGGCAACCCACGGTAAATTAGTACCCCCCTCCGTCAGGCGGACTTAAAACCACACGTGAGTGACAATTTATAGCATTACTAAAAAATCTAAAAACAAGTTATCCCACAATTCTTGCGACGATTCTCTCCCTTTAACTTTTATCACAAAAATGGGAACATTTTAAGTTTTAAAGCTGAACCTGATCTGGTACTTTAGAACCTGACGTGCGGCACAGTCTAATCCAGCCTCCGATAGTGAGACCGCGGGCTGCGCCACCCACCCCCACCTCCGCCACGCCCCGCCACGCCCCGCCACGCCCCAGGCCGACCACCCTGCCAAGAAGTGCAGGCCAGGCATGCTAGGCGTTCCGGAGCACTGCTGCACACCGCTCACGCCACGGCGGCGGCGGCGGCGCACCGCCTGAGAAAGTTACAACATGTGAGCAGCGGCGCGAACCGAGCGAGATCATGGCCTACTTGGGCAGCACAATGCGCCGCCCGCCAAATCTATAAACCTTCTAATCCAACAACGCCGCGCTCATCTATCTCAGCCCCCAACCTTGCAGTCTCCTTCTCTTTCTTTCTCAAAGAAGTCCTCGTCGCCAAGGCCTCCATGGTAGGCATGCCATGCACACAAAAAAAAACCTTTCGCCAGGTTCCACTTTACTTGCGCATTTTCGTCGAATTCGTGTGACTTTGCACTGCCAGCAGGACGTGGTGATGGCCAGGTGGCACTAGTTGGTGAGGCGCGGAGGCGGTCCCGCCGCGGCCCGATCCCCTAATCCCCGTAAAGGGATCCCACTCTCAGCAGCTCCCTTGCGGCCTGACGGTCCCCCTCATTCCCGTTGCACCGTTTTGGCAGCCTTGTCACCGGGACGCTTCGGAATGCGTGCCAGGCGAGCCACGTGCACACCTGTCTAATCAGCGTTGTCTTCCACATCCACACACTAAAACAAGCCCTGACCACATTACAAGTAGGGACTAGAAAATTTAAAGTATTGTACTTTTAAAATACTTATTGTCTTCAGAAAACTAATCACATCAAGTTCAAAACAACGCCTTCGAGCATTTCAACTCAATCGCAAAAGTATTTTAGTGGCTTTTAGAGCCCCCTATGTCCTCTCTTCGTCTATTTTACCACTGACTTCTTTTGGACACAACAGCCAAAATAAATCTTTACCTGGGCATCGCGTGCCATCGGCTCCTGTCCACGGGTGGACGTGCTTCCAGCAGGACGGAACGGGAAAAGCTGAGTCCAAACGCACGGCGACGGGGGAAACGGCGGCCTGCATCACAATGATCGACGGGAAGAGTGCCAGGCGTCGATATCTCTAACGGGGATCGATAAACCGCGTCGCATAGAGCGCCGGACTAAATTTGATGTCCGCGCCCCTTGTCACATTCACGCCTTACGTACGGCATTGAAATAGCATGTTAAGCACGTGGAAAGACCGATCACCGCATAAACGCTGTCGCGGGGTGTCATCGCGCCACTAAAATATCGCACACCGCCCGCCCCTCCCGAGGAGGGATGCATCCAATAGTCGTATTCCACGCAGTACACACAGTGATGGGTGCCGATGGGCTAGTGTTCGCGCTGGAAGGTCAAGTCCCCGTCGTCGCCCCGCCCCACCCGCGGCAGGCGGGATGGAACAGTTATAGTATTGTCTGGCATTTCCTGCCCCGCCTTCTGTCTCCTGCAATGGGATCAGTTCCATGCAGACGGCGACGCCGCGCGAGCCGCCGCGGCAACAGCGACGGCACGACGACGCGCGCTACACGGGGAGACGAAGGTGGGGGGCTGGAAGGGGCGGACGGGGAGAGAGGAAGAAGAGGGGGGGGGGGTATGACGCCACGAGACACACATGATGCCACATGCCACCGCGTGCCTCCCCATCCACCCACCTACCCGCACCTTCTCTCTCTCTCTCGCTCCCCCTACTCCCCTCCTAATCCCGCGTTGAAGTGGCCGCCAGAAGCTCGCCCAGCAGGGACAAGGTCTCGTCTCCACGCACTGTTGTGTTGGGGTTAAAAGAGTTCAGAGCTGCACCTATGCCATGCGCCATCGTAACCTCTTTCGCAGTATTCCTCAGGGTGAAAATGTTTGGCACCAATGCTTATTTTAAAACATACCACATAGACTAATTAACGTTTTACGTTTATAGTTTTAGAAAAACGAATTGGGCAGAAGACGAAGACAAGTATATGAATGTCACAATAACGACCCTGCTTAAAGGGTTTTGGGAATTTACCTTCACAGTGTACAGAAGTTGGCCGCAGTCCCGGCCCTACTTGCATACTCCAACGGTAAGCTACGGGCGCACGCGATTTAAATTCTGGCGGGAGTTTGGAAAGCGGCGCGTACGGAGCGAGTAACGGTAGTGCGCTGGCCTGAGCCGGACCCCGATCAAGCGCAATGAGCACGATAGCACTCACTATTTGGTAGAGACTGGAGACTCAAACGCGGGAGGTGGCCAAGAGCGAGCGCGCGTCAGCCGATTTGACAAGTGAGTGAGAAAGGGAGAGGGAGGGAGGGGAGGCGGGAGGGAGGGACTTTCGTAGGCGAAGCCCTAGTCATATTAAATTTCGGTGAGCTCTCGGTTGAGCTTACAGGGGTCAGGGGTCATGCCCTCCGACTGCCTTCGGGTTGAACCCTGCCGACTTGTCTGTCGGTCTGTCGTGTGGCGCACAAACGATCGCTCCGCCCGCCTCACTCCGCCCAGAGCCCCGCGAGCACCGCCGCGTCACGCCAGGCCGCCGTATCGAGCAGGGGCGCGCGCGCGCGCATGCGCGTCGTGGCGTGGCGGGGCGTAGAGCGTCGCCGGGGCGTCGTCGGGTCGGCTAGATAAACCCGGCGACAACAAAATGGCCACATCCATTCACGCGGCGGGAGCACACGGCGGGAGACGTTGGAGGGAGGGGCGGCGCGGGATATTCAAACCAATAAATCTGTAGGCTCGCATATCGCACACATCGATTCGGTAGCCGCCGCCGGAGCGGCCAGCTAGACCCCTCCGACAGTGCGGGCCGGGCACGCCGGGCACCGCGGGCACGCAGCCGCCGCACCGCCACTTCCTACGGCCGCGCCCGCCGCGACAAGACAGCCTCAGGGGCCGGGCGTCGGGGAGGGGGATTGTGCAAGCCAGAGATCGCCTCCCCGCGATAACCTGGCGATAGTCTGGCCTGTGCCCCGCGCGGAAACAGTTGTCACGGGGCTGGCCGGGGAGGGGGGACAGGGGTGGATAAAAGTGCAACTGCGGCTTTGTGCTGATCCGAAAAAAAGTTGTACAGTCTGGAACCGAAGTTTTGGTTTGCCCGATACCCAAACCGCCCCCCCCC
>NW_026267146.1:2864210-2887126 GCF_000697945.3 Frankliniella occidentalis | reverse complement strand
AGAGAGAGAGAGAGAGAGAGAGAGAGAGAGAGAGAGAGAGAGAGAGAAAGGAGAAAGGTGTAGGAGGGGTGGCGGAGTAGGCGCACGCGTGTGAGTGTGTAAGAGAGAGAGAGAGAGAGAGAGAGAGAGAGAGAGAGAGAGAGAGAGAGAGAGAGAGACTGTGTGTCGCGCGGCAGTGACTGACAGGTGTCAGGAGGAGTTGCTTACTCTCGCCAACATCTGGCCCCCTCTGTGCGTGCAGGAGCGAGCGAGAGGTGAATATTGGGAGGGCGGTGGCCCTGCTGGCCCAAGACGTGAGGGAAAAGGGCGGGACAGAGAGAGAAAGAGGAACAGAGACAGCAGACACAGCACCTTCGCCAAGTGCTTTCCCCCTGAGGCGCCGCACGCCGAGACGCGTCACGAGTCATTTGGTCCATTGGATCAGAGTTATTATTATCACTGCTGGTGGAGGCGGCACTGACGGGCGGGCCAGGCCATGTAAGCTCGGCTGTCAGAGTGAACTCATGCGGTTTACTGGCGAAAATCCGGGACCAAAGTACAGGGAAGAGATATAGAGTAGACATAAGAAGTTGACGATCAGATTCTCTATAAATGCTTTCTGTAATAACTCTACGTTTTACACATTCCTGTCTACACTCGGTACCCTGACGGCGATCTGTATACTCCAGACTCCACTAATAAGCACAGAACGTTTAGGTAAGTAGGTCAACGTCCAAGTGTTTCGGCTTTGTGTTTTTTTTGAACTTACATTCCCTGCTCTTCAAAAGAAAAGTGAACACAATTGTTACGCATTTGTCCCTTGGTCCTTATCACACCACACCAGCGAGGCCTTCGTCGGCTCATCGGCCTAAAGCCCCCATTCACCATCATTTTCACTTTTCCGCCGCATTACGCACTGTGCCCGGCTGTGCCCGGCTGTGCCCGGCTGTGCCCCCCGCGGCCCGGCCACCCCCTTTGGGAGCCAGGGGGGCCGCGAGATGCACGCCGAGATGACAACGGGACAGGAAGCTGCGCCGCACCACGCCCCGCGCGGCTCCATAGTTCTCCGAATTCACTTTCCATCGTCCGCCAATGACACTGCCGCCGCCGCCGTCACCCACTGCGGCATAACTGCGGCGAACAATACACGCGGCGGACTCGTACTCCAGACGAGTTTAAGAAAAAAAAAGGAATTAACGACCGCGTCGTCAACGGGTTGGACTTCCGTATGACGCGCGTGTGAGGGAGCAGCATCATCCAGAGCGGCAGTCCAGTTCCGTGAGCCGCCGGCTCGGATAAGTATGGCAAGAGGCACTTTGGAAGGAAAAGCTCATTGACACAGCATTATTGCTGCGGTCACCACAAAAGTGGTGATGCAAATCTAGCAAAGGATGCATGTTAATTGGTGAAAAGTGAAAAGAGCGTGAGTCCACTGAAAAATGTGTGGACTTACGGCCTTTTCACACAACACACAACACCAGTGATGTTTGGTCGTAGGGTACTTTGACGTGCTTCATCTGGAGCACGCGCGGGCAGCTCACTGACGGTGGCGCCCCGTGTCGGCGGAGGCTGCAAGCTGGGCCTCCGCCGATCGCCGCCCTCCCTTTCTCCCTCCCTCTGGAGCACGATGGGCTGCCTACCCCCGCGGCGCAGCGGCCGGGAGGCAAGGCACCGTTACCCGGCGGAGGCGTGCACGATGGGCTGCCTGCGCGGCCGGCGCAGCTGCGGCTGCGGCCGCTATCGCCCTCACCAGGCTTGAGGAAAGGGAAGGGAAGGGGGCGTTTACCGAACCCGTGTGAGCGGTGAGCGGCGCGCTCATCCACGGTACGAGCCGCCTGGGCGGGGATCGATACAGGTGGAGTGCGTCTCGTCCTGCATTAGCGTCGCGCAGGTGGTGACTCACGAGCCCAGCCATAAAGCGAGAGAGAGAGACGGGGTGATAATTGTGGACACAGTGACGCCCCCCCCCCCTCACCCTTTGCCGTGTGCAGGGTCCCCTTCGCACTCGACAATACAAAATGTCTCTCTCGCACTTTGAAGCACCTCACCACCTGTGCGCAGACCTCTTCACAGAGTTGCGCAGGCGGTCCTCGCCTGCCGCAATACAGGGGTCAACTGCAAATACAGCAAAGCCCCGGCGAAAGAAGAAGTCCGCAGCAATGCATGAGCGTGTATGAGGCTCCGCTATTGCAGATGTGTTTTTCCCCCCGCGGCCGCAGGTCCTTTTTGCTGGGTAACGACCCCTCCGACACATACGCGTTTAGCCCGGCATCGCCGCGGGGTCACGCCTCGCCCGCGCCTAACACGTCCGCGACTGACTCGGCGAAACAAAATGATTTGGAAATCACAGGCTATAAAATCGATGAGAAAGTCATGAGCACCAAACAGGTTGTGTAACTTGAACGATTGGTGATTCGATTTACAGGTAAAAATGTACCCTAGGCAATTCGCCGTTCTGTGCGTTGGCTCCTTATTGTGGCAAAAGACGTTGCCAAAGGAATGTCTAAAAAGTACTCCAAATATTCTAAAGGGTATAGTATAGGAGGGTGTGTATTTCACGGGGCAGACAACCCGAATAAGCGCAAAGAGACAGGTAGGTTGTTTGCACGATAAGTATTGGTGGCTCTTCCTAGAGCATTGGTATTTTCACACACGATATTGATATCTGAGCAGCCATGACGACGACGTCCAGTCGAGCGTTCAGTTCAGCAAACTTGGAGTGTGGCTAGAGTCCCCGCGGCGCGGTGGCCGCACGAGCGCACGCAGAAGGAGGGGAAATCATTTCACTGACAGACGGACGGCAGGCGGCCATTGTTCCACGACGGCGACGCTTTGCGCGAGTGAAGACGAAAGTGAGAATACCGCCGTCGGCCTGCACGGCGAGCACCTGCTGCCGATGCATTCGGCGCGCCGCGGGGCGGGGCCGCGGGGCAGGGTCAGGCGTGGTGGGGCGGGGAGTGGTGTGGTGAGGCGGGGTGCGGTATGGGGCGGGGCGGGGTGGGGTTGGGCCGTGCTAAATCAACCCCGCGCTGGACGCGTCAATGACGCTGTAGGCAACAACAGACTACCTATCATCCGACTAGGGTGACTCTCCTTCTCAGCAGTCCGACGCAGCCACGCTGTCGCTGATGGGCAGCGAAGGCCTCTCTCTCCCTCTCGTCACCCGCGACCGCGCAGCAGCCACTTTGTTCAAATAGGTAACAAAGTAGCAAACCCAGCACGTTAATTGATAGCTAGAAGCGACACTCGCAGACGAATGTGTCTTGCAAGGTTGGTGCATGGCCAGCAAATTAAGGGTGCAGGAAAAAAATATGGCTTTGGACAGCAACTGCAGGTGAAGCGTATTGTCACTGGCATCGCGCTACTTGCGGACGCATTTGCGCAACCCGCACTAACCGACTATTACGCGCGCCACGTGACGCTAATCACACACCTGACCCGCACGTTATGCAAATAAGTAACGGGGGCCAATCAGCCCCGCGTCACGTTAAACGCTCCACATCCAAACCGGCACACACGACGCAAGGGGGGATTATAAATTTGTACCTCCTAGCAGGTGGCAGCAGATACGTTCAAGGAAGCCGTCAGAATGCACCTCTACAAGGCGACGTGATTTTAAGGCAGTGGCGAAAGCGCCACAGAGCGGGGCTGTAATTGCGCCAAATAAACGCCAACGTCGGCACGTCACAGCACCGTCGGGCGTGCAAAAAGACGCCGACCGACTGTTTGAAAAACTACAAGGATATTGACGGTATAGGGATTTAAAATTACCGGTAATATAAAATTTCTCGGTAATTTACTGTAATTTACCGTAATTTTAGGTAATATTTGGTAATATTCAAAACTCAGCTTATATAACTATGTTTTTAGTTTGTGAGGTATTGTATTAAGTTCTCCGACTATTTTAATCATTTTAACAGTCGAGTCAGTAGTTGTAGCACCAAATTCGATCTTTTTTCATTATAAAATAGGTATATTGGAGTAGTAACGAGGAAATAACGTGTGAAGAAAGGTCTCAGATCGAAAAAAGGATAATAAACCCCCTTCCGTACTCCGCATGTTCTTCGCGTACAACGTGTCTTGCGAGCGATCTCGGGTAAAATTTAGCTGTACTCAGACTGTACTCCGGCTGTACTTCTTTGTAAAACTGAACACTTTGTTACCTAGAAATTCGAGTTGGCGACCCGTTCTGATAGGACAGAAAGACGGCAGGTCTTTTGCATAAGCCCACCACATACCTTTTTCAAAGACTGATTAAAATTACGCGTGTCTTAGCCTGACATACTCTGTGTTTTCTGATAGGCGAATGAACTTGTTGCATTAGCGCTAAGCTCAATGAACTGACACAAACAACTCATCAGACTTCCATTCGCACGATACGACAGGATTTCCCTCACAGACTCACAAGCACAAGCCGTAGCGGTATTTCACTTGACCTGTCGCGGCAAATGAGGCTAAGGGATACAGGCGCACCCTTCGCGCACCCAAATTCAAGGGGAAAGGTCATAAACATCAAGTTTTGGGACCGGAAGTAGCCAAAAATAATATTTGGAATATTACCATAAATTACCAATATTACCGGCCCCATGGTTATATAACCGTAAAATACGGTAAATTACCATATCTTACCGGTAATATTACCGTCATTTAAATCCCTAGACGGTGAAAACATTTCCAAGTTAATATAAGCCAGACCATGCTCGAATTAATAATTGCAAATTTGCATTGGGGCAGTGAAATTCACGAGCAGCTGCATTCCATGTTCCAATTTGCAATTACTCTGGAAGGCCAAGTGTGTACTTGGCTGCACTACCTTCTGCATGTTTGCCCAGTACACAGTACCTCCTGCACACACTACAAAAAAAGCTTTGATTTGGTTTTCGCATTAAAGTTTGGAAAAATTGATCGAGATACCTTTCAAGATTCACACAGCAGAGATGAGCGTTTTCCCTGTTTCTGACCGACCGCACAGACCGCCTTCCCGGTCTCTGCTGACCGCCTGCAGGTGAGAGGTGAGGAGGGAAACGTTCGGTCGGTCAGAAACAGGGAAAACGCTCATCTCTGTCACACAGCGTCGATACATAGCAACGTCACAATAATTGAGGCACGGCAGCTGTGAAAGGACTATGAAAACGGAAGGCAAGAGGAAGAAGAAGAAAGCAGTCAAACATCATCACGAGCGGCTTCCCCACGTAATGACTTTATAATCCCGGCGTCCACATTCACGCTACACGAGCTGCGCGCGTTACGAACCCCGATGCAAAAGACTGCATCCTCCTCCCGCCAGGGGGGCGGCTCTTATCTTGTACCATCTCTCGAACAGACTCACTGCGTGCTCCATATAGTCCGACGGAGCGCCGCCGGCCCGCGGGCGCCGCCGCACCACCCGCCAGTCCCTAACTGAGATGAAATAATACATAATAAAAACCAGCCACTATAACTGACTTGCTGCTGTCAGTATCGCCCTCGGCTGCTGCGGTTCTGGTCACGGAGCAGTGAGAACGACCCAGTAATCCCTCAGCGGGCTTGGCCCACCCCCTCACCACCCCGCCCCGCCCCGCTCATCCCCACGGACACACAATCGGTCCGGATGGAAAGGAAGGCGCGACGGCGGCGCTGCGGACGTTCGATGAGACATTTAGCACCACAATAGTTTATTTGGAACGCGGCGATGTCTTCATTGCCCCTCCACCTGCGGTGGGAACTAGAATGGCGTCCGCCCATTTATCCTCTTGCCAAAAGGGTCGACGGCAGAAAGGGGAGGGGGCGGGAGGCAGAGGGGTTGAACAAAGGGAGAGGAGAGACGCAGCGGCGACGACGACGCCTGCCTTCATTGGGCAGACGCCGCGCCAGGCGGCGCTACTTTCAAATGCGTCGTTCACAGTCCAATTGCGATACGCCGGTCGTATCGAAGGCGGCGGGTCGGCCGCACCGAGGCCGATGGGGTCAAGCAGTCGCAAACCGCCGGGTTCCGGCTTTCTATCGGTGGATTGAACCACGCATGAACGAGCTGGCCTGGCTACAGTGACGCAAAAAGTATAATAAATTTGAAAAAAAAAAATAGAAGACAAAGATAACTTCAGAATTATCGTGAGGTTTGAAGAAGATTGGTTTTCTTCACATTTCTTAGGCAAATCATTTCCTTAATAGTGAAGGAAACGTATAGAGGTGACTCATTTTTTCTGTTTTTAAAAGAAATCCACGGTCTGCTAAATTTACAAGAACGCAAATTACGATCTCCGTGTTCCATTACTTTTAAGACCTTTCCCATTGACAGCGAAGGCTTTTGCAACACGACCCCAGCCACTCCTCTTTTCAGCGGCTCTCTTTTTACGCGCGCCCGAGAGGCGGTGGTGGCGGCGGCGCGGCCGCGAGATGCAAAGAAAATCAAGCAGGAGGCAGAGAGAAAGAGAGAGACTAATTCGGACTGGCCATTGCGGCCAGGTGACAGGCCTTGGGGGTCTTATCTGCAGACAAAAGGTGTTGACCAATGGAGTCGAACCTGAGCGTTGCGTCGGGCGGCAGGACAGGACCACACAAAAGCCCTCCAGGGCAATTCAAGTGACTATGCAGCGCGCACCGCACGCGCGGCTCACTCACCTTCTATCGCGTATCCGTTTGCTGGTCCCCGTGCCGCGAATGGTCCTGTATAAGGTCATCATGTTGATGGTATTCCTTTGGGAAGGCAGTCGGCATTAACCTGGAACATAAAAAGCCGATTTTGAGGTTAGGGTTGGTCGGTTCTGCTATTGCAGGACTTTATTATACATCTTGACGGTCTCGTTGAAGAAGGTTGAACAACGACGAATATTCTTAGGTTAAGGTCGGCTGAAGAGCTGGCCGGCACACGGGTCGGGGTGATGCTTTCGGCCCGTCCGGCGGCGACCCGACCCCGGCGACCCTTCCCCGAGACAGACGAGATTACGACAGTCACCCACCGCGCACAGTGGCGCGCACAGACCTGTGGGCAATCGTGGCTCACGCGACGCGCGTCTTCATCGCACATCAGCCTGCCCGCGCCACCATGACCCCCCCACCGCCCCCAATTGCCCCCTGCGGCGAGAAGGGCACACTATCTCACGGACTACGTGCGTCCCTTTCGCAGGTTACGCGCCGCGTTGGGTGCTGCGGCCTGCACTGGGTGCCCCCTATGGGTGGTGCCCCCTGTCTCGCCGGCGCCCTCACAGGTGCCCTCGAGAACAGGCCCTCAGGACGCCCTCTCAGCAAGGGGACCGCCGCGCGAGACTTATGACATCAGACGGTTCCCACAGATGCGACTCGGGGGTCGCCCGCGCCCCCGTCCGTGAAAAGTACCGCGTGACGGTAACAGACATTTACCCAAAAAGAGGGTTTACCGGGTTTACACTAATTCCACTTACGTCGATTGACAAATATTATACATTTTTGATCCAATTTAATTTTGATTTAAATAATCATTAACAAAAACACAAGTTTGCAGTAAATTTGCAACTTGCGTGAGCTCACCGAAGCTGTTAACAGCGAAAATAAACACATTTGCTGGGCAGGACATGATACGACCACGTTGTTTAAGAAAGTAAGCAGTACGTTGTTTTTGGACCAACGACCAGAGCTCTGCAAAATCGACGTTTCAGACCGACCGCGTCTGACCGGACCCGGCCTGTGAGCATAGGCGTCAGGCCGCGTGGCTCGGTCGGTCAGCTCTGCAGAGACCGACCGAGGCCCGGTCAGTGCAGACCGCGCTGCCGGGGACGTTTTCGGGCGTGGCGGAGCGTGGCGACTTGCCTATTGGCGTCCCTGCCGCCTCGAATGTAGGCAACCCAACAAGCTTTCCCCATCTCTCACACAGTCCCGCGGTCTGCGCTGATCGAGCCGGTCTGGCACGGTCGGTCTCGTAGAGCGATTTTGCAGAGCTCTGCCAACGACCGGCCGCAAAGACCGTCTTAAAGGGGACTTAGGCAAGTGTAAATTCCCAATCGTGCCTAAACTCGGTATATTTGCTTCTTATCTATGTAGGTGACGAAAGCCGACCAAATTTTTTCCTGAGAGTCATGTGCCGAAACTCCCTGTAAAAGCGTATAATTTCACAAAATACAAATTTCTACTTTTGTACAAATATTAAGTGATATTCTGACTCAAAATGAGTGGTTTTGGGGGGGTAGTTCCTCTGACACTTTCCGATTTGAGGCCTCCTTCCGTCATTTTTGGCCCAATTTCAATATTTTTTCCATTATTTCCTCCCCTAGAGTACCCTAGAAATTGACTCTCAGGAAAAAATACTACCGTCAGTCGTCATCAACATAGATAAGAAACAAATATACCGAGTTTGGGCAAGATCAGGAATTTACACTTGCCTAAGCCCCCTTTTAGTGTAGCCTGGTCGTTGAAACAATCAGCTTCTTTTAGATTGCGCGCAGCAGCCACACACTGCCGCTAGAGCCGCGCACAGCCTGGTTTGGCTGCGGCGTGTCGACCTCCCCGGCCTGCAAATATAATAACCAGCCCACCCATTAGCGTCACCTCAGCCCACGTAATGAAACCGCACCACATCCTCGTTAAGGCGTTAAGGCGCGAGAAAGAGGAGCAGAAGTAACCGGGTCGCCTGGGGGGGCTGCGGGACCGCGCCTTAAGAGGAAGAAGTGCGGGGGGAAGGAAAACATGGTGGAGTATTTGCAACATCCAAGGTAGGGTGCGGTTCGCTTAAGTTTGTACTGAATAATATTTATAATATTTCTAACATGCATAGTTTACCTAATTCACAAAAAATGGGTTTCCTGCAAACTCGGTGTTTTATTTTCAGTATTTGTAGAGCGCAGAGCAAAAGTGAACGTCCCTCCCCTCGGCTACTACTTTCCTTCTCGCGGCGCCAAATACGGCAGCGGGCTCAGGGAGACGGCTGCACCCGCGCAGCGCCGCTCTAGCCATAACTGAGATGTCACCACGGGATCGCCTGCTGCGCCTCGCACGGTCAGTGAGCAGCGGAAGCTGACACCGGCCCGAGGACTGCCAAGGCAAGGCTGGCTAGCAGCAGCAGGACACCTTCACGCCACGCCGGCCCGCTCAGCCTCAAACGCACCAGCAGCAGCAGCCAGCGAAAGGGAAAAGCAGCTCAAGGAGCCACAGCCTTACAAACCCATGCGACGGCCGGACGCACCGCTACACTACACGATAAGGCTTCGGGAGCAGTACGGGTGACTTAAGGTAGCAAATTTGTTGTTTTATTAACAAACGCTTTGAGATGCCTTCACACAAAGCTCATTCCAGCATGTTCGAAAACAAAAGTACAACACACGCAGGTTTAAGTAGTAAATTGCGATTAATTGTAATCACCAACGGATCCGTTAAGCTTCTTCCCCATTATGCGCTTCTTAGACCAATTCATTCCCTGATTGAAGCCAAGCAGGCGTTTTGACCTTGTATTATACTCCTACCGCGCACAACATGCACCTCAAAAACATGCATCATTCATTCCGCTCCGCTCATCAGTCGCAAGTAATTCAACCCATTTCTCCAGCCGAGCGGAGGAGGCTCCTGCTGTGCACGCCGCCGCCTTGGCCGATAAGTGCGGCGAGAGAGAAGCGTTGCACTGGAGTGATTGTGATTGGGGCGCAGCGATCGTACTGTTCGGCCGATTAATTCATTGGGTGCTCCATGACCTTGGAGGGGCGCTTTGCCGAGCGACCACCGATGCGCTTTTGGCATTTGGCACTGCATGCGGCTCACTGCAGCACGGCGATGCACCGCACCGCATGGGGGAGGAGGAGGAGGAGGAGGGAAGGTCAGGACGACCGCAGTGACACACTGACACGGTGTGCATCACGCTGGAACCCGCTGCTCATCATCGTATCGCCCCGCCCCGCTCTCCGCGCCGCGATACTATGCGCTATACGATGACAGCCCCTGACGGCATCCATCCATGGGGCTCTGCTATGGTCTCTGATAAGGTCGCGGCCTTGTACTTCACCGAGCCGCTTAACACTCTGCTGCGATGCTGCGGCGATGCTTTCGCCCGCGCCCGCCAAAGACAAAAGGCAGACGGGGTCGTGCTGTAATGAGGGGCAGCCCGCGGGTCACGCAGCGGCTGTCAATCTGCTCGCGTTGACGTATTAGACACTGTGGACATGGCTGCGAAACGGCGGTTTAAATGTTTGACTCCTCATGCCTACAACTACGCCAAATAGGAATGGATACAATTTTGTACACATCGATAGTTGGACGCAATAATTGTTTTGGCCAGCAGGACCGAATGAAAATTTGTCAATGCACAACTGCAGCTAAGATGCACACGGACGCATCTTGAAATGGAGAGGGGAAAATGCCCCCTCTGCCATTAACCACCTTAGGCGTGGAGTCATTCTCCTGGCCAGCGTGACGGGACGACTGCGCGAGGCATTAACATGATTTATCTCAATGTTTGCAGATCCCCGTCGCCAACATGACACACGCGAGCACATGCGCATTTCACTCGGCGGTCGCCAGGCTCGCCAGCGCGCTAATGTGACTTCCTCCTCTGCGCTGCTCCCAGGTGTGCTGCGGGAGACGGACCGTTTTACCGAGACTCGTTTCCGTGACAAATCAAGGCGGCCACGCAACTCGACTCCGTTTTCTGCCTCTTCTTTTTCCCTCCCACCGCCGCCGCCCTCTCGGCTTCCGACCAGCGCTCCACGCCACCGCCGCTCCCGCGCTTTCGCAGGGAAAAGAAATTGGCCCGAATCATGTCGCACTGCCGCTCTGGCAAGTCCGCCACCGCTACGTGTTGCCGCGTTTCGGCAACTTGAAACGAATGGGTGAAGTGGTTTGACAAAAAAAACAAAAAACGGAGGGCCGACGTGGCAAGAAATCACTAACAAGGAGGCTTAGGCAAGTGTAAATTCCCGATCTTGTCTAGACTCGGTATATTTGTTTCTTAACTATATTGATGACGACTGGCGGTAGTAGTTTTTCCTGAGAGTCAATTTCTGGGGTACTTTTGGGGAGCAAATAATGGTAAAAATGTTGAATTTGGGCCAAAAATGACGGAAGGAGGTCTCAAATCGAAAAGTGGTAGAGGAACTACCCCCCCAAAACCACTCATTTTGAGTCGGGATACCACTTAAAATTTGTAGAAAAGTAGAAATTTGTATTTTTCGAAATTATACGCTTTTATAGGGAGTTTCGACATATGACTCTCAGGAAAAAATTTGGTCGGCATTCGTCACCTACATAGATAAGAAGCAAATATACCGAGTTTGGGCACGATCGGGAATTTACACTTGCCTAAGTCCCCTTGTAAGAGCATTAAATTGGTTTAAGATCGCAGCAGCAACAGCAAAACAACAACAACATCAAATGGTCTAAAGGGGTTGTGTTGTGGGGGGCAGCGAGGCACGGCTAACGAGCTGACTTGCACTCTCTCCATCACCAATCGATGGGGAGTGGTGTGGCACGGCGCTCGCGAGGGGCGGAGTGGCGCGGTGCGGGCCGCGCGGGGCGGTCAGTTTAGCCAACAGATCGCATTGTATTTGCCCCCGACCACCTCGGCGATGAGTGCAGTCCAGCAGGCCCCCGACCTCGACAGCACTTACACGCGTCACGGTGGCAGAACAAAAATGTGGGTCACGGGAGGCGCCTCCTTGTTAGTCGCAGCCGCTCACTTATTGGCTGTCCCAATGTGTCTGCGCCATGTCAGTTTCGCGGACAGCATGCAGGCGCTCGCCGTGCAGACACTGGCCATCCACGTTATATTTTTTACTTTATTTTTTTGTTATTCGTCCTTTCGTAGAGCCTCTCAGAAAAGCAGTGGTACCATACGTCTGTGCGGGGTGAAAAAAAAAGGTTGATTCGTACCAAGTAGGCTGAGCAGCAGAGTTGGCGTGATGAGATCAAGGCACGCCACATGGCGCGTCGCACGCAGAGAAGGGCCTCTTTACCTTACTTCTACTCTCTTTCTCTCTGTCTGCAAACATTGCCCTCCCCCCTTTCCCTCTTACTTTTCGCCCCGCCAATCGCCCTCTCTCGCGCCGCCACGGCGTAAGCAAATCAGCACGTAGACGGGACCACACTTAAACTGCACATCAGAAAGGTGAAGGGAAGCAAAGCAGAGAGCGAGAGCAGAGGGGAAGAGAGACGAACGACGAGTGAGAGAGCCGGAGGGAGAGGGGGCTGGGCAGGGGCGACTCGGTGGCGTGCGAGAAGAAAGTGAACGCAGGGCAGAGTGCAGGCACCACATGGAGAGCAAATAACGGATCAGTCGTTATTTCTACCGCGAAAATCTATAATGATGACACAACCGGAGAAGTGAGCTCTCCTTGGCACCGAGATATACTGTACATGAACCAAGTGTACCACATCCAGTGGAGTGGACACACCCAAGACAAACTGTAAAACCATTCTTGATAATGAGTGGTTAAAGGGTCTCAAGGCAGGTTCGTTGACCGTCTCTAGATAATGATTCCATCTGCGAAACTCGCCCATTGCGTTACGCGTCGGACCCCCGGGAGGAATGTGGAACCTGTCGTTTGCCACACACACGCGCACACACACACACACATGCGCGCGCGCGCAGGTATCAATGCCACGGGCCGAGCCTGGGCCAGTGATGCTGCACCGCAGTTGCTGTCGCAAGCCGCGCAGCCGCGTGTAGCCGTGGCAGTGACGATTCAAAACGCTATGGGGTCACCACTCTACGCCACGCCGCTCGGGGCCCCGGCCCGGCCCGCGGCCCGCCGCAGAGGCGGCCGGCCAGCCTAATACCTGTGGGAACGAGAGGTCACAAGAATCGTACATCAAAACGGGTTTCAGTGCGATGCGAGCGCCGATAAGCAAAAGTGCAAGGCACCGCCGCCGCGAACACGAATTAGGGGATTGTAAAAACAAGTGTCGGGTCGTAGGCTTGTTGTCCTGGAACATGGCAATCGAGATGATGCCATGAACACAAGTGTTAATTATAAGCAGCAACGGACGCGTCCTGATTGAAGGATTAGTTTCACGTCAGAAACAAATCAATGAGTTACGTTTTTTGTTAGTTCTACTACTTTGGAGTCTTCCAGTTGAAAAACTAGAGCTGTCATTTAAACATTTTAAATCGTGTCATAAAATAGAAAGTGGCAATATGAGATGCATGCAAGAGAAAAGGCACACACAAAAGAACAAGGATGGGGGGAGGGGGGCAGAAAGGAAAGGGGGCAAAAGAGGGGAGTGGCCACTGGTCTTAATGTTGCCTCTCCAGCCCTGGGGTCCCGCCTTGTCTCTGACTGCGAATCGATTACCGCAGCAATCGATCCACCCCGCGATGACTACCACGCCTAGGATAGGCCGATGGATAGGCGATTAGGACAGAGCAAAGGTGCTGAATTAATGACTTGTGAAATGCCGGGCTCACGCGCTAGAGCTAGAGCTGTGCGAACCGCGACATGTGCTACCAACATGTGGCGGAGAAAATCAAAAGTATGTATGAGAGAAACGTCCCTCCTTCTATATTTGAAGTGTTTTCAAAACAGCAGCTTCACGGCTTCACGGCACAAAGTAAATAAAAGAAAACAAACAAACAACAGAAAACAACGTTGAAAGTTTGGGGGTTTTGTTGGGGGAATAATTAGAAGACTGCGGTTTCAAGCGATGTGTGCTTCGCATATGGCACCATAAAGAAAGCCATCGGGAAATGAGACCTTTCGCAATCTAATTCCCAACTAATCCTCCGTGAAATCCCAAAGAAACACTTTCGCTTGTGCGTGGTAGCACTAGCAGCGTGTCGCTTTTCAATGATCAGCGCACAGCTTGAGTCCTGATGAGGCGCTCAGCCCGTTGCCTGACCCAAATTACCACCTTCCCCATTCTCAGCCCCGGGCGATCACTGGCGTTCGCTGTATCCAGAGAAACAGGTTGTTGAAAGTTCTGAATCTGTATTTTACTTTCCAACTACTTTCAATTTCGTATCTCGGGGGGCGGGGGCCCGGGCCTATACGACATGTATACCCAGGCCAAACATAATAGAGAGATGCGATCGCGCGCAAATTGGACTAGACGCACCCGTCAGGTTTCTCTGCAGTTTGCTCTCGTGTAAAAAAACATTCACATTGACGCCCAAAGATTCGTTCGGCTTTCTTTTTCGCCGTTTTAAGAAACACACATCAGACCAATTTCCAACAATATTGTCGCCTCGTCTCCATCCTCTGTCGCTCTGGCAGCCCCTGATAGAGTGGCGGCGCTCTCGTTACGTCCATCTGTGGAATATAACCGTGCGGACGAAAGCTTCTTTTACGCTCCTCAACACAACATCTAGCATTCGCATGCATGCATTTTTTATCAGTCTACCCGATCGTGTACGCGTATATCAAACAGAAGCGGAGCCCGCGGCCAGTGGTAGCGGCGGCAGAGGCAAGCACCCGAGACAGCCAAGTTTCGCACCATCGGACAAGCACCGCACACGCCGACTCGAGCCGAGCAGAGCCCAGGCGGGCGCCGAGCCGAGTCGAGCCGCAGCTGTGGCATCAATTGAAATGTACATTGTACGATGGCCACCCCGTTGACGTGCATACCAAGCGCGCTGGAGGGGACCCGTGCGGTGCCGTACGCTGTCTCTACGCTCCGCGCCACACCCAGGCGTTCTAACACGCCTCGCGTCGGGGTCGGGGGCGCACCAAGCGTGCAGGACATCACACGCTCAGCTACCGCGTACAAAAATACCGACCGAAAACATTTCAAGGTCTGGCTCAATTTATTTATTTCTAATTGCACGCGACATTATTCTAACGTTAAAAAAAATTACTCCTGATGGCTAAGGAAAGCACTGCAAATGCAATGTAGTTCCTCAATGGTCACAAAGCGTTATTTTAGGTCACCCAGAAAAGTTGAATTTTTGATTCAATTTCGGCTTGTTTTCGCTATTCTTGGTTAATTGAAGCCAATTTTCTTGAATCGAGGAAAAAGTTTCTTCGAATTAAGAAATTAAAATTGAATCAAGAAAATCGGCTTGAAAAAACCAAGCCCAAGAATGCTTATTGGAATCCACCGAAAGTGCACCTTACTGCTGACCTGGCAGTGTACTCTTGCCTCCGACGTTATTACGCCGGCGACAACAGCGCGGTTGAACACACGACGGGCTTAAAGGCATCTAGATTAACTCCTCCGGGGTGTGCCGCGACGCACTGCTGCGGTGGCGGCGGCGGTGGGCACATTGTCCAGCGGGCGGCCCGGCGGCCCGGCCCCGGGGCGTCCAGTGTGGGCGTGCGGCTTGTCACCGTAGCAGTTAATGCGCGCGGGCAAGCGCCTCGGTAGCGACGTGCAGGGGGCGTGCCACGGCGGCCACATATGTGTGTGTGTGTGTGTGTGTGTGTGTGTGTGTGTGTGTCGCACTATTATTAAGAGGCAAAACCTCACTGGCTGCTCTATGCGCGTTCAAACTACTGCTGCCGCAGAGAAAAAGCCAAAGCTGCGTTGCGCATGCGCGTGTTGTAATCGCTCTGTTGTCTTCCGGCGTAAAACGTCCCCTGCAGGCCCTGCTCGCATCGCAGATAGCCACGCATTTCAGTGGTGCAGAAGTGCCTGTTACGGACGACACCTGTAACGTGTTGGTTGGTACGTGAGAGTTGGGCGTTGGCACGTAGGTCGGGCAGATCGTCCCCACGCTGCTCAGAAAGCGCTCGCGCCGTGACAGAAGTTCACAGCCGGACGCGAGCATGGAAATGTCGCAGGCTGGCCAAACCACCCCATACCGGTGGGAACGCCTGCAGTTGGGAGATTAGGCAACCATCGGGCATGTGTGTGCTGCGGGTTGGCCTACCCGACCCCTTGCCGCTCGCAAAGCGCCTGCGGTGTGAGGATAGGCAACAATCGGGCATGTGTGTGCTGCGGGTTGGCCTACCCGACTCCTGCAGAACTCTGTGAGATGGCTGACAAGGGAATATTTTCACGTGTAAATCTCCGATTTCGTTGAAAATTGGAAAATTTGAAGGTTATTTATGTAGTAATCGGATGGCACTTAAAATTTTTCCTAAACTTGACAATTAGTTTTCTCCTTTAAAGGGGAGGAGTAAGGTGTTAGGACAATATTTTTTTTGTGGAAAATGTAAAGCAGTGTTCTGAGGGGTAACTCGTCAAAGTAGTGCCCTTAGGACCAAGATTTTTCCCGTTTTGCTCTATTTTGAACCATTAAGGCGGTAGAGGGATATTTGGGACAAAAACAGTATCAGGCTTAAGTAAACCCCTATAGTAAATGTTAAGTTTAGGAAAAATTTCGAGTGTCATCCGACTTCTATTGTAATAACCTTTACATTTACCGAGTTCCAACGAAATCGGAGATTTACATCTGAAGAGGTTCCCTTGTGAGCAGGCCACAGTCGGGAGGTCGAGTATCGCGGGTGGGCCACTGACATGACACGTTCAATGTCGCGGGTCGGTCTACACCACCCGACACTCACTACTAACCCCTGCTCAATTTTAGAAGGCCAGCCAGCAGACGCGGTTTGTTTACAGCCTCGCTCCTAGAGTAGCGTCCGGTTGGACTCACTATGCACGTACAAGTACTTCTCCGGTTAGAGTTTGCAAGTGAAGGGAACGGGAAATCTCATATTGCACCAGGACCAGGCCGTGTGTAAAGTGACACGCTCTATCATCTGGTATATGGTCTGGTCGATCTCTCCCCTCCGCCTCTCTCTCCCTCTCGGCCGCACACGCTCAGGGCTGCCCCATGTCAGAGCCGTCAGCTAGGTGTCAGAAAGCCAGCCGGCGCCGTGTCAGAGGTGCGGTCCAGTTTTGTGAGCGCGGTATACATACCGATCGCTCGCCGGACAACACTGTACCATATCCCCTGACATGAACCGAACCTGCCCCTATTCCCCCTCTCTCTCTCTCTGACTCTTTTTTTTCTCTCCCTCCCCCTCCCCCCTTTCGAGAGGCACATACATCGGATCGTCTTTGCGGTGTTGGGCGTTTCGTTGGGCGGAATGAGTCTGCAGCTGCCAGATTCTATACAACTTCAAGGCCCACACAGGCCAGCAGAATTTTCCTTTTCTTTTCGCAGCGTCTCTTACTTTCACTCTAGTCGCCGCACTCCGTTCGTTCGTTTGCGCGGGCGACTCGAGGGAGACGACCCGGCAGAAGGCGACGCGACGACGGTTCCGCGAGCAAGGAGAGGGGAAAAAAAAGCTGGCCGGGGCAAACTAGATCACGAATGGAAGTGAAGTGGGCGGCAGGAAAACGAGGGCCGAGCCCGCAAACTAAAACAATCGCCAGATTTCGCTTACTTTTTTCCCTCTCAAATTTTCTCCTGTCACAATAAAGGTAAATCATTTTCAATTCAAGATGATCGAGTGCCACGCTGAAATGACTCCATAATAAATTCAAATTTTCCAATTTCCAATCATGTGTTAAAAAAGAAGAAAAAGCTAGAACAGCCCACGTTGTGGGCATTTTAATAAGAAGCTTTCAAATTAATTTGAGAAAATGTTTTCATCAAATTTTTTAGTAAGTCACAAAGCAAAAGTTGACAAAAATCATTGTCTGCAGCTCACTGTATACTAAATCGCTTGTTGGGATGTAACAATGCTTCACACTCTGAGCTCTGCAGTATTAGCGGCCACCTCGCTGCAGAGGCTGGGCGGTCGTGCCCACCGATGGGGGGGCCTCCCTTGAGGTCTCCCCGATCGCTCGCTCGCTTGGGGTCAGCCGGCATGACGAGGCGCCGCACTGGCATTTGCAAAATTCTTATCGGCAAAACGTGACGCAGTTGTAACGCGATAGCAAAAATCCATCACAGAGACAGATGGCGCGCGAGCCAAGGACTTTTACCCTCACAGTTTAAAAGCAGGACCGATTTGCAATAGATAATGGGTCCACTCCCGTGGTGCTCCAGAGTCGCTCGTTAGGGATCACAGACATAACTTTTAAAGAGACAACGGAAAGGTGAAAAATTAATGGCTCATTAGCCGACAGGTGTTTTTTTCATTACCTCATCTAGTATTGCCAGTGGCCAGTGGGCATGCAGAAAACTGGGACAGAGCATTCCTACCCACCCAGAGGAGTAGTCACGCCGCCGCCCCGCCCCGCCCCGCCCAAGCATGCCACCCATCGATCCTGCAAAGACGCTACCACTTCTCCCGTCCGTCCGACACTTACTTTCCTCGGGCCAAGGTCATCAGCTCGACGATCGAGCAGCTTGCATCGCGAGTGTGTGGCGTGGCGAGGCGGGCGGCGTGGATGGCCACATACCGCTACCTCGGGAGGCTACACAGTCATCTCTGCAGGGGGGGGGGGGGGGGGGGGGTAGGAGACAGCCCCCCCGCTCGTCATACGGTTCGAGGGTATGGCAAACGCCACACCAGGACTGTTTTTTTCAGTTTTCATTCTCTCTTAGAAGTTTTGCCGTCGCACACGCACGCACATACTCGCAGAGACGAGCGCGCGCGAGATGGCGTCCGTCCGCTCTAGAAAAGGGGCGCCGGCGGCAGCGGGAGCAGAATATTTAGACAATGCAGCGGCCAGAGTCCAGCTGGAGTCTCCACCAGTGGCGCACCTGCCACCGTGCCTGCTGGACAGATTCCAGCTGTCACCGACGAAACGGGTAAGGACTCCGGCCGGAGCCACCATACGTAATCCCCTTTTCTAAAAACAAAAACAAAACAAACACAGAAACCCCAGCCCAGAAAATAATATGGTATCGTCCGATTCTGGGAAGCAAAGTGCATTTTTTTATAAGAAAATTCTGTTTGATTTATACATTACACGTTAGATTTCGATTGGAAAAGGCCACGTAAAGGGCTAATTTGAAACAGACACCGTGGCGTCCTTTATCCTTTCGAACCACCAATGGAATGTATTACCCCGTTTTATATACTTCGTCAACACAAATATGTACACAGTGTGTTTTTTTCGGATCATACATTGCCATGTAAACTCTCAAATGTGCACATTTCTGCCCCTCCGGTGGCACACGACGAACGGCCCGCGGGTCTAACGAGCCTTTTGCTCCCCCTCCCCCTTCGGGCGCGGGCGGGAGCAGCAGGAGCAAGGAGCAGGACGGGGCCGCCGTCGTGGCGGGTGCAAAATTATTTCTCTTTCTCCTGACTTGTTGTGACCGTTGTGACCTTCCCTTCGCCTTCAGCGCGACCGCTAATCAGCGCGAGAGCTACGCATTCTGCCGCGCGGGGGCGGAGGGCACCGGAGAGCAGGGCGCACGCGTCTCTGTCAGTCTCTCTCTCTCTCTCTCTCTCTCATGGGACAGTCAGGCAGGCCGGGGCCAGGTTCACCCGTCTGGAATCTCATTTGCCAATCAGTGGCTCAGACGTCCCTAAGCGCCGGGGACCCCTCTGCCGCCATTGTTTGGCGGGTAAAAGCCAACGCCGAGCCAGCAGGCGCGGAGGCCTCGGCAGGGGCTAGGTCGGGTCAGGTCGGGTCAACGACGGCGTCCCGACCAGAGGCGCGTCCTCGCCGAGGCGCGCCGCCCGGCCCGAGCGGCAGCTGAGCAGTGGGACCCTCGGCGCGCACCGCACAGCACCCAACAGCTGACGGCCGGAGGGGTGCCACAACGGAAAACTAAAGGGATACAAAAATGTCGAACTTTCTAGCGTAAATACTAAAATTACTCCCGTCTAGCGGTCTGGAGACCGCAAAGCCGCCCTAATTGGTCTAGTTACGTTGTCGTCGCGTTTACTGCGGTTCACACGGTGACCGTCGAACTTCGAGAGACGCGCCACGCCACGCCTTTCCTTAACGTTCCCATAGCGAAAAAAAGGCGCCCCTCAGCTCCGCTCACGACCATGGACAGAAACAATCCCGCGCAGAGAAACAGTTTGAATGTCACTGGCGCGAGAAAATGACGGAACTCTGCCGGGCGGGGCGGCACGGGGTGGCGCGGGCGCAGGACGAGGCGTGGCTGGGCGTGGCTGGGCGTGGCAGGGCCCTTTCCATCTCACGGCGCTCAACATCATGCACTTGTGTCTGCGACTTTTTTTTTTATGTTTGAAAGTGAAAATGCCAACAGCTTGCAGGCGGGCCCTGTCATTGTTTCCTTCCCTGTTTTCACACTACTTAAAAATCAATAAAATGTTGTGCCGTGCGGCCAACGTTATTTTTTTTACGCCCACTACAAAACTATATAACTGGAGCGAGCGTGAAGAGACAAAGCAAGAAAAGAGAGATCTTGCCAGCGAGCGTTTTGATCGCAAGCGAGTCCATCAGAGTACTCGCATACACCGATGGTATAATGACGACTCATCGCTGAGCGGCGATTAAGCGATCGATCATCATTCGATTTGACCTAGCACCAGTAGCAGGCAGCTTCGCATTGCACCGCCTCTCACTCCCATTTCCGATCGCGTATGGAGGACACACTGGACACAGCGCATGCGCGACAACGCGGCGCCACCGTGCAGCAAAGCGAGGGAGGATTGTGAGAGAGAGAGAGAAAGAGAGAGGAGCGCGGAGAGAGGGGAATAGGTCAGCGGCGTTTATCCCTGCAGAGCTGGGCGAGGACAGCAGACATTCTCCTCTCCGTATCATATCGGGCGGATGCATACGGTTCTACAAGGGAAAGGCCGGCTTACACGGGGAGGTGCTGAGCCCAACAGGATTGACAATGCCTGGAGGAGCCCAAAACAAGGAACTCGAATGAGCATGCAAGGTGCACTTATTAACAAAATAAAACTTGTTATCTTTTCAAAGCGTGTGCCTCAGGGCCCAAAACGAATCGGCGAAGGAGAAAAGGAGTAACGTGGCGTTTCGGCTTTAGTTTTCAACGAAGAATCCAAATCCAATTGTTGTTTGATCAGGCCCACAAAATTTCAATGTCCCACCCCGCGGGGTATGGTCAGGAACTAGAACCATGCAAAAAACCTGTTCGAAATTGGTTAAAAAAATACCTGACTCCCGCCTTTTTCTGACCCTTCCCAAGGTGACAATGCACCGGGCCGTTTCGCCCTGAGAGGTAATCAAGGTGGTGGGAGGCGGCTGCCGTGCGTCGAGGAGCGGCACGCGCTCGACGTGTGTTGGGTTGGGGGGAGAGGGAGGAGGGGGTCCTCACCGCTGCTACGGCACCGAGCAATTAACACGAGTCTGGATAACGTTTCCACCAACGGGGCGCGGCTGGGGCTGTCCCCCTCTGTGCGCATGTAGGACCTGTGGGGCACTGTGCAATATCAATTAACAGCGGTAAAAAAATAAAACAAGCGTAGACTTTTTCGAAATCTTAATGTTTGTAGACAGTATTTTTAGGTAGGCAGAAGGTTTAAATGAAGGGTTGATTCCCACAAGTACGGTATTTTATCAGTATACTCTATTCTCGTATAACTACGAGGGTACTTATACTATACATTTACACACGCGTCCACATGGCTTCTAATCGACCGCATTCACGTCACTCGGCAACTGTAATCCCCGCAGTCGCCTCACTTTATGAATTTGTTGACCTCGGCGATCGGGAACGCGTTTGTCACGCCATGCGCTCCACTTGGCTGCCGCAAGTAAATAAACACCATTACGATTTCCTCGAGCGCCTCTGATGGATTATCAGCGCCTTGTGGGGCACAGCCAGCCACATGTGTGTGACATTAAGTAAAGCGTGCAAATCACAACCCAGCGACGCTTTGCTACACTTTTGTCCTCGACGCACTGCTGCTGATTGCCATTCCAGTCGCGTATCACAGCAGGCAATATACCAGCATTCAGCTGACGAACCGCGAAAGCCTTTGCACCTATAGGTTTATGGGCGCTGTCAATTATTATTTCTCTTTCGTACGCATAGAGCGAAAGATGCAGTACTTTTACCTGGGCAACTAAAATCGTGTTTCTTGGGGAGCTGCTGTTCCTTACTCAGACAGAAAAGGGAGGCAGAGAGAAGGGAAGGTCCTCGTGAAATTTCGTTCTTGGCCGACCCGACACCTTTAGGTCCTTGCTGGTCTGCGGTGCGCGGCGCAGCGCTGCGCTTCCCACGACCACCCGCGCGTCCTCCAGGCTGCCAAATTATGACGCGTTAATTGTCACCGCTTTTCCAGGCGGGAGCGGGGCAACATTGCGGGAGCTGCGAGCGACCGCACTCCACGACAATGTCAGAGGGGAAAAAAACGTAGATGAAATTACTCATTTAATGTAATTTCCTTTTTTTTTTTGCTTCAATTCTCCTCTTGGAAAGTCGAGGTGTGGCACAGGTGCGCGGCACAAACAAATAGTAAGACATTAGGAAGAAATAGCAGCAAATAGCACACACAAGCAAGGAATACGTTTACTGTAAAGTTCTCGCAGTCTCATGTTTATTTTTCCCAAGTCAAAACTGGGAAGCGTTTTCAGCCCTAAACACGCGAACCTGTGGCGGCGCGGTGACAAGGCGAGGTGAGGAAGAGGACGTGGCCCACAGCAGCAGCCTGCACCGCAACAACTCATTACAGTTCACGGCCCAACCGGCGTCTGCCGTCGGGGTGGCCGTGCGCGACACAAGCGGGCAATAGGAGCGGATTATAGTACAACGTGGTCGCCTTGTTGCCAAAATTTATGCATTCCCCTTTGAATACCAAATTTTGGCATTCCTTGTCGAATAAAACCGACAGCCGTCACGAGGCAAGGTCATGGCAACCTAGGTTCGGGAAATGAGTTTTCTTTTTAGGATGTATAAAGAAGTATCCTCGAGTAGCCTTTTACTGTTGCCGTGATATATGGATTTTTCAATGAACCGTAGCACCTTACGCCGTTTTGTGTCCGCTGCTGCATACGATATTTGCACGACCGTTTTTTTTTCTGCCCAGGTCACGAGCGAGCAACAAGACGTAAGGTTAGTGTGTGGTGTGGGTGGGTGTGCTTTCTACGAGAGACTTCCGGAGCAATCGGCTCCAGCAGTGTGAGTTGTTTGGAGTCGTATCGTATCACTTTCGACCAGCCATAATCACCGTTACGGGGCGAGCAGGTTAACGCATGCGCCCCGCTCAGCCAATTAAAAAGGCAGCGGAGAGAGAGAGAAGCACAGAGAGCATGAGAAAGAGAAAAGGGGAGGGAGG
>NW_026267146.1:2858073-2861408 GCF_000697945.3 Frankliniella occidentalis | reverse complement strand
GGCGGGGCGCTACCGGGTGCCACCGCGGCCCCATCTTGTCCCTCCCGCAAAAGCAGAGGGAAGCGCCGCGAGCAGCGCGCACCTTCAGCAGCCGCCGCATTCCATAGTCAGATGGGGGAGTGCACTCCTCAAAATGTAGATTTCGTTTGGCACAGTCATGCACTTTACTAGCTACCCAAGGTGGAGGTGGAACTGAAAGAAGAAGAAGAACAAGAAGAAGAAGAACAAGAAGAAGAAGACCGCCAACTGGCATCGTTCCAACGAGCAAAGAGAAAAGTAGCGGCAGTAAAAGAATACACACGACGTGCAGTGCAGAGGGAGAGAAGGGGAGCCTCTGGTGCGTGGATAGAAGAATCTCGGCGCGCTGACAACTTCATCACACGCCGCGCCCTACCCCACCCCGCCCCATCACACTCATCTAACACGGCCACCATTGACCTTTAGGTCCTGCTGCTCGGCCTTGCCCTGGCGTGCCCTGCAGTATCTCCGCCCGAGTAGGGCACGCACAAGACGCACACACACGGGTTAATGACGCCTCAGCTGGTGGCACCACCGACACGGCGGCAGCAGCCATATCTTTCATCCCAGATTCAGAATGATTTCTAAAGAACCCCGCCGCTGCGTTTGCCGAATGAAACCACCATAGCGGCGACGGCGTCGAGTCGCGCATCTTTCGCGCGCGACGCGGTGGTGCGGCGGCGGCGGGCGCGGAGGGGTCGACGGTAGCAAAACGACGATAATGTGATGTAAGAAGGCTGTCGCACGTGTCATCACAGCTCGGCACGCGCCTCGTCGAGCCCCAGCAGCAGGGCGGCAGGCAGCGCGTCCAGGTGCAGGCGGCGGCGGCCGGCCGGCAAAGCAAAGCGCCTTCAAAGGAAAGTCAATTAGAAGCTGCTAAGAGTGTAGCGGTGCGGTTGGGGCCGTCTGTCGGCAGCCTGTCCGGCCGCGCCGCACGCCGCGCCGCTCGTTGGGGTCAGCCGAGAGCACGGCGCCGGACTGGGCGCGTTCTGGTTGGACCAGAAATGGCATCAAAACTGCCATTTAAAAAGAGGGTTGATATTTTTTTTATTTTTTTCTGTCATTTGTAAGCCATTCAGTGCGGCTTGAGCAAAACAAGGTGTACACACTAAACATTTATGCATTTTATTGTGCATAAGCATGCAGAATTACATACAGCCATAGGTATGCACAAATTTTATGCATAATCTTTATGTGCATAAAACTGTACATATATATGTATGCTTGAAATTGTACAAAAAATTATGGCTGCATAAAATTTTGCATTTTTATGCACAACACAAAGCATAAGGATTTAGTATGTGTAACGCTTTCTGTATTTTCCAAGCTCATAAATCACTCCTGCGCCTTCACTGAAGGTTGTTAATTTTCAAAGAAACAAGAAGCATTTATAACAGAAAGAAAAGGCCAAAGGCTATAGTGTCACAAAATTATTTCGTGGAGAAAAATTTCGAAACAAAGCCAGATTTTCCAGGGAAGATTAAAAAAAAAAGTAATTCAACCGCATGTGTCGCGGTACTGCTCCACGAAGCTGCGCGGTGTGCGGAGGGCAGCCGTGCCATCGTTAACCAGCACTGGACTGGACCGGACCGCATCATGTGGTATGGCACGCCACGCCACGCCGCGCGGTGTGTGTTGCGACACGACGAAAAACGAAACGCACGGCAGCCGCAATAACAGCTACCTTGTCATTCGCTCTCCTCTGCTTGGCCGAGGAGCCCCCTGCTCAAGATGCGGACGATTAAGAGTGAGCGCACCTCACAACATTTTTACCCCCCATACGCAACAAAGCCAGTGCCTCGAAATTATTTTCATTTTTGACACTAAATATTTTACACTGAGTAGCCATCACACGGGTTTTTAATCCCCCTCGAAAGACTTAGCAACTGTGTTGCCATTTACCCCTTTACACCTGCTTGGCTCTGCAGCAAATCTAAACGTCCACTGCTTGTCCATGCCTTTTCATTACAGACTCGACAATCTCTCACCCTCTCTCTTTCTCTCTCCCTCTCACCCCTCCCCGGGCGCCGCCACCGCCAAGGCATGTCATCCTTATATGAGGATCGATAATTGCGGGCAGGTAGGCAAAGGCAGGCAGGCGGCCTCGAGACGGACGGACGCACACAGACACAGACAGACGCACACACCACACACACACACACACACAAACAAGGCAGCTCTGTTTTCTGGCCGCTAAAAATTGGGCCACGTTAATACATGCATCCATAGTTATTTCACAAATACAAGAAACGTTTCACCAGATAGAACACCAATACAAACCAACTGTGGAACCAATTTTCTCCTTCTGCGAAAACCCGAGCGAAAACCTATGCAATATTTTCCCTCCTCCTCCTTTGGGCCTTATCTGGTGTGGGAAGCGACGAGAGCTCCCCTGCCTGCGATATCAATAAGGGTCCCCCCGGCGCGCTGCGTCGCTGCGTGCCCCGCGTTGGCAGCCGTGCCAACCCCAATGCACTTCCTGGTGCCACCCAGCGGCCGCGGCGCGGCGGCGGGAGGAGAGGTGGGCGGAGAGAAGGAGGCGGCTTTGAAGCAGCTGCTTTGGCTAGATGCTTGTGCCATTGACGCCGCCATGGGCCGCGCCTCGCGCAGTCAAAAGAGATCATGACACAGGCCGGCCGTTTGTTGGCAGCCAGCGTCCTGGTGCTGGTGCTGCGGTGCTGCTGCAGCCACTCCTCCCGCGCGTCACTTTCGCCCGCTAATCCCCGACTCGGATCTACCCGTGCGGGAGGAGAGGCGCCGGCCGGGGCAGTAGCAGCAGTATACCCTTGGGGGAGGAGGGACTTCTCGAAAGGAAAGGAAAATGGAAAGGCAATACTACAGGCGGCGCGCGAATATCGCGCGGGACGGACACGAGAAGGACAAATGGAGCGCCAAGAGCGGCGCAAAAGAGCGATCGCGTCCGTAAGGGCGCATGTCGGAATGCGTGCGAGCCGAGCGGTGGTGTCGCCCCCAAGTCCTCCCGCCCCTCTAGCCGCCGCGGGAGCGGTGCTATAATATTGGCCCTTATCGCCGACACGTGTGCGCGCCAACCCGGCCAACCCAGTTCCAGCGGCGCCGCGCACCTGCCGCGCAACGCCCCTCGTCGCCCCTCGTCGCCCCTCTTCCTCCTCCTCCTCCTCCACCACCACCACCACCACCTCCTCTTCCTCTTCTCCTCTTCGACCTCCTCCTCCTCTTCTACTACTCTACCTCCTCTTCCTCTTCTACTCCTCTACCTCCTCCTCTTCTTCTCCTCTACCTCCTCCTCCTCCTCCTCTACCTCCTCCCCCTCTACCTATTCCTCCTCCACCTACTCT